>NW_020174790.1:151044-279880 GCF_003031525.2 Neophocaena asiaeorientalis asiaeorientalis
ACCTCAGAGGCAGAGCCCTGACTCCTGGCTGGAGCACCAAGAGACTTTCATCCACACGGCTCAGAATAAAAGGGAGAAAAAGTATAGAGAAAAAATTAGTAGAAGTAGGAAGAAAGATAGAAGGAAAGAAAGAAAGAAAGAAGGAAGGAAGGAAGGAAGGAATGAAAGAAGGATGGAATGAAGAAAGAGAGAAAGAATGAAGAAAAGAAGGAAAGAAGGAAAGAAGGAATGTAAGAAAAAAGGGAGGGAGGGAGGAAGGAAGGAATGAAGGAGGGAAGGAAGTAAAAAAGAAAGAAAGAAAGAAGATACAGTAAAATAAAATAAAGTAAAATATAATAAAGTTATTAAATTAAAAAATAATTATTAAGAAAATAAAAAACAGACGGATAGAACCTTAGGACAAATGGTGGAAGGAAAGCTATACAGACAAAGTCTCACACAGAAGCATACACATACACACTCACAAAAAAGGAAAAGGGGAGAAAATGATAAATCTTGCTCTCAAAGTCCACTTTCTCAATTTGGGATGATTTGCTGTCTATTCATGTATTCCACAGATGCAGGTTACATCAAGTTGATTGTGGAGCTTTAACCCGCTGCTTCTGAGGCTGCTGGTAGAGATTTCCCTTTCTCTTCTTTGTTCTCATAGCTCCCAGGGGCTCAGCTTTGGATTTGGCACTGCCTCTGCATGTAGGTTGCTGGGGTGCATCTGTTTTTGGCTCAGACAGGACCAGGTTAAAGGAGTCTCTGATTTGGGGGCTCTGGCTCACTGAGGCCGGGGGGAGGGAGAGGCGTGGAGTGCGGGGTGAGTGTGCAGCAGTAGAAGCCAGCGTGACGTTGCACCAGCCTGAGGCCCACTGTGCGTTCTCCCGGGGAAATTGTCCCTGGATCCTGGGAACCTGGCAGTGGTGGGCTGTGCAGGCTTCACAGAAAAAGGGTGTGGATAGTGCCCTGTGCTTGCACACAGGCCCCTTTGTGGCGGCTGCAGCAGCCTTAGCATCTCCTGCCCATTTTTGGGGTCTGCACTTTTAGTCGCAGCTCGTGCCCGTCTCTGGGGTCCGTACTTTTAGCTGCGGCTCGTGTCCGTCTCTGGGGTCTGCGCTTTTAGCTGCAGTTCATGCTCTTCTCTGGAGTTCCTTTAAGCAGCACTCTTAATCCCCTCTCCTCGCACACCAGGAAACAAAGAGGGAAGAAAATGTCTCTTGCATCTTCAGCAGCTCCAGACCTTTTCCTGGACTCCCTCCCGGCTACCCGTGGTGCACTAACCCCTTCAGGCTGTGTTCACGCAGCCAACCCCAGACCTCTTCCTGCGCTCCACCAAAGCCCGAGCCTCAGCTCGCAGCCCCGCCTGCCCTGGCGGGTGAGCAGACAAGCCTCTCGGGCTGGTGAGTGCTGGTCGTCACCAATCCTCTGTGTGGGAATCTCCCTGCTTTGCCCTCCGCACCCCTGTTGCTGTGCTCTCCTCCGCAGCTCCGAAGCTCCCCCCTCCGCCTCCCGCAGTCTCCGCCCATGAAGGGGCTTCCTAGTGTGTGGAAACCTTTCCTCCTTCACAGCTCCCTCCCACTGGTGCAGGTCCTATCCCTATTCTTTTGTCTCTGTTTTTTCTTTTTTTCTTTTGCTCTACCCAGGTACGTGGGGAGTTTCTTGCATTTGGGAGGTCTGAGGTCTTCTGCCAGCATTCAGTAGGTGTTCTGTAGGAGTTGTTCCATGTGTAGATGTATTTCTGGTTTATCTGTGGGGAGAAAGGTGATCTCCACCTCTTACTCTTCAGCCATCGTCCCCCAAGCTCTCCAGCATTTATTCTTTGTACATTTTCTGATGACGGCCATTCTGACCAGTGTGAGATGATATCTCATTGTAGTTTTGATTTGCATTTCTCTAATCATTAATGATGTTGAGCATTCTTTCATGTGTTTGTTGGCAATCTGTATATCTTCTTTGGAGAAATGTCTATTTAGGTTTCTGCCCATTTTGGATTGGGTCGTTTTTTTTTTTGTGATATTGAGGTGCATGAGGTGCTTGTAAATTTTGGACATTAATCCTTTGTCAGTTGCTTCATTGGCAAATATTTTCTCCCATTCTATGGGTCCGCTTTTTGTCTTTTTTATCATTTCTTTTTCTGTGCAAAAGCTTTTAAGTTTCATTAGGTTGCATTTGTTTATTATTCTTTTTATTTCCATTTCTCTAGGAGGTGGGTCAAAAAGGATCCTGCTGTTATTTATGTCATAGAGTGCTCTGCCTATGTTTTCCACTAAGAGTTTGATAGTGTCTGGCCTTACATTTAGGTTTTTAATCCATTTTGAGTTTATTTTTGCGTATGGTGATAGGGAGTGTTTTAATTTCATTCTTTTACATGTAGCTGTTCAATTTCCCAGCACCACTTATTGAAGAGGCTGACCTTTCTGCACTGTATATTCTTGATTCTTTATCAAGAATAAGGTGACCGTATGTGCATGGATTTACTTCTGGGTTTTCTCTCCTGTTCCATTGATCTATATTTCTGTTTTTGTGCCAGTACCATACTGTCTTGATTACTGTAGCTTTGTAGTATAGTCTGAAGTCAGGAAGCCTGATTCCTCCAGCCCTGTTTTTGTTTCTCAAGATTTCTTTCACTATTCAGGGTCTTCTGTGTTTCCATACAAATTTGGAATTTTTTTGTTCTCTTTCTGTGAAAAATGCTAGTGGTAGTTTGATAGGGATTGCATTGAATGTGTAGATTGCTTTGGGTAGTATAGTCGTTTTCACAATGTTGAATCTTCTAATCCAAAAACATGGTATATCACTCCATCTGTTTGTGTCATCTTTAATTTCTTTCATCAGTGTCATATAGTTTTTGGCATACACGTCTTTTGTCTCCTTAGGTACATTTATTCTGAGGTATTTTATTCTTTTTATTGCAGTGGTGAATGGGAGTGTTTCCTTAATTTCACTTTCAGATTTTTCATCATTACTGTATAGGAAGCAAGAGATTTCTGTGCATTAATTTTGTATTCCACTACTTTACCAAATTCATTGATTAGCTCTCGTAGTTTTCTGGTAGCATCTTTAGGATTCTGTATGTGTAGTATCATTTCATCTGTAAAGAGTGACAGCTTTACTTCTTCTTTTCTGATTTTGATTCCTTTTATTTCTTTTTCTTCTCTGATTGCTATGGCTTAAACTTCCAAAACAATAGTGAATAATAGTGGTGAGAGTGGTCAACCTTGTCTTGTTCCTGATCTTAGTGGGAATGGTTTTAGTTTTTCACCATTGAGGACGATATTGGCTGTGGGTATGTCATATATGACCTTTATTATAAGTTCCCTCTCTACCTACTTTCTTTAGAGTTTTTAACATAAATCAGTGTTGAATTTTCTCAAAAGCTTATTCTGCCTCTATTGAGAGGATCATATGGTTTTTATTCTTCAATTTGTTCATATGGTGTATCACAGTGATTGATTTGCTTATATTGAAGAATCCTTGCATTTCTGTGGTAAATCCCACTTGATCATTGTGTATGGTCCTTTTAATGTGCTGTTGGATTCTGTTTGCTAGTATTTTTTGAGGATTTTTGCATCTATGTTCATCAGTGATATTGGCCTGTAGTTTTTATTCTTGGTGACATCTTTGTCTGGTTTTGGTATCATGGTGATGGTGGCTTCATAGAATGAGTTTAGGAGTGTTCCTCCCTCTGCTATATTTCGGAAGAGTTTGAGAAGGACAGGTGTTAGCTCTTCTCTAAATGTTTGATAGAATTCACCTGTGAAGCCGTCTTGTTTAGGCTTTTGTGTGTTGGAAGCTTTTTAATCACAGTTTCAATTTCAGTGCTTGTGAATGGACTATTTATATTTTCTGTTTCTTCCTGGTTCAGTCTTGGAAGGTAGTACTTTTCTAAGAATTTGTCCATTTCTTCCATGTTGTCCATTTTATTGACATATAGTTGCTTTTTGTAATCTCTCATGTTCCTTTGTATTTCTGCATTGTCAGTTGTTACTACTTTTTCATTTCTAATTCTATTCATTTAAGTCTTCTCCCTTTTTCTCTTGATGATTCTGGGTAATGGTTTATCAATTTTGTTTCTCTTGTCAAAGACCATCTTTTAATTTTATTGATCTTTGCTATTTTTTCCTTCATTTCTTTTTCATTTATTTCTGAACTGACCCCTATGATTTCTTTCCTTCTGCTAACTTTGTGTTTTTTTTTGTTCTTCTTTCTCTGATGGCTTTAGGTGTAATGTTAGGTTGTTTATTTGAGATGTTCCTTGTTTCTTAAGGTAGGATTGTATTGCTATAAACTTCCCTCTTAGAACTGCTTTTGCTGCATCCCATAGGTTTAGGGTCGTCGTGCTTTCGTTTTCATTTGTTTGTAGGTATTTTTTGATTTCCTCTTTGATTTCTTCAGTGATCTCTTGGTTATTAAGTAGTCTATTGTTTAGTCTCCATGTATTTGTATGTTTTGCAGATTTTTTCCTGTAATTGATATCTAGTCTCATAGCCTTGTGGTTGGAAAAGATACTTGATATGATTTCAATTTTCTTAAATTTACCAAGGCTTGTTTTGTGACCCAAGTTATGATCTATCCTGGAGAATGTTCCATGAGTACTTGAGAAGAAAGTGTATTTTGTTGTTTTAAGTGGAATGTCCTATAAATATCAATTAAGTCCATCTTGTTTAATGTATCATTTAAAGCTTGTGTTTCCTTATTTATTTTCATTTTGGATGATCTTTCCATTGGTGAAAGTTGGGCGTTAATATTCTTTACTATGATTGTGTTACTGTCAATTTCCCCTTTTATGGCTGTTAGTATTTGCCTTATGTATTGAGGTGCTCCTATGTTGGGTGCATAAATATTTACAATTGTTATATCTTCTTCTTGGATTGATCCCTTGATCATTATGTAGTGTCCATCTTTGTCTTTTGTAATAGCCTTCCTTTTATAATCTATATTTTCTGATATGAGGATTGCTAATTCAGCATTCTTTTGATTTCCATTTGATGGAATATCGTTTTCCATCCCCTCACTTTCAGTCTGTATGTGTCCCTGGGTCTGAAGTGTGTCTCTTGTAGAAAACATGTATATAGGTCTTGTCTTTGTATCCATTCAGCCAGTCTATATCTTTTGGTTGGAATATTTAATCCATTTACATTTAAGGTAATTATCTGTATGTATCCTCCTATTACCGTTTTCTTAATTGTTTTGGGTTTGTTATTGAAGGTCTTTTCCTTCTCTTGTGTTTCCTGCCTATAGAAGTTCCTTTAGCATTTGTTGTAAAGCTAGTTTGGTGCTGCTGAACTCTTTTAACTTTTGTTTGTTTGTATAGGTTTTAATTTCTCTGTCTAATCTGAATGAGATCCAGGCTTGGTAGATGAATCTTGGTTGTAGGTTTTTCCCTTTCATCACTTTAATAAGTCCTGCCACTCCCGTCTGGCTTGCAGAGTTTCTGCTGAAAGATCAGCTTTTAACCTTATGGGGATTTCCTTGTATGTTATTTATTGTTTTCCCTTGATGTTTTTAATATTTTTCTTTGTATTTAATTTTTGATCAGTTGATTGGTATGTGTCTTAGTATGTTTCTCCTTGGATTTTTTCTGTATTGGACTCTGTGCTTCCTGGACTTCGTTAACTATTTCCTTTCCCATAATAGGGAAGTTTTCACCTATCATCTCTTCAAATATTTTCTCAGTCCCTTTTAATTTCTCTTCTTCTTTTTGGACCCCTATAATTCGAATGTTGCTGCATTTAACATTGTCCCAGAGGTCTCTGACACTGTCCTCAAATCTTTTCATTCTATTCTCTTTATTCTGCTCTGCAGTAGTTATTTCCACTATTTTATCTTCCCTGTCTCTTATCTGTTCTTCTGCCTTAGTTATTCTGCTATTGATTCATTCTAGAGAATTTGTAGTTGCATTTATTGTGTTATTCATCATTGTTTGTTTGCTCTTTAGTTCTTCTAGGTCCTTGTTAAACATTTCTTGTATTTTCTCCATTCTTTATCCAAGATTTTGGATCATCTTTACTATCATTACTGTGAATGCTTTTTCAGGTATACTGCCTATTTTCACATCATTTGTTATGTCTGGTGGGTTTTTACCTTGCTCCTTCATCTGCTCTGTGTTTCTCATTTTGCTTACCTTACTGTGTTTGGGGTCTCCTTTTTACAGGCTGCTTATTCGTAGTACTTGTTGTTATTGGTGTCTGCCCCCAGTGGCTAAGGTTGGTTCAGTGGGTTTTGTAGGCTTCCTAGTGGAAAGGACTAGTGCATGTGTTGTGGTGGATGAAGCAGGATCTTGTCTTTCTGGAGGGCAGGTCAACGTCTGGTGGTGTGTTTTGGGGTGTCTGTGGCCTTATTATGATTTTAGGCAGCCTCTCTGCTAATGGATAGGGCTGTGTTCCTGTCTTGCTAGTTGTTTGGTATAGTGTGTCCAGCACTGTAGCTTGCTGGCTGTTGAATGGGGCTGGGACTTGGTGTTGAGATGGAGATCTCTGGGAAATTTTCACCGTTTGATATTACATGGAGCTGGGATGTCTCTTGTGGAGCAATGTTCTGAACTTGATTCTCCCTCCACGGGCCCAGCCCTAATGCCTGGCCGGAGCACCAAGACCCTGTCATCCACATGGTTCAGAATAAAAGGGAGAAGAAAAGAAAGAAGGAAAGAAAAAATGAAATAAAATAAAATAACGTTATTAAAATAAAAAATAATTTATTAAAATTTAAAAAGAGAGCAATGCAACCAAACACCAAATCCACCAAAGATAAGAAGCTCTAAAAACTATACATTAAAAAAAAGGACACACAGAACCCTAGGAAAAATGGTAAAAGCAAAGCTACAGAGACAAATTCACACAAAGAAGCATACACATGCACACTCACAAAATAAGAAAAAGGAAAAAAATATATATATCTTTCATCCTAAAATCCACCGCCTCAGTTTGGGATGATTCATTGTCTATTCAGTTATTCCACAGTTGCATGGTATATCTAGTTGATTTTAGAGATTTAATCTACTGCTCCTGAACCTGCTGGGAGAGATTTCCCAGTCTCTTCTTTGTTCGTACAGCTCCTGGGGTTCAGCTTTTGATTGGCCCCACCTCTGCGTGTAGGTCACCTGAGGGTGTCTGTTCCCCGCCCAGACAGGTGGGGGTTAAAGGAGCCACTGGTTCGGGGGCTCTGGCTCACTCAGGCCAGGGGAGGGAGGGGTACGGAGTGTGGGGCGAGTCTTTGGCGGCTAAGGCTGGCGTGACGTTGCACCAGCCTGAGGCGCGCCGTGTGTTCTCCGGGGGAAGTTGTCCCTGGGTCACGGGACCCTGACTACCCAGACAGGATGAGGTTAAAGGAGCAGCTGCTTCCGGGGCTCTGGCTCACTCAGACCAGGGGGAGGGAGGGGTACAGTATGTGGGTCAAGCCTGTGGCAGCAGAGGGCAGCATAATATTATAACAGCCTGACGTGCCGTGTGTTCTCCTGGGGAAGTTGTCCCTGGATCATGGGAGCCTGGCAGCGGCAGGCTGCACAGGCTCCCTGGAAGGGAGGCATGGACAGTGACCTGTGCCTGCACACAGTCCTCCTGGTGGCTGCAGCAGCAGCCCTAGCATCTCATGCCCGATAGATAGATAGATATCTCAGGGATATCTATCTATCTATCTATCATCTGCCGATTTTATTATTTCACTTCTATGCTGGTTCATTTGGCTCCTGAAAAAGAGATAAATTGTTTGTGTGTTCAAAAACAAGTATGATCCTTAACAAGGTCAATCTTGATACTACTACTGAATACCCAATCTATCAACATATCTGGGGAGATCACCCAGTCATCTGTTGCCAGAACAGTTGTATTGGAAACCATCCATTATGGATTAGACAATGGTTTGTCCTCTTTTGGACTTTGCTTATATTGGATATGGATTTGAATTAACTTTCAAAGACATATCTGCCAGCAATAATATCTATGAACTGCCAGAATGCTTTATTCGCCACTGTAATATCCCAGACTACATTGCTTCTGATTAAAAAAAAATACTTATTTGACAGCAAAAATGTGTAGCAATGAGCTTATGTTGAAGACATTCACTGGCTTTACATTACTCAGAAAAAAATTGTACTAATACACAGTGGACTGACCTTTTGAAGAATCAGTTACAAAGCCAACTAGGAATTGATTTCCAATATACAATGCTCCTTTCCCATAACAAAAGTACAATGATAGAGAAACATAAGATGGAAATGTGATGTGCTCCTCTAAATATTAATACATAATGAACTATTTATGAAAAGCATGTTTACTAATAATTTCACTTTAGGCACTTCAGGCTTAGAGGTTTTGTACCCAAGAAAGAAGATGATACAATACTTCATTTTAAGTGGAGGTTTGGATTGCCACTTAGCTATTTTTGGCTCCTCATGATATTGAACAATCCAACATAAAAAGGACAACTCTTCTGTGCACTCTATGTTTGTTAGGGCACTCAGTATTGACTATTATACAGAAATTGATGTACTGGTACATAATGGAAATAAGGAGGAATGGGTATGGAACACATGGGATACTCTAAAGTTTCTCCTAGTACAGCCATGTCCATCAAAAACATTTAATGGAGTAATGTAGAAACCCACGTATACAGAGGGCAACCAAATGCCCGGGTTTGCCTGAGACTGTCTTCGTTTATACACCTTATACTAGCATAATTATTAATAACCCTCTCATACTCAAAACGGCCTCAGATTAAAATGCAAAGTATTTTAGTATCTATCTATCTATCTATCTATCCATCTATCTATCTATAATCTATCATCTCTCTGGTGATTTTAATCACATTGTGAACTATCAGAGACTTAGATTATTCAGGGTTTATGACATGAATTGTCCCTCCAATAGAATATTCCTGACAAACTAGATGCTGGTTAAGGGCAAGAGGAATATTGAAAGAGCAGTGGAGAAAATAAGTTAAATATACTAACCTAGCTTTGTGGCCAGCTGTGAAAATGAGAACTCTAGAACCTACCCATTTTCTTGTCTTGCTCTCTACTATCTGTATGTATGTATCTATCTATCAATCATCTATCTATCTATATATATCTATAGATACATATCTCCATCTATACCTATATATAGAGTGTGAGATATATACATATAATATCTAGATTTTATATATATATAATTTAAATATACAGATCTAGATATATAGATAAATCTAAATAATATCTATTTATCTAATATATATCTGTGTATGTGTATAATTTACTTTTTCTTACCATTTTTATAGGGTAATAGTGATTATGATTAACTATAAATTAATGCAGATTTTATTGGCTTATAAAGATAAGCTTGAAGTTAATTCTAATTCCTGGAAAGAATAATAGATTTGATTTGGGCCATTTCATTTGTAGGAGAAGTTAAGTACCTTTTCATTTGTTTGAGGAAGATTTATGCTCTGTAAAAAAGCAGGCCCTTGCTGCTAATGTTCATTATCGAAAATAATATATGGGAGAAGTGTGGGGGAAATTCTTAAACATGTAGATCCCTTGGTACACTTTCATACTGGATTCAGTAGGTTCCTCAGTAGGACCTGAGATTTTGGATATTTAACAATCTCTGCAAAAGATTGGAAAACAGGCAGTTCCCAGGTTACAAATTGAGGAACCCTATGTTAGAAGGAGAAAGCAAAATTAAGCAGAATTTGTCAAGGTTAGGATTCCTGATTCAGTGGAAAGCCAAACTTACAGGAGGGTTTTAGGATTCTCCCAACAGTGCTGAGAGTATAATAGGTATGTATCCTGGTGTCTGCAAACCACTTCTCTTTCCTCCTGTGACATCTGATTTCCTGGGCTGAGATGTCATCTGCACAGAGGCTTTGATGACCCATCACGGAGGTATACTCAGTGCTTGGGGCTAAACAGAACTCAGACTATACATTTTTCTCCAAGCAAAAGTTATCCTTTCTCATTGGAGGCAGCCCCATCAAGATTTTAAGTTTTTGCTACAAGAGTAGACCAGATCAAACCAGCTATGTGTCACCATTTAGGCTGTTTTTAATTCAAGCCTGGAGCATAATTGAGGCTCCGGGAAATAGTAGATCCATTTAATTTAGTTTTGCTCCTCTTTACTGCCTGCTGGAACAGAACCTTTGGTGAGAAAAAGATAAAGGAATCATAGGAAAAGAAAAAGTAATTCCTATATACGTAGCTGAATGAAGCTGTTATTTTGACTCTTCAGCAACCTGTTGAACATTTAAGGACAGACTATTGTGTAACCACTATTACCATTTCATATGTTGGCTTTGCTAGTTGAAATGCACTAGGGTTGGGAAGGAAGAGACAAAAAAGAGGAGCCTCTGATTGATTTGGATTACTTTGGCTAAATTCTTGCTGGTCACTGAGGTTTTTTGTAATTTATTTGGTTAAATTTTTTCATCCTATTTTATTGACCTATAATTGACACATAACACTGTATAAGTTTAATCAGCATAATTATTTGACTTAAATACATCATGAAATGATTACCACAACTTTAGTGAACATCCATCATCTCATATAGACACAAAATAAAAGAAAAAAAAATCTATTTTTCCTTGTGGTGAGAGCTCTTAGGATTTACTCTTTTTATTAAATAAACATTATTTTTATTTTTCCAGTTTTATTAATTAATTTGTATTATACAAATTAAATTGTATTTATTATATTGTATTGTATTGTATTGATTTGATTTGATATATGTGTGTATTGCAAAATGATCAGAACAATGTTTAGTTAACATTCACCATCTCACATAGTTACAACTTTTTTCTTATAATGAGGTTTAAGTTCTACTTTCTTAGAAACTTTAAGTTCTACTTTCTTAGAAACTTTTAAATGTACAATACAGTATTTTAACTTTAGTCTCCATGCTGTACATTACATCTCCATAACTTATTTATCTTATAACTAGAAATTGGTGCCTTTTGACCACTGTCATCCACTTCTCCTACCCCCCACAAAATCATTGAGTTTAATGATTGCACAAAGTGGTTCAAGGTTAAAAAAAAAAATCTCAGTAATCAAAACTAAGCAGGCTTTGTAACAACAGGTGGTAAATTTTTCATCCAAAGTCCTTCTTTGATCATACAACAAGGACTTCAGTAAGGGAATGAGGGGTAACAATTATTTTTGCTCTTAGTTTCTCCCCCAATAAGCTAGACAATGTAGAATTGTAGAATCACAGTGCCCTATTTTCAGAACTAGGAGAGATATTTGAGAACATTTGCTCCAGGTTTTATTTCATTGGTGGGAAAATGAGGCCTAGAGTAAAAAGCATCATTTGTCCAAAGTAAAATAGCTAGTTAGAATAAAGCAAAATGAGAAAAAAACTGTGATAACTACTGATAATCTTGGTATTTCAATCATATTTTAAAGAATTATTTTTCAGAAAGATATCATGTGATAGTTTAAGTGAAGGTTCTTTGTTTTAACAAAAATAGTAATTCCATAGAAACTTTACTAGCATTGAAGCTTTGGGAAGATATGAAATATGTATATATGGAAATAGAAACATGTGATCTTTTCTTCTCTCACAGTTACTTATAAACCAAATGAACTAAACAGAATTAACTAAAGCAAAGATAATTATTATTAATGGCATACAGTTTTTATTCATCTTAACAAAGAATTTGCTAGTTCTTTTTTATTCTGTGGTAAGGCACATAAAAATGTGCATAAAAGATGTCATAAAAACTATGATGGATAAGGGAAGGAGTAAAAAAGGAGACATACAAGTAACAATTTTTCTCTAATGGCTGAAGTTTCCACAAAAGAATTCAACTTCCATTATGGATTTAAAGTAATATAGAGCTGGATATGGACTTAAAAGCAATTGGAACATCCTGTGTGATTCCAGTCACACTTAAGGTAAGCCCCAAAATGCTCCATTAGAATGTAATGTCTTTATTATTTATTGCTCTATGGAGTGAAGGATGAAACATAAAGAGTACTGTATCACTACAAACTTAGCTGGACATAGCTAAGGGGAAAGAAACTTGGTTTGAACGTTGATATCAGAACTCAACTGGACTAAAATGAGATGCTGGATAGGGTAGCATTCTGGTGAGTGCTGAAAGTAGAAGGTAGAGTATAGAGCTTAGAATTTTGAAACAAAAAACGGCGACTTTAAATTATACTTATGATTAGATAATAATATAGTTTCCATAAAATCCAAAGAATTAATATTATACAAAGTAGTTCTCTTGAGAAAGCAGAATTAAATGTTAAATTAATAAGAAGGGGATATCTGAAAAGTCCTCAAACATTTGGGGAAAAAACCCAAAACATTCCTAAATATACACTGGGTCAAAGACGACACTAACAAAAAAATATTCCAAAATATTTTCAACTGAATTACAGTGGAAAAATTCCTTTTATTTTTATTTTTATAATTCTAATTTTTGATAAAGAATGCTTATTTTATTTAAGCTACCTTGCATTTACATACAAAATGTCAGAATGAATGATGAAGGCTTTTTTGCTCACAGAAAATGCTCCAAATAAAAATGTATTTAACAAATACATTTTTGCATGCAGATGCACTTATAAATATGATATCATTGGTTTTGACCAATAGGCTCTATAACAAAGAGACACTGGGAATCTGTACCTGTAATTACTGTAAAAATATTGAGAACAAGGGCCACTACATCTATACCATCTTCGAGAAGCTCCATATGACACTCTTTTTTAAATATTCTTTTTGTTTATTTTTTAACAGCTTTACTATAGTATAATTGATCAATAATGTGTTAGATGAGACCCAGAGCAGTATTTCGTGTTGGGTTAATTATTTTCCACTATTGATGCAAGGTCTTTCTGGGTTTTCTACCCAATGCCCTGTGAAGCATGAAAATTTCCAGTATAAGTTGTGGAAACAGGTATTATTTCCCCACCTGTGTCAGTGCCAACCAGTCTTACATCCCTGGGCTTGGATAGTTTTCTCACACAATTCACTGAGCAGCTCTTTACTGAACACTTCAAGGAAGGCCCTTGCAGATCTCCAGAGTTTTCCCTTTGAGTTCTGTTTTCTTTGGTGTGCTGTGAACTTTATCCACCTTGGTCTCCCTGGACACTCAACTCTGTCTCTTCAACCCAAGGAATCCACTGGGTTTGGCCTGAGTTTCACTTCCTTGTGCTGTGTCCCAAAAGCTCTCTTTAGTCAGTCAGGTAGGACAATCATAGGGTTTAGCTCATTTATTTTCTATTTCACAGGAATCATTGACCTTCATTGCTGATATGTAGTGTTCTAAAATCTATTTTTAATATATTTTGTCCTTAGGATGGGGGCAGGTGCAGTTGTTTCAGTTGGTAAGATAAACACAGTCCCTGTTATATTACTTTAAGTTGGTCAGATGCAAAAGTCCACCTTCCATTAGTTTTAACTAAATAAAACATGAATTGCTAACTACGCATTCTGTATTATGTGCTTCTGATTCAAAAAAAATATTTAATATAAATTTGAGGAGATTACTCTCTTGTAGGGAATGTAAAACATGAAGGTTAATCATTGCAATAAAAATGCAGAAAAGGATAAGCACCTATTCGGTGGATAAAGGGCTGTGAAAGTCTGGATTTAAGGGCAGTGATACCTTGCTCTCAGCTCACGATATAAAGGTAATTTTAATAGAAGAAAAGACTTTTGAGTTGGATGGGGACAGTAGAATAACTGGGAGAGGTAGAATAATACAAAGTGAAGGTAGAGTAGTATAAAGTCAGGAAGAATGTTGGTCGCTAGACAAAAGAGCAGTAAATTCTATCAAACATTTATAAAAGAAGTAAAAATGTCTTTAAAAAACTCTTTTAGAAAATACAGCAGGAGGGAACCCTACCCAACTCAATTTTTATAAGTTGATCATAACTCTGATACCAAAACCTGACAGAGATATTGAAGGAACAAAATAATATTACAAATCAATTTATGTCATGGATAGTGATGCAAAGATCCTCAAAAGAATATTAGCAACTGAATCCAGGAACGTGTAAAAAGAATACTACTTGGTCAGAAATGCAAGACTTGTTCAATCTTTGAAAATCAATGAATATAATTCACTGCATTAATATAACATAAAGGAAAATTTTATTAGTATCTTGACAGATCCAGAAAAAGCAGTTGACAAAATTCAACACATATTCATGATGAAAATCCTCAGCAAACTGTAAAAATACCTCAGTCTGATAAATGGCATCAAAAACTCCTTTAGCATACAACATTTAAGGAATATAAAACTGAACTCTTTACCCATATGAAAAGAAACAAGGAAAACATGAATGGTCATTAAACACATATAAATGTGTTCACTATTAATTGTTATCTGGGAAATCTAAATTAAAATCGCATTGAGGTACCATTACACATCTGCCAGCATAGCTAAAATTATAAAGAAACATAAACCCAAATTTATTGAAGATATGATGAAATAGGCACTCTACCTGTGATAGAGTTGAAATTCTATCAGTGGCAAAACCACTTTGAAAAAGAGTTTGCTAGTGTTGACTTTAAACAAATAGACTGCCAGTTATTTCTCCAGCAAAGATGGGTTTCCTCAGGATCAGCACAGAATTGCAATTTGGGTTTGGACAACCAAGGTGAGCCAGGTGCAAGTTCCTATGCCACAAAGAGTGAACCCTTTATGGAGGAGAAAGGGAAATTGCGAGGGCTATAGTAAACAAAGAGTCCATTGGAGGAAGTGAAAGTTTAAAGTAAAGTGGCTTTTCATTGACTGAGTTGTGACAGTCTCTCATTAGCTGAATCCCTGCCAAGAAAGAAATGGAATTCTTTCTTCTTCCTGTTGGGCTCTGCTATCATCATTGGACATGGGAGCTCTCAGTTCTGGTCTCCCAACTCTATTTTAAGTGAAGTTTCTGTTTATTATATTTTACACTAGTTTCTTAAAAAGTTACACATACTATATGATTCAGCAATTTCATTCTCATGTATTTACCTATGAGAATTAAAAATGTTTGTTTATACAAAGATTTGATCACAGATGTTCACAGCAGCTTTATTTATAATAGACAAAAACTGAAAACAACTCAAATGTCCATCAATAGGGGAATGGATAAACAAGTTACAGTATATTCATACAAGGGAATAATATTCAGCAATAAAAATAAATAACTTACTGATAACTGAAACACCAAGCTGAGTAAAAGCAGCTGGACACAAAAGGGTACATATTTTAGTAACCCTTTTGTATGAAGTTTAGAACAAGCAAAACTAATTTATGGTGATAGAATTCAGAGGAGTGGGGATCCTGGGAGGGGAATATAGGAACTTTCTGAGGTGATGGAAATGTTATCTTATTAGTGGTGTAGACTACACAGGTGTATGTATTTATCAAAATGCATTGAATTATACAGTTAAAACCTATGTATCTCATTTTGTAAACTGTATCTCAATTTAAAAAATAACTAACAGAAAGAATGACACAAACTTTTTCATGACAGCAGTAATAAATATGATATTCCCAAGAAAGTAAGGAAGAAGCTCTATATTCATCAGGAGTCTCTGACAGTACTTGCAGAAATAAGAACTGGAGAAATGGCACATTTTGTTGACAGAAATCCTTGAGAACCAAGCAGAAGATGTATATTATGATGCTTCATCAAAATAAGACCCACATATATTTGTAACTGATTCACTTTGTTGTAAAGCAGAAACTAACACACCGTTGTAAAGCAATTATACTCCAATAAAGATGTTAAAAAAATAAGACCCACAGACGCTTTTTGAACAGCAAGTATCATGTTAAAGCAGTGTTTTTTTAGATAAGTATGTGCAAGGATGTGTGTAGAGACTAGAATAAGGTTGCTGTGATAGAAAGAGCTCCCTGCTTTATAAAACCAAGCACATGGTTGTCTCTAAAGGAAACCAGGCTGTTGGACCATCACAAGCTGCAAAGGGAAGGGAACAGGTCAAGGGAACAGTGCAGTGTATAAGCATAAACAAGTCCAAAGACATTCTCTCAGTGAATGAAGGACTCCAATTCATTATTGGAATCTGGGAACAAGATGGATAATGGACTAAAGCCAGGAAGTATTCACATAGAAGCAGCCGGTCTATATCTTAACAGCATTAGCATTGAATTAGCCAGAAAGCACAGAGTCAACACCCAATTACTGAGGAAAGTGCAAAGAGAAGAGACATTGCAATGCATTGAATTTAAGTGCCTAACAAATAGAGATCCACTTGCCTTTCCTAAAGATGCAATTAAGGACCTTCAGTTCCAATAACCACATGATCTGGAATTAAAATGTTGCTTGGTATTTTTTCTACAGATAGTAGATGTTCCAATACAAGTTTCAACACAAGTTTCATTCTAGTACATGTTAAAAAGATTCAGTTCACCATTCATTCTATGTGTATACAGGAATAAGAGTGGTGATTAAAAAGGAAACTACTCAACATTGTTTCTCCCTTAAAATACAGAATTTATTTTTAGTTCAGGTGGCAACTAATACAATAATGTGTTTTTTTTAAAACAAACCAGAACTTACATATCCAAATGAATTTGTCCTTCTAACAATCTCTTGCTGTGTATCTCTTTTATTATTGGCCCTTTATTGAACACTTTTAATCATTGTGTTCAGAACCTATTATGTATGATTTTACTATGAATCCTAAAGAATGATAAATCTTTTCTCTTTGAAGGTGTATTCATTTTTTTTAAGTTGAAAATTTCTTTGAAATATATGTTTCAAATAGAGGGTGGGAATACAAGGTAATTCCACTATGGTTTAAAAAAAAAAGGAAAAAGAAGGTGTTGACAGAAACCAGTTTCTTTGTATGAAATATGCTCTGGCTCTGAAGAGAAATCTATTTTAAAAAAATAGGAACTGTACTATTAAATGTCTGGATATTTCCAAATACCCAGCTGTTTAGTATTATGCAGCTCCTTTATCCAGTTGATTGAACAGTGGATGTTTCACTTTACATCTGCCTGTTTGCTGCTGCATAAATACTACCATTAACTTTATCATCACTGCTGCAATCTGACCATGTAAAGCCTCTCTTATACAGTTCATTAATGTTTTATATTTTTACAAGGATTACTTATCTTCTGGGTCCTACATTCTTATTAGGTAAGTATGTCAGGTATGACTTGAGCCACTTTCCAAATGAGACACAGTCAGTGCCTTGATCTCACACACTGGCAAGTTGTGTAGATTAGGAAAGAGGGCAACAGGGTTGATTTCTGCGCTGTGAGGAAGGAGGACCTCCTGTCTGCTAATTTTTGTCTTTTTCCCTAGGACTCTCTGAGTGTGTCCTTTTCTGCACTTGTGCTCCAGGTATTGTTCTCCATCTCTTTAAGTTTCATTCCACTCATCTCAAGAACTAATTTTTCCCTTTGTGTGAGACAGAATTAGATAAAGAATATTCTCACCTCTATCTCCTATAGGCAGATGAACCATCTGGACTTTTTCATATTCTGATATCCTTTAAAATCCCTTCCTGTCTTTTTGACATAGGTATCTTTTTCTTTTCAACACATGAATCTAAGTAAACTGACATCCAGTTTATTGTTCTACTTACGTGAGGAACAAAAATCAATAATATGTATAGGAGTTACTTCTATAGATTATAAGAGCACCATGCTCGTCTAAGACACAAAGATTTTTGCAAGTGAAATCATAAAACAGATTACATAAGTAGCCTGTTTAATTAAATTTTAATTTTGCTAAACTTGACATATCCATCTAGTAAATATTCAATTTAGTTGTCTAGGGTATTTTAGTTTACCATTGTAATTTTCCATTAATGCATAATTATTTTGCCTAAATTTGCACTTAAACTTTCACAAAAGGGTATCCTGTACATCATATAAAATCTTTCAAAAATGGCATGGCAAAATTTAATGAGAGGGTGAGGGGATTTAGTTCTAATCCATGTCATTAGCTGAATATACATATAAACTTAATTGCAAAATATAAAGTGCTTTCCAACGAGCCACCCAGTGATAAAACATAACACTTCCCACCTTCACACAACAACAGTACACCTCAAACTACTATGAACGTACGAAGTCCTCAGTGATTTCACACTGCATCTGATGTGTGGAGCTTAAGGAAATAAAATTATTTCTAATGATAGTAAAATAACTGAGTTTATGAACACTGACTATAAGAGACTAACTGTCCTCGTGATATACTTACCCTTTCTTAACAAAGAGGAAAAGCAACATGCCCAAGGTCAAGCTGTTGTTTGGTGGTAACATAATCTATCTTTCAGACAAACACTCTGACATACAATGCTACACAGCCTCCTACTTAGAAAAGGGAATGCTACCAGTACATCTGCTCAGGTTCTTATCCATTTCTAGTAACATTCCCATGAAGTTTCTGTTTAAATTCATAGAGCTTCTCCCTGGTGCCAGAGTATGGATCAGAGACAGAGAATTCAAATATAATTTATGAATTGAGTAATGCAACATTTTGCTTATCCATTTGAGAAACATTAAGTACACTGTATGTTCCTGGCACATGTAGGTGAACATTCCAGAAAGGAAAATAGATTTACAAATAGTCACAATACAGTGGGTTACCACAAACTGGTGAGGAACTTCAGGAGACTATGGAATGAACTCTGGACCCAGTAGTGGGGATGAAGTGTGCATCAGGGAAGCTTTATGTCCCCATTCAGTGACTAATTTCAATCCCTTTATCATGCTTTCCAAACTATCTCTACCTTCTCCAAGTGGGCAAAACTGTCTCTACTCTTTTTTTTTTTCTCACTTCATTTGTAAAGATCTAGGTCATCTACTACAAGCCTTTCAATTATCTTCTTTCCATTTAACTATCACTCTGTCTCACCATCAGCTCTTCTTTCCCATTTTTAAAAACATATCTCTCCTGCTATCCAAAGTTAACTATTCTACCCCTGTTCTAAATAATAGTTTTGCCCATCTCCTCTAGGTCCTCCAGGGTGTGGCCTCATAATTGTTTCTTCTGATTATTTTTCCTTAAAATAGAAATGTGCCCAAGTGTCCTATATGCTTAAAAACAAAAGACAAAACAGCAACAAGAAACATTCATCTAACCAACTGAACTAAGTTACTTTTTATGTATATATTTTTTCTTTTCCAATAAGCATACCCAAAGAAGGCCTGGGACATCTGCTGCCACTTCCCTGTCTCACTACACTTTTTAATTCAAATTAAGCTACACCAAGCCTCCTTATTTTTTATCAGTTCATTTACAATGGATTGCTCTCAGCCTCCATTCTGTTTTCTACTTCATCAACATTTGACTTTGACCAATTCCTTCCTTCTACTGCTTCCTTGTTCCTAAATTCCATAAAATTTCTCCCAAGCAGCATTTTCCTGAATATGCTTCTAATATATCCTCTGCACTCTTTAAATATCCTTCTAAATATTTTTCTTTACCTCAGATCAAATATTGCCTCTGTTTGGAATGACCTTCCTCTTATATGCCTGCTGAAATTCTGTGCATAATTAAAGGTCTAAAGTGAGTATCATCCACTGCAAAATCCCCCTGTTTTCTCTTAGACAAAATTTAGTGCTTTCTCCTCGGCTTCCATAGGAGTTAGTAATATTTTTCACATTCTGACTTTTGCTGTTATTGTTTCTTAAAATTATGACATTTTGCAAAAGTAGAGGGAAAAAATATAACAGACACATGCTCCAACAAATATTAACATTTGCTATACTTATTTCAGATATATTTTAGCTTAAAAAGTATCTGTATGACTGTGCTTTCCCAAGGAAAATCATCATCTTAAAAGAATTCTACCTTAATAGATTATCTGTTCTATGTTTTAATTGCCTATATGTATGTATGTATGTTTATGTGTGTATAATATGAATACTCTTAAAATATATAATATTGATGTTTGTATTTAATTTTCTCATAAATTGTTTAGGTACATAGTGCTTTGCTACTGGCTTTTCACTAAACAGGGTATTTAATAATTTGTGTATATTAATATATAGGGTAATATGGCAAAATGGGTCATAAATTTTAAATCTACATATGAATTCAATCACATCTATCCATTTGCTATTGGACATTCGGGAGTCCATTGTTTTTGTTTGTTCTCTTTCAATATTACAAACACTGCTAGGATTTCTTTGTGCATATGCACAGATGTTTCTGCATAGTATATGTATGGTGGCCACAAAGTCTTTATATCCTGATAAAATGTGTTCTGTTCTATTCTTGGCATAGAGTTGATTTTCTTACCTGGTAATGTAGACATTCTTTTGGGAGTCAGGGAGTCATTAAGACAGTCCCCTATAGATCTTTTCAAATCACTGCAAGGGTATTATGCAGAGAGACTATGTAGTTGCTCTGTACATGGTAAGGCATTGCTGAATCATTAATATATATTTCCAAAGGAATCTCCAAATAGGTTGGTCCTATTCATACTCCCACAATAAATACATAAAAGTTTCCGTTACTCCAGGTTAGTGCCAAGAATTTGTGTTTTCAAACTTTTGTTTTGTCTGATGAATAATACAGTTAATTAGTCTCATTACTTTGATACAAATTTCACTTGGTACAAGAGATGATTATCATGTTCTTGTATATATATTGGTAATAACTATCTCTATACTGAGAATAGCCTATCAATAAACTTTGCCCACTTATATTGTACTATCATTTACTATTGACTTCCAGAACTTCTATTTTCCATGTCCTGTATGTTTAATTTACATTTTAAAAAATTGTTATTGAGGTATAGTTGATTTACACTGTTGTGTTAGTTTCAGGTGTACAGCAGAGTGAATCAGTTATACACATACATATAACTACTCTTTCTTAGATTCTTTTCCCATATAGACCATTACAGAGTATTGAGTAGAGTTCCCTGTGCTATAAAGTAGGTCCTATTAGTTATCTATTTTATATATAGTAGTGTATATGTGTCAATCCCTATCTTCCAATTTATCCCTCCCCTCCTTACTTTCTGGTAACCATAAATTTATTTTCTACATCTGTAACTCTATTTCTGTTTTGTAGATAAGTTCATTGTGGCCTTTTTTTTTCTAGATTCCACATATAAGCATTATTATATATTTGCCTTTTTCTGTCTGACTTACTTCACTCATTATGACAATCTCTACATCCATCCATGTTGCCACAAATAGCATTATTTTGCTCTTTTTTATGACTGAGTAATATTCCATTGTATATATGTACAACATCTTATTTATCCCTTCCTCTGTTGATGGACATTCAGGTTGCTTCCATGTCCTGGCTATTGTAAATAGTGCTGGAATGAACATTGGGGTGCATGTATCTTTTTGAATTATGGTTTCCTCCAGATATATGCCCAAGAGTGGGATTACTGGATCATATGGTAGCTCTATTTTTAGTTTTTTAAGGAACCTCCATATTGTTCTCCATAGTGGCTGCACCAATTTACATTCCCACCAACAGTGTAGGAGGGTTCCGTTTTCTCCATACCCTCTCCAGCATTTATTGTTTGTAGATTTTTTGATGATGGCCATTCTGACTGGTGTGAGTTGATACCTCATGGTAATTTTGATTTGCATTTCTCTATTAATTAGTGATGTTGAGCATCTTTTTGTGTGCTTTTCAAACATCTGTATGTCTTCTTTGGAGAAATGTCTATTTAGATCTCTGCCCATTTTTTGGTTGGGTTGTTTATTTTTTTTGATATTGAGCTGCATGAGCTGTTTGTATATTTTAGAGGTTAATCCATTGTTGGTTGCTTTCTTTGCAAATATTTTCTCCCAGTCTGAGGGTTGTCTTTTCATTTTGTTGATGGCTTCCTTTGTTGTGCAAAAGCTTTCTAATCGCAGCAAGGTCTTTTCCAATCCACCTCCTGGAGTAATTAAAGCAAAAACAAACAAATGGGACCTAATTAAACTTAATTTACATTTTTATTGACCTTTTTCTCAAAATAGTGTATATTTCATAATCATTCTCATTGTAATGTGCTCATATGACATGCTATCCCTAATTTATTATAAATATTAGTTATATAAAGTCAAATAGATCTTTTGCTTTTAAAGGTCATATCCCCATGCAAAATTCCCTCATTTCACAAATATCTTTCAACATAAGTTCATTTATTCATATAGATCTGACCAATTATTACAAGAGAGAGACAAACACACCCAAACAGGCTGTTTACAATATAAAATCAAGAGTGAGTTATTTGTTGCACTCTCAGGCTGTCTTCATATGTTTGCTTCTGATTGTTTCCCCAAACTCAATGAGAATTTTCTGTTAAATACTAGTAGCTGGAGTTTAACTACATACAAATTTATAAACACAAATTATGCAAAGATAGAATTACTATGTTTTTATTCATTGAATAGTTCACCCTCCTCTCTTAGCCACAAAATATTAGAAGGAAAAAAAAAGAGGAATTTTTTACAGACTGAAATTCCTTCATAAAGTACCCCATGCTTCCTCAGATTCTTTTATACTATTGATGAAATATTATTTTAAAATGTTTCTTATGTTCTTTAACATACTTATATAAAATTTTATGTTGATTTTAAGTGACATAGAAATGGGCCATTTTATTTTAGAGTATTAGGAAAAGAGTTCTATAACAATTAACAAAAAAAAGAAAGTATTTTCTTTCCTTTGACAAAAGAATACCTTCATGAATGAAGAGCTATAGTATGTTCAAAAATAGAAAGGCTTAGTGTCTTAAAAATATTTTTTACTAAATTAATCTAAATTTGATGCATACCAAAAATAGTTATTAATCTGTATGAAAATCAAGCAGTTAATTCTAAATATATTATAAAAGATCAAGAAACTTTTCCAATGGAGGAAAGGAAGAAGGAAGGACTCCACAACATATCAAGACTTAAACACTAAAGCTGCATAAATGAAAATACTGTGTTATTGACACCAGGAAGCAAAATCAAGCACTGAAAAAAAGTGGAGGGCATAATAGCAGCCCCACATATTTTTAGATTTTCCATATATGACAAAAAATAATTTTCCAGCTCAGTGGGGGGAAGTAATAGACTATTCCTGATAAAATAGATTAACCAATGGGGAAAATATTAGTATATTCTTCCACTGTACCATATGTATGAATAAATTCAGATGAATTAAATACTTAAATATGAAAGTAAAAATTTTAAGGAGACAATATGGAATAACTTTATAACTTTGTGTGGAAAGGGATTTATGAAAACAAGATGCAAAATGTTACAGAATATAATGCATAATTTTACATATTTTATTACATAAAAATGTAATTCTTAAGTACAAAATTATAACATACATCATTTTAAAATGCAAGCTACATGAATAGGAAATGAATTTACAACACACCTATATGACAAAATATTAGAATCTACAATATATAAAGAGTGTCAACAAACCAATTAAACATACAGACACTGAATATAAAAAAATAATAATAAGTAATGGAAGATTCAAGACAATTCCAAGAAAATTAATTACTGAGTCAATAAATATGAGTAAAGATATACAACTTCGCTTGTAACCTCTAAATGATCATGAAACAAGACACCATGTTATATTCATTTGTTAGGCTAAAGTGGAAAAGAGAGAAATAGAAGATCAACAGTGATAACTTGCAGACAAGATCCACTGATAGATGCCAAAATTAGTAGGTGAAAAGTTGAAGAGAAACAGATTTTTGGATAGTCTCAAAGTATCTTCCTCAAGATATTTATTAAGTACAAAGTGAAGCAGAGTTATTTTACAGTGGAGAAACCCAGACAAACACCACTTTAACCAAGTGATTAAGGTTAACAACACCAGTAATGTTGTGTTTTTATCATGAATCCATTGATACCATGCACCGTACATCATGTTTATAGCATTGTTGCCAAAAAAGCAGAATCCCATTTCAGTCTTGATAAAACATAAGATAAACCAAAATTGAGGAACATACTATAAAATAACAGATTAGTTTTCTTCAAAACTATCAAGACAAAGAAAGACTGAGGAAACATTAAATGTGATTCCACATCACATTTAGTTGCTATTTTTCCTTAGGTTTTTTCAATCTTTAATGTAACATGGTCACCAATTCATTTATGTATTATATACAATTGTTTTTACCCTATAAAGGCAGAGTTGAATGGTTACCACAGAGACTGTATGACTTAGACTAAAGTATTTACTATTTTGCGCTTTATAGAAAACGTTTTCTGATCTATGTTAAATAAAAATTACTATAGTAGAACTACATATATCCAAATGGTTAAATCTCAAAACTATAATGTCCCAGAGGAAAAAGCTGCAGAATTCTATGCTGTTTTCAAGAGCTTTAAAACACTTGATATAGATATATAGTTTTAATGTGAAAACTTATGTAAATTTTTCTATTGCTGCATAACAAATGACCACAAACATAGTGGCTTAAAACAAAACCCATTTATTTGCTCACAGTTCTAGAGGTCAGAGGTAAGATTACTGGGTGACTGGGTTCTTTACTCAGGGTCTCACAAGAGTGGCATCAAAGTATTGACAAGGACTGGATCTCATCAGAGGCCTGAAGTTCTCTTCCAAGTTCATTTATATTGTTGGAAGAATTTGGTTTCCTGTAGTGTAAAACTGAAGCACTAATTCCCTTGATGTCTGTTAGCTGGGGTCACTCTAAACAGCTAGAGGCTGCCTGCATTACTAGCCACATGGCCCTTTTCAAAGTCAACAGTGGAGAATTCCCTTCCACTCCCCACCCCCATCTCTAACCCCTCCCCAACGACGCTGAATCTCTCTTATGCTTTGAGGCTTTGAATCTCTTTCACCAGGAACAGTTATTTTAAGGGCTTCCTGATTAAATCCAATCACAGTAGTTCCTATATTAATGTTGGATTGAAAAATAGGAGAAGGTATGTGTATACCAATGCTGGGAATCTTGGGAGCCATCTTAGAATTCTGTCTTTCCATGTAGTAGAATGACAAATTCCATTTAATAATATTTACTCCAGGAATGGAGAAATGCAGAGATATTTATTCTAAGAGGTACACAGATGTCTTAAAAAATAAACTGCAATATTTTCTTTCCTCAAATAAACCTAAAACAAATGTGACAAATTTCTGAAATACAATGGTGCTAGATATTTAACACATAGATGTGCATGATAGTATTCTTTATATCTTTTGTATATATGGATTTTTCCAATTAGATTAAAAAATGTATATATCTTCAAGTTTCACTTCAAATTCACCCTTCCAATGGAAGCATTTTTCAGCATTTTCTTCATTGTTTTTTAACCACAGATCCTTTGCATTATCATAACTCTCTTCTCATTATAGTTAATACAACCATTCCTGAACATAAAATATATGTCATGGACTATTTTGTGCAATTTACACATACTACTGCTAATCAGTATATGAAATCTGTAAAAAAAGGTAAGAGTATCTGCAGGCCAAAGATGAAAAAAATGTAACCCAGTATGTTGAGTTTCTGATATTTTTACAAGTGGGGGAGTTTGGCAGAATTGAAACACTTTGTATTTTTTATTTCATCTAACTTTGTTGTTAATTTTCTCATGTCTGCCTTGGTACTAAACTCTAATACTTGAAGACAAAAATCCCTTGCTTTATTTATTTTTTATGACCCATTGGTTCCTGAAAGAATAATTTCATGTAGTAGCTATTCTTAAAATAAATGATTCAATTGATTAAATGTTATAGAAGGTTCCCAGCATCAGATGAGAGTATGATTTAGAAGACTTAAATTATTTTATAAACATGAAAAGAGTTTGTGTGTGTACATGGGGGTGTGTTAGGTGTGGGCAGGAGTTAGATATAGTCCCATTTTTACATTGAGAGTCTATGATAAAATTCTACTCTAATTCTGACGCTTGGAATCACCCCTCCCCAAGATTAGAACTTTGCATTACCCTTTAATGATGAGGGATTCCTTTCCCTATCCTAGAGGTTCACCAGCTGTAACTTTTTGGTTCCAACTTATATTACCTTATTGATTTGCTAGAATCTCAAATACTTAGATATAAATATTATGTTATTAGCCATTCATATTAACAACAACATTTAACAAATTCCTCTAAGAATCGGAATTTCAAAACAGCACACCAAAACTCTCACTGTGGAAAGTATGTTAACTGTAAATATATATTTATATCTAGAGATATTCAAACATATTCATTTTTGCTGAAGCAGAAATAGTCATGTAGTGGTCACAGATGGAATTAGACTTCCATTTATGTAGAACAAATTATAATGTGATGAGCTGTTGGAACTCCTAGTCTTTAATATAAAATTTTCTCCAAGCTACCAGTAAATTCCCAAGGAGGTACTCCCAATAGTATTCCTATTTTCCATGTGAACAACTTTGTCTGAATTATAAATCCTACAAGTTTTCCTAAAGCATGATATCTCCTATACAGATTTCATTAAATGTTACAGGCATAATGTAGATAGCAAGAGTAATGAACCAAGTCTCAAAAACATGGATTCTAGAAATGTCATCATGTATATAGATTTCTATGACCTTGGACAGATGAAATAAGTTACCCAGATCTCATATGATTCAACTGTAAAATCAGGATAATGTATATTAAGTATTAAGTTATGAAAGAATGCTTCAAAAAATAAGTATGACTATAAGTAAGGAAGATAATTTTTTTGTTTGTTTGTTTGATTTTTTTTCTGCTCCCTTTTTTGCTTATAAATTAAGTCTGGAGCAAGGCTTTTCAGAACCAATGTATGGCTTCAGGAGTTTGTCAGGCACAGAGGCTTCTTACAAATATAAAATGGTCAGTCCATAGTCTTCAGTGTAAAAAATATTGTTTAAGTTCCGGAATTGACATCTGCATTCCAGGTTGCAGGACAAAGAAAGGGAACATAAAAATGTGTAAAGTAATCCAGCTATATGTTAATGTGGTTTCTCAGAAGCTTTTACACAAAATTTCTGCTTACATCAACCTGTCATTTTGTCATTCTATTTGTTTTTCTTAAGTATATATTTGTTAATTTATTAAAAAATAACAAATCCATCATATCTTAGCATAACATTTTAATTTAATTTTTATTTTATATTGGAGCATAGCTGATTTACAATGTTGTGTTAGTTTCAGGTATACACCAAAGTGATTCAATTGTACATGTACATATATTCATTCTTCTTCAGATTTTTTCCCCATATGGTTATTATGTGATATTGAGTAGAGTTTCCTGTGCTATACAATAGGTGTTTGTTATCTATTTTATATACAGTAGTGTGTATGTATTAATCTGAAACTCGTGATTTATCCCTACTCTCACCTTCCCCTTTGGTAACCATAAATTTTTATTCTATGTCTGTGAGTCTGTTTCTGTTTTGTAAATAAGTTCACTTGTATCATTATTTTTAGATTCCACATATAAGTGATATCATGTGATATCTGTCTTTCTATCTCTGAATTAATTCATGTAGTATAACAATCTCTAGGTTCATCCATGTTGGTGGAAATGACATTATTTCATTCTTTTTTGTGGCTGACTAATATTCTATTGTATATATGAACCACACCTCCTTTACCCATTCCGCTGTTCATGGACATTTAGGTTGCTTCCAGGTCTTGGCTATTGTAAATAGTGCTGCAATGAACGTTGGGGTGTATATATCTTTTTAAATTATGGTTTTCTCTGTATATATGCCCAGGTGTTGGGTTGCTGGATCATATGGTAAATCTACTTTTAGTTTTATAAGGAACCTCCCTAGTGTTTTCCATAGTGACTGTACCAAGTTACATTCCTACCAACAGTGTAGGTGGGTTCCATTTTCTCCACACCCTCTCTAGCATTCATTGTTTGTAGACATTTAATGATGACCATTCTGCTTGATGTGAGTTGATACCTCATTGTAGTTTTGATTTGCATTTCTCTAATAATTGACGATATTGAGCATATTTTCATGTGCTCTTTGACAATCTGTATGTCTACTTTGGAGAAATGCCTATTTAGATATGCCCAGTTTTTTATTATGTTATTTGATTTTTGATATTGAGCTGCATGAACTCTATATATTTTGGAGATTAATCACTTGTCAGTCACTTCAATTGCAAATATTTTCTCTCACTCAAAGTGTTAATTATCATCTTGTTTATGGTTTCCTTTGCTGTGCAAAGATTTTAAGTTTAATTAGGTCCCATTTGTTTATTTTTGTTTTTATTTTCATTACTCTAGGAGGTGGGTCAAAGAAGATCTTGCTGTGATTTATGTCAAAGAGAGTTCTGCCTATGTTTTCCTGTAAGAGTTTTATAGTGTCTGAACTTACATTTAGGTCTTTAATCCATTGAGTTTATTTTTGTGTATGGTGTTAGAGAATGTTCTAATTTCATTCTTTACATTTAGCTGTCCACTTCCCCAGCACCACTTATTGAAGAGACTGGCTTTTCTCCATTGTATATTCTTACCTCCTCTGTTATAACTTGATTGACCATAGGTGAGTGGTTTTATCTCTGAACTTTCTATCCTGTTCCATTGATGTATATTTCTGTTTTTGTGCCAGCACCGTACTGTTTTGATTACTGTAGCTTTGTAGCATAGTCTGAAGTCAGGAAGTCTGATTCCTTCAGCTCCTTTTTTCTTTCTCAAGATTGCTTGGCTATTCAGGGTCTTTTGTGTTCCAATATAAATTTTAAATTATTTTGCTCTTGTTCTGTGAAAAATGCCATTGGTCATTTGATAGGTATTGCATTGAGTCTGTAGATTGCCTTGGGCAGTATACTCATTTTGACAATATTCATTCTTTCAAACCAAGAACAGAAGTGCCTTAGACTGTCTTCATTTTTTTTAATTCCATCTGTTTGTGTCATCTCTGATTTCTTTCATCATCATCTTATAATTTTCAGTGTAGAGGTCCTTTGTCTCCTTAGGTAGGTTTATTTCTAGGTTTTAAAAATTATTTTTGATGCAATGGTAAATGAGATTGTTTCCTTAATTTCTCTTTCTGATCTTTTGTTGTTAGTGTATAGAAATGCAAAATATTTCTGTGTATTAATTTTGTATCCTGCAACTTTACCATTACTGATAATTGGTCTGTTCACATTTTATATCTCTTCCTGGTTCATTCTTGGGAAATTGTACCTTTCTTTGATGCTGTCCATTTCTTGTAGCTTGTCCATTTTATTGGCACATAGTTGTTTATAGTTGTCTTTTATCATTCCTTGTTTTTCTGTGTTGTTTGTCACTTTACCTTTCTCATTTCTGATTTCATTGATTTGGGCCCTCTTTTTTTTTTTTTTTTTCTGATGAGTCTGTGTAAAGTTTTATCAATTTTGTTTATCTTTTCAAAGAACTAGATTTTAACTTCATTGATTTTTTGTAATCTTTTTAGTCTCTATTTCATTTATTTCTGCTCTAATCTTTATGATTTCTTTTTCTTTCCACCAACTTTGGGCTTTGTTTTTCATTCTTTAGTTCCATTAAGTGTAAGTTTAAGTTGTTTATTTGAGATTTTTCTTGTTTCCTGAGATAAGCTTGCATTGCTATAGACTGTCCTGTTAGAACTGCTTTTACTGCATCCCATAGGTTTTGGGATGTCATGTTTTCATTTTCATTTTTCTCTAGGTACTTTTTAATCCACTTTAATTCATTCAGTGATCCATTGGTTGTTTAGTAGTATATTGTTTAACCTCCATGTGTTTGTGCTTTTGCAGTTTTCTTGTTGATTTCTAATCTTGTAACATTGTGATCATAAA
Source organism: Neophocaena asiaeorientalis asiaeorientalis (assembly GCF_003031525.2). Lineage (NCBI taxonomy): Eukaryota > Metazoa > Chordata > Mammalia > Artiodactyla > Phocoenidae > Neophocaena > Neophocaena asiaeorientalis. The sequence continues at coordinate 180,676 of NW_020174790.1, forward strand.
AAATGCTTGATATGATTTTACTTTTCCTAAATTTACTGAGGAATGTTTTGTGGTTTAGCATGTGATCTGTCCTGGAAAATGTTCCATGTACAGTTGAAAAGAATGTGTATTCTGCTACTTTTGATGGAATGCTCTGTAAATAACAATTAAGTATATTTGGTTTAATGTGTCATTTAAGGCCTGTGTTTCCTTATTGATTTTCTGTCTGGATGATCTGTCCATTGATGAACATAGGGCGTTAAAGTCCCCTACTATTTTTGTGTTACTGTTGATTTCTCCTTTTGTGACTGTTAATACTGAGATGCATCTATGTTGTGTGCATATATATTTACAACTGTTATATCTTCTTCTTGGATTGATCCTTTGATCATTATGTAGCGTTCTCTGTCTCTTGTAACAGTTTTTATTTTATAGTCTATTTCATCTGACATAAGTATTGCTACTCCAGCTTTCTTTAGATTTCCACCCACGTGGAATACCTTTTTCCATCCCTTCATTTTTAGTCTGTATGTGTCCCTAGATCTGAAGTGGGTCTCTTGAAGACAACATATATATGGGTTTTATTTTTGTATCCATTCAGCCAGTGTACACCTTTTTGTTGCAGCATTTAATCCATTTACATTTATTAAATGTAAATTTAATAAATGTATGTATGTTCTTATTGATATGTATGTTCTTATTGTCATTTTGTAAATTGTTTCAGATTTGTTTTTGTTGGTTTGTTTTCTTCCCTTCTTCTTTTGTTCTCTTGTGATTTGATGACTATATTTAGTGTTGTGTTTTGATTGCTTTTTCTTTCTTTGTGGTTATCATGAGGTTTTGTTATAGCAGTCTCTCTCTCTCTCTCTCTCTCTCTCTCTCTCTCTCTCTCTCTCTCTATATATATATATATATATATATATATATATATATATGCTCATTTTAAGTTGCTGGTCTCTTAATTTCCAATGTATTTCCAATATCCTGCATTTGTATTCTCCTCTTCTCAGGATTGTTGGTTTTCATATCATATTTGTGTGTGATTGCTTTTCTACCTTCACTGTATCTTTGCCTTTACTGCTGAGCTTTCCCATTTGTAGTTTTCTTGTTTCTATTTGTAGCCATTTTTTTCCACCTAAAGAAGTCCCTTTAGCATTTGTTGTAATGCTGGGTTAGTGGTACTGAATTCTCTTAGCTTTTGCTTATCTGTAAATCTTTTGATTTCTCAATTGAAGCTGAATGAGAGCTTTGCATAGTATTGTATTGTTTGTTGTAGTTTTTTACCTTTCATCTTTTTAAATATATCATACCACTCCATTCTGGCCTGTAGAGTTTCTGCTGAAAAATCAGGTGAGGACCTTATGGGGATTCCCTAATATGTTATTTGTTGCTTTTCCCTTGTTGTTTTTACTATTTTCTCTTTGTCTTTGATTTCAGTTTGATTAATATGTGTCTCAGCATGTTAATCCTTGGATTTATCCTGTATGAGACTCTCTGTGCTTCCTCAAATTGAGTGTTTCCTTTCCCATATTAGGGAAGTTTTTGGCTATTATCTCTTTAAATATTTTCTCAGGCCCTTTCTCTCTCTCTTCTCCTTCTGGAACTCCTATAATGCCAATGTGGGTGCATTTAATGTTGTCCCAGAAGTGCCTTAGACTGGCTTCATTTTTTTTAATTCTTTTTTCTTTATTCTGTTCTGTGGCAGTGATTTCCACCAATTTGTCTTCCAGCTCACTTATTTGTTCTTCTGCCTCATTTTGTCTGGTATCAATTCCTTCTAGTGTATTTTTCATTTCACTTATTATATTGTTCAATTCTGTTTGTTCTTTATATCTTCTAGCTCTTTGGTAAACACTTCTTGTATCTTCTTTTTTTGTTCCTCCATTCTTTTTCCAAGTTGTTGATCAACTTTACTATCATTACTCAGAATTCTTTTTCAGATAGATTGCCTAACTCCACTTTACTTAGTTGTTCTTCTGGTGTTTTACCTTGTTCCTTTATCTGGAACCTATTTCTCTCCATCTCATTTTGTCTTTCAGTATTTGTGTTCTCCATTCCTTAGGCTGCAGGATTGTAGTTCCTCTTGCTTCTAGTGTCTGCTTCCTGGTAGGTGAGCTTGATTCAGGGACTTTGTGCAGGCTTCCTGGTGGGCAAGGCTGGTGCTTTCCCACTGATGGATGGAGTTGTTTCTTCTCCCTCTGGTTGGCAGTGCCATGTCAAAGGGTGTGTTTAGAAGTGGCTGGGGGCTCAGGATGACTTTAGGTAGCCTGTCTGCTTATGGGTGGGGTTGTCTTCCCACCATGTTTGCTGTTTTGCCTGAGGCGTCCCATGACTGGAACTGCAGTGGGTGGGGCCAAGTCTCGGTCCAAAATGGCAACCTTCAGGAGATCTCATGAAAATGAATGTTCCCTGGGGCCTCGACCACCAGTGTCCTTGTCCCCACAGTAAGCCACAGCCGATCCCCCTCTAGAAGACCCTCCAAGACACACAGGTAGGTCTGGCCCAGGATCCTATGGAGTCATTGCTTTGCCATGGTTCCCAGTGCACATGAAACCTTATGTGCATCTTCCCAGAGTATAATCTCTGTTTCCCCCCAGTCCTGTGGAGTTCCCACACTCAAGCCCTGCTGACCTTCAAAGCCCAATGCTCACTGGGATCCTTCCAATGCCAGACTCCCAGGATGGGAAGTCTGATGTAGGGCTCAGTACTCTCACTTCTCTAGGAGAACCTCTGCAAGATAATTATTTTCCAGTTTGTGGGTCACCCACCTGGTGGGTATGGAATTTGATTATATCTTAAAAGTTCACCTTCTACAGTCTCATTGTGGCTTCTTCTCTGTCTTTGGATGTAGAATATCTTCTTTGGTAGGTTCCAGTCTTTTTTGTTGATGGTTGTTCAGCAGTTAGTTGTGAGTTTGGTGTTTTTGTAAGAAGAGGTGAGCTCAAGTCTTTCTACTCTGCCATCTTGTCCTTGTCTCCTTTCAACCCACTGGCAAGGGATTCCCTTTCCAAACAGGGTCAGGGCTGTTGTTTTGCCATTCTATTTGTAAAGGAAGTGAGTATATAGTCATAGGAGACAATATGTCTGACTCAAAGTCAGTTATCCTATCTCTAAGAAAGATGGGGAAGGAAAATACTAGTGTACATGATGAACAGTTGCAACTACATTAGTAAATCCAAGGTTTGAACAGATAGTAAGATGTAGCTTCTACGTCTGAGAGTTATAATTCTATAATCGTTGTATATGCATACATGTAAAAAATCCTCACCATATGCACATGCACACACATATTTAACCTTCCTGTGAAATTTATAAATATGAACATCTTGCATAAAATACATTTTTTTCTGATAAGCACAGCTTTTTAAAAGTAACATTTTCATGAGGCACTTAAACTTTACTATCTACAACATTTCTAAAAAGAGAAAAAACATACATATACTACAGGGCTTAGAACCTGCTATCAATTCCTTTCACAGAGGCAGAATGGCTCTAATAGCAAAGATATTTATGAGTTGTAAATTGTTATTTATAAATTCAGTGTTTGGTGTTCATGTCAATGGACAACATAGGGTCCCAACATTTCCAAATAGCTTGAACTGATAAATTGGCCACTGAAGTGGTTCATCTAACACATTAATTCCTGCAGGAGCCAGGTTGTAGGGTTGCATCTGAAGTATTGATCACTGACTTTGAGATTGCAAGATGCTTTTTTTGGAAACTGGGTCAGAATTTTTTTTTCTTTTTTTTGGGTCAGAATTTATGAAATTATTTTTCATCATGATTTATATGAGTCTCTGTGGAAAGATTTAGTGATCCATCAAGAAGAACCCTACTCACTTACCTCACATTTCAGAATGAAACAGCCCCTAATACTAACAATGTCTTCCTGTTCATGTTGAGCTACTACTGAGCTATATCTAGTGGACATAATTGGGGGCCAGGATGTTTCCATATATTTTAATCCAAATTAGTGATGTCCTTTAGCCTTTCCAAGGGGAACAAGAAGAACCAGTTGAGAGATGTCTGACCTACAGTTAGCACATATATATTAAAAATTAATTTAGAGGGTCTGACATGTAAGGAACTAACAAGTAAATAACTGAATAAACTGAAAACAAAACAAAACAAAAAAATCAGTGTCACCCTTCCCAGGAAGACTTAGAAAGTAATTTTTCTCTCTTGAAGGGTCTTGTCCCCTGATAAAAAGATTATGCACATTTGATAAGAAGCATTTGTAGGGTAAAGGGTTATTTCTGTAGCCCTGAAATCACATTACAGAGAAGAGTTTTTCTATCTTCTTTTCTAACTCTGAGAATTTGCCCTCACCTGAAGATTTGAAAATATATTAAATTCCTCACGGCCTAGTATTGTCTTCATCCCAACCCCCAAATTGTTCCTAATGGTCTGTGTTTGCAAAGAAGAAATCATCAGGTGGATAGATGTGGCTTCTAGCTGTGACTGATAGAAGTAAGAAAGCAGTTGGTGAAGAGAGGAGTCTTCAAAGTCATAAACAAATGGAGTCATTTTATAAGAAATCATGTGCTGACTGTGTTCAAACCCCAGGGCAGTAATTTAGATCTCAGGTGGCTGTGGGCAGATTTGGTAAGGAAAAATATGATCCTAAAAATAGAACTTAGCAGAAAGGGTCAGGACAAGGGACGAAGAGACTCAGGTTCCAGTCTCGATTATGTCATGCATTAGTCAAGTGGTCTCAAGCAACTCATGTCAATTCTTGAATTATAGATACATGAAGGATGGATTTCTGAGAAGATTAAATCATAATATGTATAGACATGATTTGGAACCTGCAGAAAAAAATTTAAGGCAATAATATTTTTTCTTTAAGAAACTATTTCTTCCTATTTGAAAAATGGGCAGAGATAATTTTTAATTGAATAGGCCTTTCCTATGTGAGAATAAATTACTACTACTACTCATTATTATAGCAGTTATAATTCTTACTTGTTCTCTAACTTTCAGAGTCTTTTTCTATATGTTCATTCATTCTACACATGTCCTAAATGCTTTCTGCCCCATAGCCATCACCCATATAGTAGGAACTTATTTCTCTCTTTTAGTTGTGTTATGTAATGATGTTTAGAACATCTCTAAAGGGAAAATTTACACAGAACCATTAACTTTATTTTTTTTAAAAAAGAGACTTTATTTTTTAGAGCAGAATTAGATTCACAACAGAGTTGACCAGAAAGTACAGAGAGTCCTTGAATATCCCCTGCTCCCCCCCACTTGCAGTCTTCTCCGTATCAACATCCTCAATCAGAGTGGTACATATGTTACAATCAATGAATCTACACTGCAGCATCATTATCATCCAAAGTCCATAGTTTACCCTGAGAACCAATAACTTTTAATCTACTCCAATCTCTTTGCATCATTACCCTCTTTTATGCTCTCCTAGTCCCAGTCTGATGCCTGGAGGCCACTTGGAGACATCTAAACACTGACCTTGCCTATCGAAAAGATACTCATGTAGCTGGATTTGTTGCTGGCTCTGGATGCCTCAATTGTTCTAACATTCTGGGTGACAGAATTGTGTCAGGTCTGAGAAGAAGCACCAGAAGAAGCCTGCTCCCCTAATCCTGTATTAAATTTTGTCCCTTGAGCCCAGAAACAACACTCCTTATGTTTAGAATCTCACAAATTTTATATTGAACATATCCCACTATCTGTATCTCCACCATCTTTCCATGGGAATCAAAGCTTAAAAACCTGATAGAGGACAGACATTTTATTTCCTCTTGGTTTTACTGTCTCTTTACCCTCCTACTATATTCTGCCAATATTTTTAACTACAAAAAAATTCCCCATGCATAGGAAGGGAAACAAATAGACACTTGAGAACAGAGCTGGGTAGGAAGAGGGTATATTGTTAAACTAATAGTAGAAAAGCCAAAAATATATAAGCATGTATATCATAGATGCAAATATACATAAACAATTATACCAAATACAAAGGAAAGGTGACTTTATTTATTTTTTTTTCTTTAACTGGCCTAATCTCCCTTACAAGCTCCTTCCATCAACCCTCACAACACTTAACCAGTCAGCAAGAAAGGTTGAATTTGTCCAATAATGTTATTCAAATTATTCCTGGATTAAATGATTTATTTGTTTAAATATTCAATGAATTAAATGAATTCAGAATTCCTTTCTATCTCAGAGCTGATTTAATAGTTTTTCTTTTTGGTTTGATCAATGCTCAGTCTTTTAGATTCTTCTGCTTCCTCTGTTTTTCAAGATGGCAACTGGGCATATGAGAGAGAAGGTCAAGCACCTTTTTTTCCTGATGAGATGAGACCACAGATCCAGTGTTGTTTCCTGAACCTCTTACGCTATTGTGGAGTGCCTGGTTTAATCCTGTTCCTAAAGAGGTGACAGAGTATAGTTAATCCATTTGGTCCTTAGAAGTGTCATGGTTGATCCACCAAGCTCAACAATTCAGTGGTAACCACTTATCACATATCAACTTCTTTATTGGTTAAGGATGTTTTCTGTGAATATAGAATTCTGAATTGACAGGTTTTGGCATTTAAAGTTATCTCAGGTATTATTTCATTGTCTTTAATTTCTTTCATTCCTTTCATTCTTCCTTTCTTCCCTCCTCCCTCTTTCTTTCTTTCCTTCTTCTTTCCTTCCTTCCTTCCCTTCTTTCTTTCTTCTTTTCTTTCTTTCTTCTTTTCTTTCTTTCTTTCTTTTTTCTTTCTTTCTTCCTCTCTCTCCTTTCTCACTTTCTCTCTTTCTTTCTGCCTGCACCCTCCTGTCCGAGATATCCATATTTTTATAAAGATCCCCATGTGATCTTTAAAATGTGAAGTCGGGACTGGAAAGTAAATTTGGATAAAATTTTCAGGAGAAATAACAGGAAAGAAAAATTGGAAAGATTAATATTTCACTGGAGAAATTAGCTCAAATGGAATAGTTGGTCTAGCATAGGTAGAGAGAGTAAAACTGAAGTTGCATTTTCAAATTTTGCACCAATTCCATTAAAGTTTATTAATTCCAATTCTACCTTGACTCCAAAATGTGAACGCATCTGAATGTCATAATTATTGGTTTAAGGAGGAGGAGGCCAAGAATATTCTGACTACAGTCTTATTTTATCTTTACTCCCCACGCTTCAGAATTTTGATTCTTTTATCTCTTTGTAATTGTATTCTGATAGAATTTCTTATGAATAGTCAGTAGATTTAAATTGATATGTCCCTGTATATAATGTGTCATTATTTTCTGGCTGTTTTCAGGATTTTTTTTCTTATTTTTCGATACCAATAACTTGACTATGATATATCAAGGTGTGTTCTCTATGCTTATCCTGCTTAAAGTTTCTGACCTTCTCAAATCTATAAATTTATGTCCAAGCCAAAATTTGGGAAATATTTGGCCATTATCTCTTCAGGTATTTTTCTGTCCCTTCCTCTCTGTATTATCCCAATGTGTCTCTGAATACATGTATTTTAGATCTTTCTATATTACCTCATGGGCTCTTGAAAATCTTTTTCGTTTTCTTTTTTGAATATTTTTTCTCTGTGTTCTTCAGATTAAAATATTTGAATTGATCCATCATCAAATTAGAAAACTCAGGGAAGAAAACATTTTCCTTCTTCCCTTCTGAATTCTTTGGCTGGTCTAATAGTAAATTGACATAAAACAGGTTAAAAGGAGAAAAAAAATTAATTTTGTATATATGGAAGTCCAAAAATATGAAACTCAAAGAGTGACCAAAGTAGGTAGGCTTTATACCTTTTAGAAAAAGAAACAATTATTTATGAAAATTTGATGAAACAAAAGGATTTGGGCTTGGGATAGCAAATTAAAAAAGGAGTAACATAGTTTCTACAGCCTTCTTGGCCTTGAATTCCCTATCTCTAGTGATAAGAATGCTTTCTACTTTCCAGGTATAGAGAGGATACCTTCACATATGAAATTTATTTCCTGCTTTCAGGAGGACAAAGAGGGTCAGAGGGTCCTTGCCAGTTGTTTCTTAAGTAATTTTAATTCAAAATAATCAATTTGACAATGTGGCATACTTTGGGTAAGTTATCCTGCCTTCCTTCTGTATCCATGTCATTCATGCAAGTTTCAGTCATCAGTAAGAGATTTGGGAAGAATGTACACACAAAATTTATAGATTTCCTTCTCTGGCTTTCCCCTTTCCTGGATTTCTACCCTGAATTTCCATTGACTACTGATGTCTCTTATTCCATTCTCTGGTGTTACACACCAGAAAAACTGTGTTTTCTGAGTTGTTTTCTCCTCTAAATGGTGCAAACTGAGCCCTCAGTATAAAAACTATGAAGCTAAAAAACTTTTCCAGTGTGTAGACTCTAGTCCATTATTTGTCTGTTTTTGGTAACTCTCCCCTGTTTTCAGGTAGGTTTTGTTTTATGTGTGTGTGTTTCTCCCAAACTTCAGAGTTGTCTACAAGACAGCTGGATCCATAAAAGCCACTTATTCATAATGGAAAAATATATTTTCTTAATGTCAGTATTTCAGTTCTTCCTTATTGTATCTTATAATATCCTCCAATGCTGTTGTTTTTCTACTATTTTTCCTATAGCTCTTCTTTCAGTTTAATTAAAATATATAATCTATTAAGTTTATTTATCCCATCTAGTAGTCTTTGAAAGTTTGTATTCAGATTCTTTGACTTAAGATTTATTCTGAAATGACCTTTTTTTTTTTTTACATGTTATGTGCTTTTATTTCATTCTCATTTTCAATTTTTTTCCTAAAATGTTTGGATAGTTGCCATGCTCTTGTTATTATTTTCATATTTCATTTGGGTAATCCAGTCTAATATTATTTATTCTAATAGAATATAATTTACTTCACTTTAGGAAATCACTGTATTATATCCCAATCTTTAAATTGAGGACTGGAATGATTTTGTTCACTCAACTTTTTAACCTGAAAACAAAAAAAAATAAGAAAAAAGAAAGAAAGGGGAGGTACATTCCCCTAGGGCACTGTGCAGCCTTTGTTGTAGAGCCTGGCTCTTTTTCTCTTCTAAAGTTTGTCTAAATATTTTCTACCAGTGTGGTAAGCAGAATATCATTATCTGATGGGATGGGACAACCCAATCTTTTATATTATCCCACAACTTTACTGTAAAGCCCTGGAAAATGGAGAGTCCTGTAGGATTTTACTGAGTCTGATGAGGTCAAAGCTATTATAAGTGAAAAAGTTGTACTCGAAAGGATTTTCTATTATTATTCCATTGACTGTGTAATCATACCCATTCTACTTAATTGCATTGTGGGAGTAATTAGTGAGCAGTCTCAGAATTTTCTTGCTTTATTTCATTTCTTCTGTGTTTCTTCATGGGGATAAGGGGAGTAGGTATAAGATGCATAGTACTCTAAGCTGTGCTTGAATCTTCACTTTATTTCCTAGACTGAAACGTTTAAAAGTGTGTTGTATGAGGTATGAGGTATGGTTATGTAGGGAAACAAATTTTGCCACCTCAGAGTGTATCTCTTTGGCTTGAGAAATATTTTGCACTAATTGTCTTTAAGAAACAGAACTCTCATGAAGTCTTTCATTTTACTCCCCCCTTAACTGCCTAAAAGAATTTAGATAAAGGGCCTGGTCCAGGAAAAGCCCTATGGAATAGAGGTGGTAAGGGGAAATCAGCAGGGTCTGGAAACCAAAATACTTTCTGCTTCCCACTGTCTCTGCATGGCATAACAAACATTTGTTTACCAAACATTTGTTTTTTCATCTCCGTGTGAATTGCCTTTCTCTTCTTTAAAGTCCAAAACCTCTACCTCCTCTCTTTCTCTCAGGTGACACAGAGCCTTAATTGCCTAAATTGTACTTGGGCTTCTTATTCTTATGGATTTCTCACACATATGTAAATTTGGTTTTTCTCCTGTTAACCTGTCTCATGTCAGTTTAACCTAGAAAGAATAGAAGGGAAGTTTTTTCCATCCCCACAGTTGCTTTGTACAATTTTTTTTCTGATTTTATTTTTTGTTATTTTGGAAGTTTATATTATAAGATATTGAAGGTAAGGGGAGAGGAACTTGCGGCTCTTCTATCGGCTTTCTTACCCACAAGCATTTTACCATTTTTTAAAATACACCTTTATTGGAGTATAATTGCTTTACAATGTTGTGTTAGTTTCTGATGTACAACAAAGCGAATCAGTTATATGTATACATATATCTCCATATCTCCTCCCTTTTGAGCCTCCCTCCTTATCCCACCCTCTAGGTCATCACAAAGCATTGAGCTGATCTCCCTGTGCTATACAGCAGCTTCCCACTAGCCATCAATTTTACATTTGGTAGTGTATATAGGTCAATGCTATTCTCTCACTTCATTCCAGCTTCCCCTTCCCCTGCTGTGTCCTCAAGTCTGTCTCTACGAGTGTGTCTTTATTCTTGCCCTGATCCTAGGTTCATCAGTACCCCCCTTTTTTTTTAGATTACATATATATACATTACATATGGTACTTGTTTTTCTCTTTCTGACCTACTTCATTCTGTATGACAGTCTCTAGGTCCATCACCTTCATTACAAATAACTCAAGTTTGTCCCAATTTGTGGTTGAGTAATATTCCATTGTATATATGTGTCACATCTTTATCCATTCCTCTGTTGATGGACACTTAGGTTGCTTCCATGTCCTAGATATTATAAATAGTGCTGCAATGACCATTGTGGTGCATGTATCTTTTTGAATTATGGTTTTCTCAGGGTATTTGCAAAGTAGTGTGATTGCTGGGTCATATGGTAGTTCTATTTTTAGTTTTTGTAAGGAACCTCCATACTGTTCTCCATAGTGGCTGTATTAATTTACATTCCCACAAACAGTGCAAGAGCGTTCCCTTTTGTCCACACCCTCTCCAGCATTTATTGTTTGCAGATTTTTTGATGATGGCCATTCTGACTGGTGTGAGGTGATACCTCATTGTAGTTTTGATTTGCATTTCTCTAATGATTAATAATGTTGAGCATCTTTTCATGTGTTTGTTGGAAATCTGTATATCTTCTCTGAAAAATTGTCTATTTAGCTCTTCTACCCATTTTTGGATTGGGTTGTTTGTTTTTTTGATATTGAGACACATGGGCTGCTTGTAAGTTTTGGAGATTAATCCTTTGTCAGTTGCTATGTTTGTAAATATTTTCTCCCATTCTAAGGGTTGTCTTTTCATCTTGTTTATGAGTTCTTTTGCTGTGCAAAAGCTTTTAAGTTTCATTAGTTCCCCTTTTGTTTATTTTTGGTTTTATTTCCATTTCTCTAGGAGGTGGGTCAAAAAGGATCTTGCTGTGATTTATGTCATAGAGTGTTCTGCACATGTTTTCCTCTAAGAGTTTTATAGTGTCTGGCCTTACATTTAGGTCTTTTATCCATTTTGAGTTTATTTTTGTGTATGGTGTTAGCGAGTGTTCTAATTTCATTCTTTTACATGTATCTGTCCAGTTTTCCCAGCACCACTTATTGAAGAGGCTGTCTTTTCTCCATTGTATATTCTTGCCTCCTTTATCAAAGATAAGATGACCATATGTGTATGGGTTTATCTCTGGGCTTTCTATCCTGTTCCATTGACCTATATTTCTGGTTTTGTGCCAGTATTACTGTCTTTATTACTGAAGCTTTGTAGTATAGTCTGAAGTCAGGAAGTCTGGTTCCTCCAGCTCTCTTTTTCTTTCTAAGATTGCTTTGGTGATTCAGGGTCTTTTGTGTTCCCATGCAAATTAAAATTTTTTTTGTTCTAGTTCTGTGAAAAATGCCATTGGTAATTTGATAGGGATTACATTGAATCAGTAGATTGCTTGGGGGAGTATAGTCATTTTCACAATGTTGATTCTTCCAATCCAAGAACATGGTATATCTCTCCATCTGTTTTTATCATCTTTGATTTCTTTCATCAGTGTCTTATAGTTTTGGCATACAGGTCTTTTGCCTCCTTAGGTAGGTTTATTCCTAGGTGTTTTATTTTTTTGTTGTTACAATGTTAAATGGGAGTGTTTCTCTTTCTGATATTTTGTTGTTAGTGTATAGTAATGCAAGAGATTTCTGTGCCTAAATTTTATATCTCACTACATTATCAAATTCATTGATTAGTTCTAGTAGCTTTCTGGTGGCATCTTTAGGATATTCTATGTATAGTATCATGTCATCTGCTAAGAGTGATGGTTTTCTTCTTCTTTTCTAATTTGGATTTCTTTTATTTCTTTTTCTTCTCTGATTGCCATGGCTAGGACTTCCTATTCAAACTATGTTGAATAATAGTGGTGAGAGTGTACATCCTTGTTTTGTTCCTGATCTTAGAGGAAATGCTTAAAGTTTTTCACCATTGAGAAAGATATTTCCTGTAAGTTTGTCATATATGTCCTTTATTATGTTGAGGTAGGTTCCCTCTATGTACACTTTCTGGAGAGTTTTTATCATAAATGGGTGCTGAATTTTGTCAAAAGCTTTGTCTGCAATCTACTGAGATGATCATATGGTTTTTATCCTTCAATTTATTAATATGGTGTATCACATTGATTGATTTGCATACATTGAAGAATCCTGACATTCCTGGGATAAACCTCATTTGATCATGGTATATGGTCATTTTAATATGCTGTTGGATTCTGCTTTCTAGTATTTTGTTGAGGATTTTTGAATCTTTGTTCATCAGTGATATTGACCTATAATTTTCTTTTTTTGTGACATCTTTTTCTGGTTTTGGTATCAGGGTGATTGTCAACTCATAGAATGAGTTCAGAAGTATACCTCCCTCTGCTATATTTTCGAAGAGTTTGAGAAGGATAAGTGTTAGCTCTTCTCTAAATATTTGATAGAATATGCCTGTGAAGCTGTCTAGCCCTCAGCTTTTGTTTGTTGGAAGAATTTTAATCACAGTTTCAATATCAGTGCTTGTGATTTGTCTGTATTTTCTATTTCTTCCTGGTTCAGTCTTGGAAGGTTGTAGTTTTCTACAAATTGGTCCATTTCTTCCAGGTTGTCCATTTTATTGGCATATAGTTTCTTGTAGTAGTCTCTCCTGATCCTTTGTATTTCTGCATTGTCAGTTGTTACTTCTCCTTTCTCGTTTCTAATTCTGTTGATTTGAGTCTTCTCCCTTTTTTTTTCGTAATGAGTCTGGTTAACATTTTATCAATTTTTTTATGTTCTCTAAGAACCAACTTTTAGTTTTATTGATCTTTGTTACTGTTTTCTTCCTTTTTCATGTATTTCTCATCTGTTCTTTATGATTTCTTTCCTTCTGCTAACTTTGGGATTTTATTTTGTTTTTCATTTTTGAATTGCTTTAGGTGTAAGGTTAGGTTGTTTATTTGAGATTTGTCTCGTTTCTTGAGGTAAGATTGTATTTCTATAAACTTCCCTCTTAGAACTTCTTTTGCTGCACCTCATATGTTTTGGGTCATCATATTTTCATTATCATTTGTTTCTAGGTACTTTTTGATTTCCTCTTTGATTTCTTCAGTAATCTCTTGGTTATTGGTTATTTAGTAGCATGTTGTTTAACCTCCGTGTGCTTGTATTTTTTATATTCTTTTCCTTTAATTGATATCCAGTCTCATAATGTTGTTGTTGGAAAAGTTGCTTCATACAATTTCATTTTATGTAAATTTACCTAGGCTTAATTTGTGACCCAAGATGTAATCTATCCTGGAGAATGTTCCATGTGCACTTGAGAAGATACTGTATTTTGTTGTTTGGGGATGGAATTTCCTATAAATATCAGTTAAGTCCATCTGGGGTCTTCCCTGCTGGGACAGTGGTTATGAATCTGCCTGCCAGTGAAGAGGATATGGGTTCAAGCCCTGGTCTGAGAAGATACCACATGCCATGGAGCAACTAATCCCATACACCACAACAACTGAGCTTGTGCTCTAGAGCCCACCAGCCACAATTACTGAGCCTGCATGCCACAACTACTGAAGCCTGTGTTCCCCAAGTCTGTGCTCTGCAACAAGAAGCCACCACAGTGAGAAGTCCACACACCACAATGAAGGGTAGCCCCTGTTCATCACTAAAGAAAGCCCACACAGAGCAATGAAGACCAAAGGCAGCCAAAAATAAATAAATAAATTTCAAAATAAATAAATAAGACACCGATGGAGTAAATTATAGATGATACAGATCCATAGAAAGACAGCTCATGTGCATTGATTGGAAATATTAATGTAGTTAAAATGTCCATTCTACCCAAAATAATCTACAAATTTGATACAACCTCTATCAAAATACCCAGGACATTTTCCCAGAACTGAAACAAATATACCTAACATTTACATGAAACCACAAAAAAAACCCAAATTGCCAACACAATCTTGAGAAGAAAGAACAAAGGTAGTGGTGTCATGCTCCCTGACTTCAGACTATACTACAAAGCTAGAGTAATCAAAACAGTATGGTACTGGAACAAAAATCAAACACACAGATAAATGGAACAGAATAGAGAGCACAGAAATAAACCAATGTACCTATGGTAAATTAATCTATGATAAAGGAGGCAAGAATATACCATGGAGAAAAGATAGTCTCTTCAATAAGTTGTGCTGAGAAAACTGGAGAGCTACATGTAAAAGAATGAATTTAGAACATATTCTCACACCATATATAAAAATAAACTCAAACCAAATCAAAGATCTAAATGTAAGACCAGAAACCATAACATTCTAACTGAAAACATAGGGAGAACACTCTGAAATAAATTGTAGCCATAATATTTTGGGTCTGTCTGCTCAGGCAAAGAAAATAAAAGTAAAAATAAACAATTCAGACCTAATTAAACTTAAAAGATTTTGTACAGCAAAAGAAACTATCAACATGAAAACACAACCCACTGAATGAGAGAAAATATTTGCAAATGGTATGACCAGTAAGGGGTTAATATCTGAAATATATAAACAGCTCATACAACTCAATATCCAAAATACAACAACTCAATTAAAAAGTGGGCAGGAGACCTGAATAAACTGACACTGGACCTGGATGAAAGGGGAGTTGCCTCCCTGATTAATAATGCTTTATCACAATTAAAAACACCCTGATAATCACAATTGCAACATGCCATACTGATATAGGAAAACTTTTAACTATTCTAGTAATCACACAATGTAAGGTACTATTTCTCATGCCTTTATATATAGTTGTATTTGCTTTTGATGAAACTTTGCTTTTATTTCAGTGTTATAAATTAACTCACAGAGGAATTGAGGATAAACTTTTTCCAAACAATTGTTTGGAGTATTCACTTGGAAATATAACTGGGTATGCAGAAACTGAATAAACACGTAGTCTATCACCTGTAAACAAAAGCCAAATGCCCTCTGAAGAGAAAGAAATTATCAAGTAAATGAACAATGTTCATTTGGCAACAAAATGAACTTAATTTGGCAACAAAATGAACTTAATCTTTGTTTGGTTTTCAAGGAAATATATCCTGTTTAGGAACATTAGCAAAAGAAATATCCCCGACATCCAACTTACTAAAGGAGATGCATGTGCTGATCATTTCTCTGCTATGCTCACTGCCCTAGGCAGGGGAAGGATTTTCCTGCTATCCTTTTGCCTTATCTCTTCCAATTTTATATCTTCATTCTCAATAGATTTCAAGGCCCACTGTAATGAATATAAATATGTTTGCTACATTAGG
Organism: Neophocaena asiaeorientalis asiaeorientalis; assembly: GCF_003031525.2. NCBI lineage: Eukaryota > Metazoa > Chordata > Mammalia > Artiodactyla > Phocoenidae > Neophocaena > Neophocaena asiaeorientalis. The sequence goes on from NW_020174790.1 coordinate 196,302, forward strand.
ACTGTAAAACCACAGTTTACTAGTTTCCTCTATCTTTCTGCCCCAGTGAAATATATCTAACATGCAGCTATTCAATAAAGTATCATCTGTAATAGTAGAAAAACCAGCCTGGAATTCAGCCATCTTCCAACTACTAATAAAATATTTCTCTCTGTAGTATTGAAGTAGGCTAATGAGTGGTATATTTGCAGTAGAAGTTAGTTTTGTTTTTAATGTATGAGCTCAGGGGAACAACCATCTCTGAACAATTGAATTAAAGCAAGAAACTTGTTTATTACTTTGAAATCATAGTATTTTTTTCTTTCTCCTTGATAACTCGATTTTTTAATTATTAATTGTTACAGATGTACTATAGTACTCAAGAATGAAAAAAGATTGAGGAAGAGGTCCTAGACAAAGGAAGAGATAAAAAAGTAATGGAATCTGTGACCTCTGCTCTTGTGAATGTCTTTCTAAACATTTTTTGATTCCCATTATAGTCCCACCATCCAATTATTTATTAAAAAATATTAAATTCCCCAAAATATAAAGCCATGTACTAGACCTTGGGGAGTCATCATTTAAAAGACAAACACAATCCTCCTAAAGGTATTTACATTATGAGAAATGACAAATGTTATCAAACAAGACTCATTACCTAATTAATTATTTTATAGTTGCCCTGTAAATAAAAGTAAGATAAGTGCAATGAAATTGTATAATAAGAAGTTTAGAACCAGTCAGGGAAATTTTATTTGAAGAAGTACAGTTGGAACTGACCTTTGAAAGATGTATACCTAAATGAGTAGTATCATAGCCAAAGGTAATATCATTGCCTTAACCGTAAGATGGAGGGGAAAAATGGCATATTCAAAAATTGAAAGAATGCCAATGTGACAGAAACAAGAAAGCAAGTGGAATAACTGCTAGAAATGAGCCTATGAAGTAGGCAGTTGATACACCCCACATACATTCTAGATACTTATTTTTGGAACAATGAATACCCATTGGAGGATGTTAAACAAGGCAGTGACATAAGCATATTTTCTTAAATTTCACTGTGTGAATAACAAATTAGAGAATGACAAGTTAGGATTCAGTAAAAAAAGCTAAAACTTGGGAGAGGATTGTAATTCTTACTATGATGGCAGGGAAATTGATAAAAGTGGATCAGTTTGAGAAATATTTATTTATTTTTATTTATTTAACATCTTTATTGGAGTATAATTGCTTTACAATGGTGTATTAGTTTCTGCTTTATGACAAAGTGAATCAGTTATACATATACATATGTTCCCATATCTCTTTCCTCTTGCCTCTCCCTTCCAATCCTACCCTCCCTATCCCACCCCTCTATGGGGTCACAAAGCACCGAGCTGATCTCCCTGTGATATGCAGCTGCTTCCCACTAGCTATCTATTTTACGTTTGGTATTGTATATATGTTCATGCCACTCTCTCACTTTGTCACAGCTTACCCTTCTCCCTCCCCATATCCTCAAGTCCATTCTATAGTAGATCTGTGTCTTTATTCACATCTTGCCGCTAGGTTCTTCATGACCTTTTTTTTTTAAATATTTATGTTTCATGGCCAAAGAAGGATGAGGGATAAACCATAGTCAAAAGCAACCCCTGAGTTTCTGCTTAGAGCAATTGCAAGGGTGGTAGTAATAGTGTTTGTTGAATCTTACAGTCAAAGACACTTGAATCCCAAAACAGCATAAGAAAAAAAAAATTAGAATTAGGAAATTTATTGACTTGAATAACCAAAAGTTTGGAAGAATAGAAGTAGAATTAGATTTATGGTTGTTTGGAAGGCAATATTATAATCAATTATGCATAAGGAGCTTCTCTCTGCCACTTTTAATTTGGTAAGTCTCAAGAAAGAATTATCTTTGCTTGTTTTCTGTGTTGTCTTCCTGTGGTCAGAGGTTTAAAATGGTTACCTAAGAAGGAAATGAGTGGACAATCCTGCTGGATGATTCACTATGAACCTTAAAGTCACCATAGTAGTATTTGCCAACATGGAATCATTGAATATCTGAAGAACATCAAATTGGAGGGTTGGGAGAAGGTGAGTTCTGGAAATATTAACGTTTAGAACCTGTAAGCATCTAATTGGAAAGTGTTGACTAGGCACTTAGATTATCAGGTCTGTAGCTCAAAGTTGAGATCTGATCTAAAGATAAAAACTTTAGTATAAGTATAATAATATTATTATATTATAAGATAACTTATTATTATAAGATATAATAAGATAATAACTTTATCATTAATTATGAATGAATCATAAGTAGATGGCAATTGAAGCCATGACATTTATGGAATAACAAAGAGAGAGAGTATACAAAGAAAAAAATATAGTTAAAATGAACCTTGAGGTAACATTTAAACTATCAGGCCAAAGAGACTGAGAAGTATTAACCAAAAAAATACAGGGAAGCCTAGGAAACAAAGGAAGAACTGTTTCAAAAAGAAAGATGTTGTAAATGAGTGGATGCTGCTAAAATCACAGAGTAAAACCTGAAACAAATCCATTTAAATAGTAAAATGGATGGCATTGTTGGCAATAAGGAGTGTCATTTTGGTGGAATGGTAGTAGTGGGGAAGCCTGATTAGAAAATGGAGAAAGTGAGAGCAAGCAACTCTACCAAGAGGTGACTATGCAGCAGAACACGGACAATTGGGCTTAATTGGAGATGAACAACGATCAGGATTTTTCTTGTGATTTTTATCATATATATATGTACATATATATAATATATATGTACATATATATATGTTTGTGTGTATGTGTAATACAGGACAGTGGTTATACTTAATTGGTAATGGGTCTGTGCATATTTTGTTCTTCATTTAAAATTTTACATTAAGAACGCCAGTAGGAAGGTGTACAATGCAAGATGCTGGAAGAAAGATATAGGACAGACATAAAGATGATTAAAAATTGTATTGAAAAGTTTTCCTTTCTGGACTTTAAATAAATTTTTATGTCAGCACTATAAAGTGTGACATTCAAATATTCTGTTTCATTGATTTTGCTTTTGTCTCTCTCATATTCTCAATAATATTTTCAGTTAAGAGTCTGTATGAGAAGGCCCATTAGAGCACTTAACAGGGCAGGGCACAGAGCAAACATTCTATAATTTACATTGGACATTTAATTCCAGTTTAATGGAAAATCAAGACATACAATAATTTGTGCAAATTTCTATTAATCCACCCTTCATGGTTATAAAGGGGTGTTCACTCAAATGAAATGATCATATGTTCTATCCTCTTATTAATATTGATAAGTTTCATGTGTATTTTAAAAATATCAATTTTATGGATAATTATGGAGCTGTGAACCTACAATTTTCACACATGCCCAGGCAAGGAAAATCTAGTAATTGATTTTTGTTTGGGGATTTTTTTGGCAGGGACTCATGCTTGGGCATTTTAGATAAGAAAGTTAGCCTCCCAGACTATGCTCCCTCAATATTTATGGAAAAGAGTTCATCTTAATGTCCTTAGAAATTGCACCATTAGGGGGAAACATGCCAGGAGGAAGACAGTTGAGATTCAGGTAGGAAGAAGAAAGTAATAATAGTCACAAATACAGACAGGACATGATGTGGTTTTCATAATGAAGAGATTTGAAGTCTCCAACTATTAATGGTTAAGTTTCCTTTCTGTGCCTTAACATTTTCCCAATTTCCCAGTCCTACTCTGTACTCCCTATTTCTTCCCAACACACATCCTGACTTGAGAATTAAGCCACAAGAATTCTATAAAAGTGACTGCAGTTGCATTTCTCTGGAATTCACCATATTATTTTTCTCCAGTGCTGAACAACCAAGGCATTGGAATCCTATAGTTCTTGCCTTTACAGCTTGGTTCTCTTTCATTCCTCTTTCCTTACTTGGATTTGGAAACGTGTGTATGTAGTCAAAAAATTCCAGAACATCTATAACACAGTAAATAATGTATAATAAAGTACTCAAAAGAATTTTGTCCATGATCTTCAGCAGTTGCTTTAGGTCCTCATACAGTTCAGAAACTATGAGGCTGGGCATTATATATTTTCAGATGACAGGATCATCTCAGCCTCAGGTCAAATCTGCTTGTATTAATAGGGATCCCTTATCTCTTCCTTCAGAGAGTACGCATGGCTAGGGAGGTTTTTCTTTTGAAACCTCTGGAGAGAGAGAGAAGTCCATATTATCATTTCTATGAAATATATCAGCTGAATGAGAGATATGAGATGACAGTGGGGATATTGTAAACTGAAAAAAAAAAAGAGGTTACATAATCACAGAAGATCAACTTTTAGAAAAAATACACTGCCACTAAAATTTTATATGAGGAGTAAATGCAGAATAAAGGCATGATCTAAAGAAAAGTGGGGGTGACCAGGTAAATCAATAACTGGCAAACAGAAATTCTCACCACGTACTGTGTTGGAAAGGAAATATGTCAAAAAGTTCAGTGCAGGTTCAAATTGAGAAGTGAATCATAAGGAATGATTAGAATAAAATACTTATTATAGAGACTCAAACTTACTCAACTCTGAGGGTTGGTAAAGCAGCATTGACTCAGTTTTGTCTTCTGCTTTTGCATCTGACAGTGAACCTGAAGTTACAGAGCAGGCAGTCAGGAAGAGAAAGTGAACATGAAGCAGGGACACCTGGAAATTATGTCTATCTCTTACCAGAACCCATGTTGGCTATTCCCCATTTCCAAGTCTCCAACTTAACTGCCATGGGGATCTGCAGGAAAAGCTGACAGCTTTCTGGTGGAGTTATACTCACACCAGGCCCAGAAGGTGGAGACGGTGAAATAAGAGACCTTATGGGAGTGAGAGGAGGCACGTGGCCTGTTGCTGCCCTCACCAGCAAGGTGAGTCAATAGAAGTGCAAAAGCATGTGGGAGCTACAACAGGGTCTGAACTGCATCCACCTCCAAGGAATAAACAAAACTTCTGTTCAGTTCTGCTCATCTTGTGTGACTTTCTCTTGTGGTCTACCTTAATCGGGGACATATGGGGTAGTAAATTCTGGGAAAGATTGTTCAGCTTTATCAAGTTGAAACATTACAAAGATGTTAGTATCTTTTAGCAAAACTGTTCAGGTCAATGACTTATTTTTTATTGAAAAACAAAATCAGATCTTCCTTGCCAGAATACACTGTTATACAAGGGATGCCTGCAGGCTACAAGTCCTCTTACCTTGACCTTCTCCATGTGAGTGAAGTCCTGATGAATTATGGCTAAGTCAAGGAAACCAGGAGTTTTGAAGGGTCTGACCTTTAAGGGAAATATACTATGACTATTTTCAGTTTAACAGGCAGGAATTCCAATATTTGGAAACCAGCAGCCATTTTTTTTGCTTACAAATCTCAGGCTAATAAGTATTTACCAAACCAGCCTGTTTTATGCAATTACTTAGTTCTGTTTACTCTCACTCCATTTTTTTATGATAAGCATTTTTGAACATTTCAAGAGGTGACCAAGAAGACACTTACATATGTAGTTAGCCCCAAATTATCTAAATAATGGGAATTGGGAGACACTAGGAAAGCTACTCTTATGTAGTATTTTTCTGTTGCCTGAAATTCCACTGCTGTTAATCCCTCTCTTTTCTAAGACTATTCCACTTCTTGCAACTTCCTTTTGAAATAAGGATGAGGTGTTCCAATAAGACAGTGAGATTATCTTATTGTTCATCATATGGATTTTTTCAACTAAGGGAAAATGAAACAGGAAAGGAAAATAGCTGTCTGAGAAGGAAAGAGACAAAAGCACTAGATATAATTGTACTAAAGGTAAATGTCTCTAAGTTCAGAGTTTCCCTACGTAAAGTATTATGTCAACAGCGATACTTTCTGTCAAAAGACTTAAGAAGAGCACATTCCAGCACATCAGAAGCTCACCACTCAGTAATAATAACCAACATTCTGTGAGTACACAACGTGTGCTTGTCTTTGGCACTGGTCCAAGGGCAGACCTGCAGTTAATGAGGTATAATCCTTACCAACCCTATGAGGGAGGCACTATGATTACCCTTATCTGATACAGGATGAAACTGAGCGACAAAAGTGTTAGGTAACTTAACTCAGACTTATATACCCAGTAGAATGCAGAGCTGGAATTTGAGTTTAGAAAGTCAAAGTCTGATAAGGAATTCTCTAAGTTAGTTAATCTTAGTAATTTCAGTAAATAAATTCATACAATCACAATCAAAGGGGAAAATAAACTTAAAGTAATTAAGAATGAAGAGAAAAGGGTTTTCGTGTAGTAAGATATTTAAAACTAGAAAATATTGATGACATATTCACATATGACAGGAATTCAAAAAAGTTGAATGATTTTTAAATGAGGTCTGAAGGTGACAGTATGTTATTAGATATGAAGGCGTCAAGTACATAAAGTACAGTTGCATTCATTTGACCCATTGATCTTCCACTTGAAATGTTCTCTCCCCATCTCTCTACTTTTCCAAATTTGATTCATTTATCAAGGTCCAGTTTGAGAATGTGGATACAAGCTTCACAATCAAGTTACTAGTGATGTTAACCAAACCAAAGAACATAGGTGTTCCCAGTTATAGAATGAAGATTTGTGGCTAGATGTAGAGTGACAGGCACTCTCAGCTGATTAACTGATACCCCTGCTTCCTGGCAAATGGAATCCCACTTTTGTCCAGGGCTATAAGATACACAGTACTAGCTGAGATAACTTACTTTCCCAGTTGACTTGGTAGATAGGGATGGTCATGTGACACAATTATAGCCAATGAGGTATAAGAAAACATCTACTGGTTGTTCTGCACATATTTTTGCTTTTTTGTTGTGGAAGAGAGAAAAAAACACATGTGTATGGCATTACTACTTTCCCCTTTTCTTGTCCTCAAAACAGTTGTTATACCCAGAGATGCAGCAGCCATATTTTGATGGTCAGGCAAGAAAAAGTTCCCAATACGTTAACAATTGCAAAAATAAAACAAAAACCTTGCATTGTTGATGGAATTGTTGAACATCTGAATCAATGTTCCGGGCTTATTTGTAAGGGAGAAATACTATTACCCTTGTAAAGTTATTTGAGCCATATTTAATGTTAGTGGTAACTGAGGCATTTCCAGTTTTTATTTTCAGGGATCTTAAAACTGGACTGAGGAAAACTCTGATGCTGCAGAGAGTTGTACTAAGAATGCTGTGAGGGGTGGGCGGAGTAAGTGATTGTGAGGCACTGAGAATCATACCCTTTCCCCTAACTTCACCCACTTTGTAACAGTTACATGTTAAGTTTCTGCTTAAGAGTTTATTTAAAGATAAATTTAAATGTATTAGAAAATGTTTAAAGCCTTTATCTGGCTGATTTCTAACTTCCATTACAGTTTTAAAATCTCAATTTCTGAATTCTTTCCTGAAACTTTCCCTAATAATTCAAAGTCTTACTTATTTTTGACAAGTCAGGGTGCTTATTATCTATATTATCTTTTGACAGTTTACTCTGGCAACTTATAATTTACATTATAATTTACACATAATGCCTGGAAATTTTTATTTGTATTAGTCTTATCAGTAGAGATTGTCAGTTAAAAGCTACAGAGTTTGAAATACCTCTAGGAATGTGGTAGAAGTCCTGTACATATACATACATAGTAAGGGTCCAGTACATGTGCATTCAGTTGGATTATGAGCCATCTAAAAATCTCTGATCCTTGTTACCTTTATGTCAGAGATTTCAGGTTACATTACTCACCACATTCAAAGTACAATGGAAGAAAATTACAAACATTTGAGACCCATGTTTCATACCCTAAAGACATCATCATAAACTTAGAAGGGGCTTTTCTTTGAAGAAAAGGACTTCTTTACGTTCATCTTCATCTATGTTTCCCTCTGCCTCTAGTCTGATCTGGCATTTATTCCTGACATAAAGTTGCAGCATGGAGTTGCTGGGATTATTCTAGCATACTAAGAGTGTTTTTTTCAGATTGCAGAAGTAGTGTGTCATTTTTCTTCACAGCTACTGCCTTAATTTCTGTTAATGTTGCTGATCATTGGTTTCGCAATGAAATTCATTCTAATGAGTTAGTGGGTTTCCACCTTTACACTGATAGAACAAAAGGCTGGATAGGTAATGTCAGAGTATCTGCAGGAGGCAAATAAAGAAAGAGATTGATACACTTTGTAGATAGCTTTCACACAGAATTTTATTTTATTGTATTTTATTATATTTTTATTGCTGAGTTGGTACAAGCACAACTGTGTGTGGGTCAGAGGGGAGCACAATAAAGCTACTCACAGTTGAGATAATCAACATTATTTTGGAAAAGATACCCAATCAGTAGCAGGAGAGGTTACCTATTCTGGAATTCAAACTTTTATTCATTTGTGTATTTGAAGAATGTTTATGGAAAACAACTTTGCTTGGCACAGAGGAGATAGAGCTTTACAGGATAATTCCTGCCTTCCAGAAACATGCAAAGAAAAATAAAATAATAAGATAAAATAAAAGTAATATGTGTCTAGCACAGTTATGGCACAAGGGAGAAGCTTAATAAAGATTAAGCAAAATTGTTATCAGCGGCAAGAATAGGTTCACTTCAACTCACCCATTGAAGTCCACAGATGCACTCAAGCCTTCCTTCAAAGTATAAGTGCTCATTATTTCAAAGGTAGTTCTAACAAGTGAGTAACTTGTTTCTTAAACTTTCAGAAGATTAGAAAAGGCTAATTAAACAGAAAGGGGAGGGTGAACAAATAAAAAAGGTGAAAAATAAGTATGTCAAAAATTATAAAAGCTCACATGCAATAACAATAAACAGACAAATACAAAAAACCTATATTATTCAGAAGCTTTTAAGTGTGGGACAAACAGAATGCATAGTTTAGGAGCCTGCACAGTAGACTATAAGGGACATACAGTATAGACAACAGTCAAGTAGCATTTGAGCACTAGGTTTTCTTAACATGTTTATGTCACTCATTCTTTACAAAAACCCTGCTGGAGTAACTTGTTCTAGTTAACAAAAGAAGAGATAAAGGATTCAAGTAGTCAAGAAGCATATTCAACATGAATCATGAATATGAAGTTCAAGATGTTAAGGTAATTTAAATATGTAATTTTGATTGCATCTTTGAGTTTTAGAGCACTTGGGAACCAATCCGTTGAGGGGATACATAATTATAAATTTGTAAATGAAATTTAAGAGTTTCCTAATGCTCTAATCTTATTAGAGTTAAATATTCCTAATTCAGAGAACAATTAACATGGCTACATTCAAATACATAAAGAAATCAAGAACTTTCTTCAAAAACAGTATGTCAAATGTGCTACTGACCTGATCAAGGATAGAAAATCTTGCTAATTTCACTCCTAGATCCTTAAGACTCAGCATAATTCCAAGTAAAAAATTAATATTCAATTAGCATGATTTAGAAATTGTTGATTACTTTACTTTCTGTTTTTTTTGTTTGTTTGTTTAATTGTTGCCACACCCAGTTGCTTAAAGTGATGAACAGTGATCACAGTGGATTCTTTCCCTCCTTTTTCTTTATTCTCCACATCAACTACTCCTACTCTTTTCTCCTCAGATAGATCATCATAACATTCTTTTCCCATGTCCTATCCATCAGAGTGGTAATAGACAAACACTTTCTGTCCCAGTTACTTTTCTATAGCAGAACTCCCCTATATGGTAAAATCAGTCAAGAAATCCTCTGCATATCTCATGTTCATGGTAAAAAACACTTAGATATTCTCTTTGCACCATTCCTTTAAAAAGTTAACCCAAAATAATTTATCTATCTCAGTGCTCAATGTGACATAATAAAATGCTTCTTTTTACATAATTTGCTTTTTAATGGTCTAATCATATTAGACATTGAAATTCATGATTACTGTGTTTTGATCTCCTTTATTTTCATCTTTCATCTACTTTATTTCTGAGTATCTTGCAGTGGTATTTGGACTTGTTTGTACTTCATATGTATGTTCTAAAAACCCCTAGAAGGAGTCAGGGACACCCTATCTTCTTCATGTATTTGTCTTTACAGTATTTACATATATATTTACAGCATGTGGTATGGGGCTTAGAGTGACCTGTGCTATTTATAAGTTTAAGATCTTGGACAATTTGCTAGACATTTCCAAGCCTCAGACTTTTCATTTATGGAAAGGGGATAATAATAGTTTCCTCATGGTTGACCATAAGATTACATGGCATAAGTTATTTAAAACAGATATTGACGTTTCAATAAAAGAGTACTAAGCATTATCACTTTTATTATCTAACACAGTGCCTAAAATAATAAAGGACCCATTGATGATGACACAATCTCAAGAGAGATTAAAATTCCACTCCTTGTTCCTTACTGTATTAATTAGTAATACAGTCTCAATTCCTCAGAAAACTCCACGTTTGTTTTTGAGTTTTGTGTGATCCAGTTGGCTCTCTAACTATTAAATAGTGGTAAAATAATTCAGTTCATTTCATTTTTCCTCATTTCACATTCCAATGTCCTGCCTCGTATAAACCTGCAACCCAGCTGCTCAATACCTTCCTGAAATTAAGGTGACTGCCAAGAAACCCCACAAAATTATCCCTTCCCCTATGTCAAGGATAAAAAGGTGGTAGGCTTACCATCAGAAAACATGCACATGATCTTCATCTCTACCATAAGTAGCTCTGTAACTTTACATAAGACCGGTAACCTTTCTGTGTCGTAGTTTATATAACTGCAAAATGGGGTGAAAATCCTCAATTTTTTCACAAGAAATTTGTAAAGATTGAATGTGGTAAACATTTTTTTGTTTGTGAATACACGACATCTATGGTGATGTCTAAATTATACTACATGCTCCAGATTATGCCTTCATGAATATTCTTCTTTCAAAATGACTCACTTCTATGTGCATTTATTCTGTCTCTGACTTAATTAGTTTTATCTATCACATAACTAGCTAACAGTGTTATTAGTGTTAATTGGTACTTAATGATCAGTAATGTAACCCAGGGGAAATATTTGGATTTTGATAGAAGGCTTCAAGGTACAAAATATACCTATCAGGAGTGGATCTAGTGAAAACAATAGTTGTCTCTGAGCTCATATTGGAAAACTCTGGGAAATATATTTGACAGAAGTTGGACTTTTGTGTTATAACACAGTTTATTATCAGTTTCCTATAGTCAGGGATGACTCCCGATTGGGTATAAAAATTAAAACATTCTCCCTTGCCTTAAACTTACATCTCATTCAATATCAACTGGGAAAAGAGGCAGTTTTGATATCATGGTTGTCTATTTTATGATAGGTGGATTAAAATGCGCACCACATCATGAACCAGTGGGGGGAGGTTGAATTCCAGTCAGATTTAGATGAGAAAATTAAAATGAAAGAAAGTAAAGTTAGCTGTTTGGTACATGGTGATTTGTGAACATGTTAACTGAAGTGTGCCTAGATGTATCCTCCTTAGCCACTAGGGGTCAGAATTACACAGCACACTCACAGAATATGGATAACTAGTGGGCCTGAAAGGAGGGACCAGAAATCACCATTTGGAAATGTTTTTGAGCATTGTGTGCAGAGTACACTGAAAGAGCATTTGCCATATGCCTGCCAGGTCTAATTATATGTTAAAGGGTAAGAACATGCAATTGGCACATCGACTTGCTCAGCCTATTTTTCCAGTCTTGTTTTACTGTATTCCCTTATAAGATACCACTTGGAACTATATTTGAAAGAGACTCTCCCCAACTCTAGAGGTCAGATTTCTGTCAGCCACCATGGCAGGAAAATTTGACATTGAAGGACTTAAAATCTTCTGTGGGGAATAAGATTAAGAGAGGCAGTATGTATGGTTAACCTATTGAAAATCATTATAAATGTCAGCTACCTTCCCCAAAACAAAATAATAAAACAGCATAGAAAAAACAATTAAATAGGAAAATGTCAATGCGTTTTTATGTATTTTAAAAAGAATAGTGGACAGAACTATACATTTCTAACTATTATCTCTTGGCTCACTTGTTTTTCATAATTGCCCTACAACTTCAAAGAGGTCCATATAATTGTTTATTTGTTGCAAATAAGTAAGACATGAAGACATGAGGCATATTTGTCTGTCTGATCCTTAATATTTTTTGGTTTTACTACTGGAGAGCCGATCCCTCCTGTTCCTCGAATTCCACTATGGGCCCTAATGTCAGCCCGCCCAGGTTTCCTCTGCCACCTCCTGTGCATTGCTTCAGCTCTCTCTCTCCATACAACAATCAGTCACAGAGAGCTCTTGTGATATCTAAATTTATTCAGCTCATCTTCCTTTTCCTTTCTTAAGGCTTTTGGTAAAAACCTAACTTTTTGACATTGGTTTATCTCCCTTCTCTATTAACAATGAACAGTTTCCTTTTTCTCCAACTATACTCAAATAAATCACATTTTGTATGTAGTGGAACAGATTTTCACAGTTGCCAAAAAGTGTGCGGACATAAATTCACATAGCCAATTTGGTGGAACTTGTGTTTGCTAATGAATATATAACTTATTTTATAAATGTGTATATATACGTAATTTATTATATAAATGGCTGGGAATTTATATACATATAATTTTTTTCAAAAATATCTGCAAAAAAATGTGCATAAGTACAGATTATACCCTTCTGGAAAGAACAGCATAGCCAGGGCATAGCAGTTTACAGTACAGTGGAGGGAGGGGAGGCTTGCAGGTTGAACCACACCCCATCTACTCTTTCAACTGATAGTGGTCCCTGTAACTATATAGGGGATGGGGAGGGTGCTGTACAACTCATTCGCAGTAAGATGACTTCACCAAGCACACCTGTCAGGATATAAGTGTGTGTATATATATATAAATATATATTAATTCATACATAATATATGTTCATAGATATATGTACATATGAATATAATTTATATCATTAATATAAATAAATCATTTTATTAATATCATATTAATGTAAGTAATATAATATATTACTACTATTATTATATTTAATTAATATTTATATTATTACTATTATATAAATACAATTATATAATATATTCATATATAACATGAATATATATGAATATATTATAGTGAATATAATATATAGTGAATATTATATATTCATTATAATATATTTATTCATATATAATATACATTCATATATTATGTATTCATTCATATATAATATATATTATATATTCATATATATGTGTGTATATAAATACTCATTTCTCATGTCTGGTATCTATGTGATCATAACTCTAAACTATTAAATACGGGCTGGAAAAATTGATTAAATGTATCTGCGTTCTCTTTGGATGAAAATAAGACATTACAGAAACAACACAAACAGGGACTTCATTTGTGCAGATGTATAGGCAGTGAGGTACAATGAAATAAGCACAGACAGGTGAACAGGTGGCAGAGCAAGTAAATAGCTTGTGCTTAAAAATCCACAATAGAAAAAGAATCTCTGAAAATCACTGACAAAGAAAAAGTTTAAAAAAGAAAAATAGCCCAATAGGAAAGGGGACAATGAATATAAAGACAGACAATTTATAAGGCAAGAAGTGCTAAGACCAATATTGGAAAGAAGGAACTTCATTGGTAATTGAGAAATGAAAATTAGAACAGCAGTTAAATAATATTAATGCTTTTGTATGGCTTCAATTACAAAAGAAATAATACTCGTCTAAAGTAGTATACTCTGTAGTACTTCCCCCAGATTTAACTACTTTTTCAAGTATGGAAATTATTCCTCTGGACTTTTATCTATGAACAAGTAGATAACACTGAGATTCTTAGATTTATAGTATGGTGACTATTCTTATTTTTTTAAGGGGAAAGGTTTATTTGTTGTCTTTTTTCTCTCACAGGTCATAGAAGTCATTCATATGGGGTCTTTTTATGTCATCCATTTATGTTTTATAAAATTATATATCAGAGATGTTATTTGTAATTTCATTAACTATTTCTTTATTGATAGATATTTAGCGTCTCCATAACGTTTTATTATAACAATGCTGGAACAATTTTTACACATTACCGTTTGAGATAAATTTTTCACCCTTAAGACTGCCAGTAAATGTAAGTAATTGATGATGTCTGGCATGACATGGACATAGGCAAACAAAAACCTTTTTACACATTTATGGGAAAATAATTGGTAATAACTTCTTTTGATGGCAACTTGGCAGCACCTAGGAAAGAAAGAAATCTTGGGAGGCAGCACACTGAATTTTTAACTGAGGTTATTTCTGGGAAGAGCAGTTAGATTACAGAAGATGGAATAATTTAGAAAGAATTTAACATTTTACTCTATATAATGCCTTACTGTTTGAATTTTTACAATAATTGTGTATCTCTCTGCAAAAAGAATAAAATAAGAACTAGGAGAATTCCATGATCAAATACTCTTTCATCTCATATACTATTTTTCCCTCTTAGACATTTACACTGCTCATTAGCACATTTAAGCCCTGATAAGTCTCAAGTTATTCAAATACTGTGTCATTTATTCAAATAACTCCTATTAATACATCCACAGTTAAGTATTTCCCTTTAGAAAACTATGCTGATTTTTGAAGAATAGGTATAAAGAAAAAGAGGTCTTTCCAAATACCAAATTGCTCACAATCAATCACTCTTGAGTTTTCCATAAGAATCAGCCTCATACTTTTAGGTTCAAGGGCGAATAACCTCTAAGGGCAAATGACATCTCCTAGGTTGGTTTCAGTAATTAACTCTATCTTTGATGAATTTTGTGTTTCCAGGCAGTGTATACTCCTAACTTCAAGTATGTGGTCCTCACAGTAAGCCAAGGAACTCTAAAGTCCAGTACAATAAAAAAGAAGAAAATCCACTTATTTATTTATCATGTTTAAATATAGCTTGAGTGTAAGGCTTTAAGCATGAGCAAGATACAGCACAGTTTCTTCATTTTCTCAAACCACAGCTTCTTTCATCTTGCCTCCCCTACCTCAGCTGCTGACATTCAAATTGACTTTTCATATTTATAATAGGAGTTTTTCTCTTGTTTTTACCATTGTCCTCTGAGACCACTGCTGTAATTTTCTGCTGATGCACAAGACGGAAGAAGGTGCCCTGGAAAGTACACCACTTAGTCCAGTCATTTTGCTAAAGGATGCTCAAGTGTGGACAAAGTCGTCAGAGAAAATGACAGGGAGTTACATGCTACTGTCGGGAATTGCTTCCTCATCAGTTGCCCAATTTTCAGAAATGAGACCAAAAACCACATGCTCTCTAGCTTTCAGACAAGAAGGAATTGAGATGTACAACATCTAAACTAAAGGAATGAGCCAGATTACTTTTTTTAAAAAGCAACAAAAAGGAAAAAGAAAAAGAAAGAAAACCTCAGTGATGCATACCCCTGGGCAGAAACACCAGCATTTTGAAAGACAATATTAAACTTGATACAAAGTCAATCCATGACACTCAAATATTTACTGAGTGCTTTGTGCTCTGTCTGTTAAGTGAGAAAAGGTGGAAATTCAGGGTAAAGAATGCAGAAAGAGGAAAAGAATAGGAGCTATGATTTTCAATCATAAGAAGTCTGTGACTCAGAAGTTAAACACAAATAAGAAATAGAGATGGAAGGGTGGGACAGTAGTTCTATATTTTTCAAAATATGTTTCATGAAACAACATTTTCATGGTTGTTAATAGGTATAATGACAAAAATCTAAAACAAAGCAAAATGGAATCATCAAAAAATGACTCTCAGGTAATTAAATGTCAAACTTTTCAGAGCTGGTACTGAGTAAATGAGTTTCCTGATTCGAAAAGAGGGAGATATAATTTGCTACATTTGAGAATGGAATGGCTTTTATTGACAGCAAGCCTATTAACTTTAAAACTACCTTTTTGGAGAAAAGTGATTAAGAGACACCAGAGGTCTCTAGTTCTATTTCTGCTACTGTCTAGTTATATGACTTTGACAAATATCCATCTTTTCCTGAATTTTAGACTTCCCATCTGTAAAAAAACAGAGTTGTCAAGGTAGTCCCAGAGGCCTAAATATACTATGTTTACATGATAGTACATCCCCAGGTCCTCACATATGTAGCACAAGCTAGAATATTACTTGATTGCTTAGGTAACATTTTCTCAGGCCACACCTTCTGAGAGAGTTATAATAGCAATGAAGACAAGCAACAAAGTCTTTGGCTCTGAACCTTTAATCTGAAGACCCAGTGGATTTAATATGAAAATTCAGGTTTGATAATTGGTGGTCATTAAACTCATCTAGTTGTAGTTGTTGGAAGTCTGTGATCAACTCTCCAGTAAACTATAGGTCACTACCAAGGCCATGTAGCCCTGCCAAGTGCATGGGCCTCTTTCTGTGAAGTTGTTACATTTATTTCATCTTAATGGGAAATATCAGCATGAAAACACATGGTACTTCATGTTTTGTCTTCAACATTTGAAGAGCTTAGAGGCTGTCACTTCTGTCCTTACAACAAGAAAAAGCTAGATATATTGAAAATTAATTATTTTTGACTGATCAGAAAATTGAGTTTGTAGGACAAACTGCAACGAGGAAATCTGGAGAGACACGTGCATCCAGAGAGTCAAAGTTGGGTAAGTTGCTAGAGGCATAAACTGGTGGGAACACAGTAATACCTTTGACAAATTGCTGGAGGCTGAGTTTGGACTAGGGTGAGTCAGAAACACGTGGAGTCCTGGTCTTTGAAGGGCTCCACACTTTCATGACCTTTACCACCAGAAACCCCACCAGGATCTCACAGTGAAGATCAAATAAAGAATCCTTCATGACTCTGGCAGGGGACAGGGGAGAATAATCTTTGTGAAACACATTCTTTTTACATAACAAAAAAGAATTTTCCTTACAGGGGAAAAGACTTTATCAGAGCCTTATTCCTGATGGGGGAAAGGCATTCTTTCTATTCCCATTCCAGCCCAATCTCTTGTTTCACTTAAGGCAAGAAAAGTAACAGGAGCCAGGGCTCCAAGGATATAGAATTGGGACCCAGTGGCCAAGGAAGAGTATGTATGGCAGGAGAGAAAACTAGACCTCTTTAGAAACTGTTGTGAAAGTCTGAACTGATGAGTAATGTAAGCAAAAAAAAAAAAAAAAAAAAGAACCCAACATGATAAGACTGAAATTTAATCAGAAGATCATTAAACACTTTCCCTACTTCATTTCTTATCACCACACCAACAGAACTCCAGTTGATTACAGTTGAAAGAGTTGAAAGAAAAAGACTCTAACTGAGGAGTTTCTAGGGAAGTCCAAAGACATTATGGGGGTACAAAACAAGTGAACTGTAGGAATTTGAAACCTCTGATACCTACAGCTACAGCAAACAATAAACACAGTCCAATTTTTAGCCAGAGTAACATAAAATTTCATGCTAAATGCCTATTTATCTTACTTCCTATTACTCAATGTATGTGCAGATTTCAACAAAAAATTAGAAGGTATTTCAAAAGACAAGAAAAAGCACAATCTAAACAGGAATAAAAAAGGATCAGAACAAGATTTCATTATGACACAGATGTTGGAATGATCAGACATGAAATTTAAAATAACCAAAGTGGAAATATGGAGGGGAGGCATAAATTATAAGTTTGGGATTAACAAATACACACTACTATATATAAAATAGATAATCAACAATGATGTACTGTATAGCACAGGAAACTCTACCCAATATTCTGTAATAACCTGTATGGGAAAAGAATCTGAAAAAGAATGGATATATGTATATGTATAAATGAATCATTTTGCTGTACACTTGAAACTAACACAACATAGTAAGTCAAATATACTCTAATATGAAATATTTTTTTTAGAAAAGTAACCATCATGCTTCTGACAGGCATGTGTAGCTCTGTGATGGAATCTAAACAATAAAGACTTAAAGGAGGAAAATAAAATAATACTGTAATTAAAAATATTAAGGTCTTAATTGGAAAAAGTAGACAACATACCAGAATAGATGGATAACATAAGCAGAGAAAATAAAAAATTATAAGAAAGAAACAAAATAAGAATGTACTTTAATAGAGGAGTCAAGATGGCAGAATGGAGGATGTGGAATTCGTTGCTCCTCACAAGTACCTCAAGAATACATCTATAAATGGAACAATTCTAAAAGAGCACCTGCTGAACATTAGCAGAAGACTTCAGACACATAAAAGGACAAGAAAAGTCACCACAAACCAGGTAAGACAAAAGAAAGAAAAAAAGAAGAGAGGAATCAAAATAGGGAGCAGCCAACCTGGTGGGAAGCTGAAGGTGAGCAGAGACCCCTGCACTCAGAAAAAAAACCTCATGGTGAGGAAATCAGCTGGGACAGAAAGGGACTTTGAGGGATCAAAGGAGAATGCAGCAGACTGTCTGTGGAAGGCAGCACAAAGTAAGAACTGTGTGCATGGTCTGTGCTGCAGCCCTGTGCACCCCAGCCTGAGTGGGTTGGCTCATGTTGTGGAAAGAGACTGGGTGCTGGTAAGTGGGTTTGGAGCATGGACCCAGGGAGGGGACAGCTGTTGGCTGTGAAGACAGCCTGAAGTGACAGGAGTAAGGAGTTCCACAATGGGGAAAGTTTGTGGGAAAAGCCTGACACGTCATAGTAGCAATGCATCATTGCTGAGTGGAGTGTAAGGGGCAGGGCCAACTTATGGGGCAGGTTTCAAAACCTTTCTCCACCTGCCAGCTTCTTCAGCCTTCTGTGGGCACTGGGAGAGTCACCCATCTGAGCAGGTTCACCTGTTCCTCAAGCCAAGGCCTCTTCTGCTTATGTAGGCAGCAGGGTCCTGAGTGCCCATCTCAAAACCTCCTTAGAAATCAGCACTGAGCACCTCTGCCTGAGACAGGAATCTGTCAGTGTTGATGGGGGCTGAGTGTTAAAGCATGGGGTTAACAGAGCAGATCTAGGGAGAAGACCACTGTTTGTTGCACGGATACAACAGAGGGGAAGGGAGTGAGGGGCTCCACAGCCGAGAGGGCCCCTAGAGGAAACATGGTCTACCTAGGAAACGAAGTGCCATTTTTGAGTGGCACACAAGGGACAATGGCTTCCACTGCCCCTACACACCAGCCCCTCCCTCTGTGGGCACTGGGAGGGACTCCAAAAAGAGTGAGTGCACCCCAGTCTTCTGCAACTGCCTACCAGTCTACACCACCACAGGTAATTCATGCACACCCCAGTTGTGGCTGCCATAGCCTTCCCCAGCCTGAGTGAGTAAGTGTGCCCCAATCAGCCACTGCTTTCTTTCCCTCTTGCCTGGGTGGGAAGCAGACGCCTGAGGGTGACACACACACAAAAGCGGGGCCAAAACCAAAGCTGAGCACCATGGGCAGTGCAACTAAGAATAAAGGAATAGAAATCTTTCTGTGCATCTGCACAAGCTGCAGATTAAATACCAATTGGCTTGGTAAATCCTGCGTCTGTGGAATATCTGTATAGACAACGAGTGTCCCCACAACTGAGAAGAGTCTGGCTATAGAACCAGTGGACTTTGGGGCAAGCACATGTGGGAGTTGGGCCAGGTCAGAGTCTGAGCTGGCCCCACAGTGCCCACAGAAGATCCAGAGACCTACCTAGAGGTATTGGAGGGTCCCCTGGGTAGGCAGGTGTTGGCTCTGTCTCACTGTGGGAGCAAGGACACTGACAGATGAGGCCCCAGGAAAATATTCTTATTACTGTTATTCTTTTTTAGCTTCATTTTGTATAGGTGTTGTTGTTGTTGTTTTTATTATTTTATATATATATTTAATATATCTTTTTATTTTTCTAGTTTTAGTTTACTTTTTTTGTCTTGTGTTTTTTCTTGTTTTTGTTCTTAGATATTTTTACTTTTTAATTTTTTTGATCATTTTTAAATGTTTTATGTTTTCTTTATTTTTTTCTTTCTGTTTAGTTTGCTGTCTCTTTTTGTTTAATTTTTCATTTTTTGTTTTTTTTAGTTTAGTCCTTATCAATTGTTCTCATTTTTGAGTTATATTGTTTGTTCTCGTTGTTTTGGGGGAAGGGTTACAGTTTTTTTTTTTTTTTTTTTTTTTTTTTTTCTTTTCTGTCTACTTCTTTGTTTACTTCAGTTAGTTTGCTTATGGTTTTCTAGTTATCATTTGTCCTGGATTTGGTGTATCTGCTTGTTTGTTTTCTGTGTTTTTGTGTGTGTGTTGTGTTGTTGTTGCTGTTTGTTTGTTTTTGCTATTTGTCTTGGGTTTCATTTGTTTGTTTTCTTTTCTTTCATTTCCTTTTTCTTTGGCCATGCTGCGTGGCTTGTGGGTTTTTTGTTCCCTGGCCAGGGGTTGGGCCTGGGCCTCCAGGGTGGGACCACCAAGTCCAGGACACTGGGCTACCAGAGAATTCCCAGACACAGGAAATATTAATTAGCACATGCTTTCCTGGAGATATCTATCTCAACAAAAAGACCCAGCTCCACACAACTGCCTACAGGATTCAGTTCTGGACACCTGATGATGAACAACAAGCAAGAGAGGAATGCAGCTCCACTAATCAGCAGACAGCTTTCCTAAAGTTGTACTAAGCTCACAGACACCCCAAAACACACCACTTGTTGTGGTCCAGCTCACCAGAAGGAAAAGACTCAGCTCCTCCCACCAGAGAGCAGGGACCAGTCCCTCCCACCAGGAAGCCTATTCAAGAACCTGGACCAACCTCACCCACAAAGAGACACAACAGAAACAAGGGTAACTATGATGCTGCAGCCTGTGGAAAGGAAACCATAAATACAGTAAGTTAGACAAAATGAGATGACAGAGGACTATGTTGCAGATGAAGGAGCAAGGTAAAAACCCACAAGACCAAATAAATGAAGAGGAAATAGGCAATCTGCATGAAAAAGAATTCAGAGTAATAATAGTAAATATGACCCAAGATATTGGAAATAGAATGAAGCCATGTATCAAGAAAATAAAAGAAAAAAAAGAAAAGAAAAGAAATGTTTCACAAGGAACTAGAAGAAATAAAGAACAAACAGTGACAAACAGACCAATAACTGAAACTAAAAATACACTAGAAGGAATCAATAACAGAATGACTGAGGCAGAAAAACAGATAAGTGAGCTGGAAGATAGAATGGTGAAAATAACTGCCACAGAACAGAATAGACATGGGAAAGGAAGTAGGCAATCAAGTCCAGGAAGAACAGAGTCCCATACAGGATAAAACCAAGGAGGAACACATGGAGACACACATTAATCAAACTAAAAACTTAAATACAAAGAAAAAATATTAAAAGCAGCAAGGGAAAATGAACAAATAACATACAAGGGAATCACCATAAGGTTATCAGCTGATTTTTCAGCAGAAACTCTGCAGGCCAGAGGGAGTGGCAGAGTATATTTAAAGTGATGAAAAGGAAAAACCTACAATCAAGATTACTCTAACCAGCAAGGATCTCATTCAGATTTGAAGGAGAAATCAAAAGCTTTACAGACAAGCAAAAGCTAAGAGAATACATCACCACCAAACCAGCTTTACAGCAAATGTTAAAGGAACTTCTCTAGGCAGGAAACACAAGAGAAGAACAAGACCTACAAAAACAAACACAAAACAATTAAGAAAAAATGGTCTGCTGGTCTAGGGGAAGATGGCGGAAGAGTAAGACGTGGAGATCGAAGACAGAGACAGGCTGAATGGATACAAAAACAAGAGGCATATATATGCTGCTTACAAGAGACCCACTTCAGAGCTAAGGACACATACAGACTGAAAGTGAGAGGATGGAAAAACATATTCCATGCAAATGGAAATTAAAAGAATGTTGGAGTAGCAATACTCATGTCAGAAAAAATAGACTTTAAAATGAGGTCTGTTACAAGAGAAAAGGAAGGACAGTACATAATGATCAAGGGATCAATCTAAGAAGATATAACAATTGTAAATATTTATGCACCCAATATTAGAGAACCTCAATACATAAGATAAATGCTAAGAGCCATAAAAGGGGAAATTGACAGTAGCATAATAATATTGGGAGTCTTTAACACTCCACTTACAGCAATGGATAGATCATCCAGACAGAAAATTAATAAGTAAACACAAGCCTTAAATGACACATTAGATGAGATAGACCTAATTAATATTTATAGGACATTCCATCCAAAAGTAGCAGAATAAACTTTCTTCTCAAATGCACATGGAACATTCTCCAGGATAGATCACATCTTGAGTCACAAATCAAGTCTCAGTAAACTTAAGAAAATTGAAGTTGTATCAAGCATCCTTTCTGACCATGACACTCTGAGATTAGAAATCAATTATGACCAAAAAAAAAAACCCTGTAAAACACACAAATACATAGGGGCTAAACCATATGCTACTAAATAACCAAGAGATCATTGAAGAAATCAAAGAGAAAATTTTAAAAATACCTAGAAACAAATGACAACAAAAACTTCAT
The DNA here is from genome assembly GCF_003031525.2 of Neophocaena asiaeorientalis asiaeorientalis. Classification (NCBI taxonomy): domain Eukaryota; kingdom Metazoa; phylum Chordata; class Mammalia; order Artiodactyla; family Phocoenidae; genus Neophocaena; species Neophocaena asiaeorientalis. Next base: position 218,695 of record NW_020174790.1, read on the forward strand.
GACCCAAAACCTATGGGATGAAGCAAAAGCAGTTCTAGGAGGTAAGTTTATAGCAATACAATCCTACCTCAAGAAACAAGAAAAACCTCAAATAAAAACTAAAACTTACACCTAAAGCAACTAGAGAAAGAAGAACAAACAAAACCAAAGCTTAGTAGAAGGAAAGAAATCTTAAAGATCAGAGCAGAAATAAATGAAATAGACACACAAAAAATTAGCAAAGATCAATAAAACTAAAAGCTGTTCTTTGAGAAGATAAACAAAATTGATAAACCTTTAACAGATTCATCAAGAAACAAACGGAGAGAACTCAAATCAATATAATTAGAAATGATAAAAGAGAAGTTACAATGGACACAACAGAAATACAAAGGATCATAAGAGACTACTACAAACAACTATACACCAATAAAATTGAAAACCTGGAAGACATGGACAAATTCTTAGAAAAGTACAACCTTCTGAGACTGAGCAAGGAAGAAATGGAAAATATGAACAGACAAATCACAAGTAATGAAATTGAAACTCTGATTAAATATCTTCCAACAAATGAAAATTCAGGACCAGTTGGCTTCACATATGAATTCTACAAAACATTTAGAGAAGAGTTAACACCTATGCTTTTTGAACTCTTCCACAAAATTACAGATGGAAGAACACTCCCCAACTCACTCTACAAGGCTGCCATCATCCTGATACCAAAGCCAGACAAAGATATCAAAAAAATAATAAACTATGTGCCAATATCACTGATGAGCATAGACTTAAAAATTCTCAACAAAATACTAGCAAACTGAATCAAATAACACATTAAAAGGATCATACAGTATGAACAAGTGGGGTTTAACCCAGGGATGCAAGGATTTTTCAATACACACAAAATAATGAATGTGATGCACCATATTAAGAAATTGAAGGATTAAAACCAAATGATCATCTCAATAGATGCAGAAAAAGCTTTTGACAAAACTAAACACTGATTTATGGTAAAAACTCTTCATAATGTAACATAAGAGGAATCTTCCTCAACATACTAAAGGCTATATAGGACAACCCCATAGAAAACATCATTCTCAGTGATAAAAACTGAAAGCATTTCCTCTAAGTTCAGGAACAAGACAAGGTGTCCACTCTCACCACGATTATTCAACATACTTTTGGAAGTGCAAGCCATGGAAATCAGAGAAGAAAAAGAAACAAAATGCAATTGGAATGCAAATTGGAAAAGAAGAAGTAAAACTGTCACTGTTTGAATATTACATGATACTTTACATAGGAAATCCTAAAGATGCTACCAGAAAACCTCTAGAGGTCATCAATGAATTTGGTAAAGTAGCAGGGTGCAAATTAATATACAGAAATCTTTTGCATTCCTATACACTAATGATGAGAAATCTGAAAGAGAAATTAAGGAAACAATCCCATTTACCATTGCAACAAAAATAAAATAAAATACCTAGAAATAAACCTACCTAAGGAGGAAAAAGACCTGCAGAAAACTATAACATATTGATGAAAGAAATCCAAGGTGACACAACAGGTGGAAAGATATACCATATTCTTAGATTGGAAGAATCAATATTGTGAAAATGAATATACTACTCAAAGCACTCTACAGTTTCAATGAAATCCGTATCAAACTACCAGTAGCATTTTTCACATAATTAGAACAAAAAATTTTATATGGAAACACAAAAGACTTCAAATAGCCAAAGCAATCTTGAGAATGAAAAACGGAGTTGGAGGAATCAGGCTTCCTGACTTCAGACTATACTACAAAGCTACAGTCATCAAATCCAGTATGGTACTGGCACAAAAACAGAAATATAGATCAATGGAACAGGATAGAATGCCAGAGATAAACTCACATACCTATGGTCCCCTAAACTGATAGAAGTGGCAAGAATATACAATGGAGAAAAGACAGTGTCTTCAAAAAGTGGTGCTGGGAAAACTGGACAGCTATATACAAAACAATGAACTTAAAACACTCCCAAACACCATACAGAAAAATTAACTCAAAATGGATTAAAGACCTTAATGTAAAGCCAGATAGTATAAAACTCTTGGAGGAAAACATAGGCAGAACATTCTTTGATGTAAATCACAGCATGTTCTGTTTTGATCCACCTCCCAGAGTAATGAAAATAAAAACAAAAATAAACAAATGGGACTTAATTAAACTTAAAAGCTTTTTCACTACAAAGGAAACCACAAACAAACCGACAACCCTCAGAATGGGAGAAAATATATGCAAATGAAGAAACTGATTAAAAGGGTTAATCTCCAAAATATACAAACAGCTTATGCAGCTCAATATCATAAAAGCAAACAACCCAATCAAAAAAATGGGTAGAAGATCTAAATACACATTTCTCCAAAGGAGACAGACAACCAAAAAACACATGAAAATATGTGTAACATCACTAATTATTAGAAGAGTGCAAATCAAAACTACAATGGAGGTATCACCTCACACTGGTCAGAATGGCTATCATCAAAACATCTACATACAATAAATGGTAAAGAAGATGTGGTACATATATACAATGCAATATTACTCAGCCATAAAAAAGAACAAAATATTGCCATTTGCAGCAACATGGATGGACCTAGAGATTGTCATACTGAGTGAAGTAATTCAGACACAGAAAGAGAAATATCATATGATAATGTTCATATGTGGAATCTAAAAATAAAGGGTACAAATGAACTTACCTACAAAACAGAAGTACAGTCATGGATGTAGAAACCAAACTTATGGCTACCAGGGGATGGGAGGGAAAGATAAATTAGGAGATTTGGATTGACATATATACACTACTATATATAAAATAGATAACTAATAGCAACTTGCTCTATAACACAGGGAACTCACTCAATAGTCTGTAATGGACTATATGGGGAAAGAATAACAAAAAAGAGTGAATATATATATAACCAAAAAAAGTGACTCAGTTATATATATATAACTGATTCACTCTGATATATATATAACTGATTCACTCTATACACCTGAAACTAACACAACTTTGTAAATAAACTATATTCCAACAAATTTTGTTTTTAAAAAGTAGACTTTGATATTTAAGAATGTCTGTTATAAAGTGTGGGAAAATCACTATTTTTTTTATTATTATATATTGATAATGGTAAATTAAGAGATAAAATTGGAGTATATAAAATGCTCAATTAATATTAGAGAAGGCAGAAAAAGAGGGAGAAAAAAGAAACACAGAAAATCTCAGTGAATAGAAAATAGTTACAAATATGATAGATGCTAATCCATCAATATCAAAAATCACTTTAAATGTAAATGATCTAAATAACAACTTAAAAGACAGTGATTGTCAGAGTGGATTTAAAAACATAAATTACCTGTTGTCTGCAGAAAATCCTCATTAAATATAGAAACTCAGATAGCTTAAAAGTAAAAGGAAGGAAGAAGATATACAATGCTAACACTGTCAAAAGAAAACTTGAGTAGCTATACTAATTTCAGAACAAGAAAGATAAACAGAGATAAAGAGGAGCACTACATAATAATAAAGGCATCAATTCTCAAAGAAGAAATACCATGTATGGAGCTAAGAAGAGAATATCAAAATACATGGAACAAAAACTGATAGAGCTAAAAGAAAAATAGAAAAATCCACTATTATAGTTGGATGCTTCAGTATTACTCTGTGAATAACAAATAGACAAAGTAGACAGAAAACTAGTAAAGATATAGATGACCTGAACATCAATGTCATTCAATTTGGTCTAATTACATTTTATAGAATACTCCATCCAACAATAATAAAACACACATTTCCCTCAAGTTCATATGGCACATTTATCAATATAGACCACATTTTGTTCATTAAACACACATTAAAAAATTTTAAAGTACAAAAATCATACAAAGTAAGTTACTAGACTACAGTGAAATTATACTAGAACTTCATAAAAGAAGGATACCTAGAAAATTCCTAATACTTGGAAATTAAAAACATATTCCTAATTAGTAGATTGATCAAAGAAGTCTCAAGATAAATTTTAAAATATATTTTAAACTAAATTAAAGTGAAAATATAACTTATCAAAATTTGTGGGCTACAGCCAAAACAGTGCTTAGAGGAAATTTTGTAGCATTAAAATTTATAGCATTAAAATACATCTATCATAAAAGAAGAAAGCTCTAAAATCAATAATGTAAGCTTCCATTTTAGAAAACTAGTTTAAAATAAGTAATCTTAGCCTAAAGCAAGTGGAAGAAAAGAAATAACAAATTTTCATTTTCAATGCACCTGAAAACCAAAAAACAATAGACAAAATCAACAAAACTGAAAACTGGTCTTTAAAAAAAGCCTGTGAATTCAATGAGACTCTATGGATGAATAGATCTTGAGGGTAGGTCAAACAAAGCAAATAAAATGTATACTATTCATAAACATCACACTAACTTCATAAAGTAAGGCTTGTAATTATTTCCCATTACCTCAGGTAATGTACTGATGGTTAACCATATCATTCTTTTCTAAAGTACGTATCAAAGGAATAAATAACATTAAAAGATGAAGACAAATATAATTTCATAAGGGGACCAATATTTGTTATGTTGTGAAGGCCAGGTTATGTGTGATCTCAAGCTAATCACACATGCAATGAAGAAAAAATTTTATCCTTGTTCTTTGGCCCATTAGATAATTTTCCTGGTGATTTTTTTCTTGGTACTGAGAGCTGTTTCTATCCCATTTGTCATCATGTAATTTAAACATGAACATTTAATGGAAGTGCATGTCTGGGGTCATACAATGCTTAACAGGAAATAGGCACAGATATCTATCAACAGAGGTAAACTATGCAATTCCAGGTAACACTCATGCTTTTTGGCTGCAAACAACCAAAATCAATAAAGGGACTAAATCATATGGTGAAAGACATCTTACAGAATCCTTAGGAAGTTGAACCCTAGGCTTGGTATCTACTTTGTCAGGATAAATATGAAGTCATACCACAGAGTGAGTCTAGAGAAAACACTAAATGTACAAAGTGTATATTATTTATATCTTCACCAAAATGTATTCAGTCTATTTTCTCCTTTTGACATCCTGGCATCCAAATCTTGGTAGGGTATGGTACAGAAGAGGACTTAGGGCATATACATTCATGCTCTAGATGGAAAGGAGGATGAACCAGTGAGTATCAGGCATATTTAGTCTCTGCATAGGGATGTAGACTCAGCTGCTTAAGTGGAGAAATTCCCAAACATAGGAATGGAGTTGAAGTGTTTGGAGCCCAGTAGTATTGCAAATGTCACTACAATTCTAATTTTATTAAGAGTATAATTCTTTTTTTAAGAGTTAGATCACATAATTATGTCATACTGAAGCTGAAAGGGACAACTGCATTGCCAATGGATACATAAATGCATATATTTTATATATGTCTGTCATATATAGATTTATAAAATATACATGAAATGTTAAATGTGTGTTCCTGTATGTATGTATATGAGTACATGCCTGTTACCATTCTGACTACTGAGCGCACTGGAGATAGAGCTAATTGATACTGAATTTTTTTCTGTCCAGCTCAGATAAAACATTTATGAATACTATGATCTAAGTATCTGATACTAATCAATCATTTAAGGTAAAATTCTACTGCAAACATAAAGCCACATTATTGCAAAAGAAAGAAATCAGAGACTGAAAGATCATAAAGACAATTATCAAGTTCAAAACAGAAAAGCCTTGGAAAACTCAGGGTTAATGGCTAATAGCTAATATCTGGCTCCTCAATCTAACAGTCACTCTTCTGAGAGCTTTATGTGTAATAATGCATTTAATCCTCATAACAAACATGTAAGATAAGCATTATCATAATTCTCATTTTATGGATGTGACAACTGAAGCACAGAGAAATAATTTGCAGATATGAGATTTGAACCCAGATAATCTACATCCAGAATCCATGCTGTTTACCATGATGATAAGCGTCTCAAAAAACTTAACCAAGAGTAGACATTCCAGCTATAAAAACTATTCTTATCAAATTTCAAAACTACCTAAAAATTAATTTTCTTTTTCACTCAGAATTTGTATTTTATAACATCTTGAGTACTGAAATAAGTTTCTTAATCTTCTAGTTAATTATGATGAAAAATTCTGCTAGTTACCTGTCGTTTAACTTCAAATGTGCAGACAGAGGAACAATTCATTAAAGGCCATGAAGAACTGCAGTAACACCATATCACACATGCACAAAAAAATCACAATTCTCCAGAAACCAAACTTAAAACCATACAGTAGTGCAATCTACCTGATACAGATTTTAAAAAACTGTCACAAGGAAACTAAGACAGTAAGTTTAATGAGCTCAGGGATAAAATTAATGAACAGAAAGAATACTTTATCAAAAGAAACTGAAACTCTAAAAAGGGTCCAACCAGAAAATCTGGAGCTAAGAACTTAATAAACAAGATGAAGAATGCTTGAGGAAACATTGGAAATAGAGCAAACCATATGGAAGAGAAAATCAGTAAGCTTGAAGATAAAAATCCAGAAATAATACAAGTAGAAGAGGAAAGAGAAATAAAATATAAGTAAATGGGGAAATTATATGAAAGCTATCCACCTCTTTTTAGGATGGGTAACATTAGAGTAATGAGTATCCCAGAAGTAGAAGAGAGGAACAAGGGAACAGAGAGTTTATTTAAAGAAATAATAGCTGAGAACTTCCTAAAACTAGGGAAGGAACCGAATATACAAGTCCATGAAGCTAAGAAAACACCTAATTACCTCAATGCAAAAAAACCCTTCTCCAAGAGACATAACATTAAAATTATCAGAAGTCAATGACAAAGAAAGAATTTTAAAGGAAGCAAGGGGAAAAAGTGGAGACCTACAAAGAAACCCTCAATGGCTATCAACAAATTTCTAACAGAAATCCTACAGGCCAGGAGGGAGTGTAATGACATTCTCAAAATACTGAAAATACACACTGTCACCCAAGAATACTCTATCCAGCAAAGTTATCTTCTTCAGATAAGAAGAGATACTTTCTCAGAAAAACAAAAGCTGAGGGAGTTCATCAACACTAGATCTGACTTACAAGAGATGTTGAGAGGAGTTCTTCTACCAGAAACAAAAAAACACGAATACAGAAAACTTTGAGCAAGTTTATAGAGAGAATCAGAAAATTGCCACACTTTATGAGAATAGGTTATTAAATGCTCTATTATAACATAAAGATTAAAGGGAGAAAAAAATAACTACAGCTATTTCAATTTCAATATATTTATAATATAAAATGATAATTTGAGATAAAAAGAACAGATCTCATATAAGAAAATGAAGATAAGGTGACAATAGGAAAAAAGTATACTTTATCTACAAGACGTTTCATATAAACCACAGGATAACCACAAAACATAAATATAGAGCAGAGAAATAAAACATTTTTAGAAAGGAAACTAAGAAAAACATTATAGAAAACCAGCAAACCAAAATGGCAGACAGAGACATAATGAAAAGGAAAAATGGAGCTATAGAAAAAACTAGAAAATAAAAAATAAAATGGAAGTACTAAATCTTCATTTTCAATAATCACTCTAAAGTCAATGCATATAATTTACCAATCAAACCACACAGAGTGGCTGGATGAATTAAAAAAACAAGACAGAAATATATGTTGTCTCCAGGAGACATATCTCAGTTTTAAAGACAAATATAGACAAAAAGTGAAGGGATGGAAGATGATACTCCAAGAAAATGGCAACCAAAAGAAAGTGGATGTAGCCATACTGATATCAGACAAAATAGACTTCAAGCCAAAAATGTAACAGGAGACAAAAATGGATGGTAATAATAATAAAGGAGGCAATTCACCAAGCATACATAACAGTTATTATGCACTTAACATAGGAGCATCAAAATATATAAAGAAATTATTAACACACCTAAAGAGAGATATTAATAGCAATACAATAACAGCAGGAAACTTTAGAACTGCACTTACATTAATGGGTAGATCATCCAGGCAGAAAGTAAACAATGAAAGAGCAGCATTAAATAAAACATTAGCACAGATGGATTTGATTTGTACAGAACATCCCATCCAAGTATGCAGCATAATACACATTCTTCTAAAGTGCACAAAGAACTTCCTCAAGGATAGACAATATGTTGGGACACAAAACCTGTCTCAATAAATTTAAGAAGACCGAAATCATATCAAACAGCTTTTCTAAGCACAATGGTATGAAACTAGAAATCAACTATGAAAAGAAAACTGAAAAAAATCACAAATGTGTTGAGGCTGAGCAACAAGCTACTGAAGAACTATTGGGGCAATGAAGAAATCAAAGAAAAATTGAAAATTTCCTGAAGATAAATGAAAATAAAAATAAGTCATACCAAAATCCACAGGATACAACAAAAGTGGTACTAAGAGGGAAGTTTATAGCAGTACAGGCCTACCTCAAGAAAAAAAAAAAACTCAAACAATTTAACATAACACATAAAGGAACTAGAAAAAGAACAAATGAAGGACAAATTATCAAAAAGATAAGAAATAACAAATATTGGTGAGGATGTGGAGAAAAGAAAATCCTCCTACACTGTTGGTGTGAATGTAAACTGGTGCAGTCACTATAGAGGACAGTATGGAGATTACTCAAAAAATTAGGAATAGAACTGTCATACTATCCACCTATTCCACTTCTGGGTATTTACCCCCAAAGCATGAAAACACTAATTCAAAAAGATATATGCATCCCCAAAGTTCATAGCATCATTATTTACAATAGCTGAGATATGGAAACAACCTAAGTATCCGTCAATGGATGAATGGTTAAAGAAGATGTGGTATATATATAATGGAGCATTACTCAATCCATAAAAAAGTGAACTCTTGACATTTGCAACAACATGAGTATACCCTGAGGGTTTTATGCTAAGTGAAATGAGTCAGACAGAGAAAGAAAAACAAAAACATGATTTCACTCATACGTGGAACATAAAAACTAATAAATAAACAATAAAATAACAATAAATAAACAATAAATAAACAATAAATAAACAAAAATAAATAAACCAAACTGAAATAAAATAAACACATAAATACAGAGAACAGAGTAATGGTTATCAGAGAGGGAGAGGATAAAATGGATAAAGGGGATCAACTGAATGAATGACAATTGACAATTCTCAAATTAATTTATAGATTTAATATAATCCCAATCAAAATCTCACAAGGCATTGATGTGGAAATTAACAAGTTGATTCTAAAATTCATATAGAAATGCAGAGGACTAAGAATAGCCAAAACAACCTTGAACATGCATAAAGTTGACAGACTAACACTACCCAATCATAAAAATTAGTGTAAATCTACAATAATGGGAGCAATGTGGTATTGTCATAAAGACAGACAAATGGATCAACAGAGTGGAATAGAAGTAGACTAACATAAATGAATAACCTACTTTCTAAAAGTTATAAAGGTAATTTAGTGAGGAAAGTATAATTTTTAAGCAGGTATTGCTGAAACAATTTGCTCTCTGTAAACAAAAGCAAAAATTTAAGTCATTACTCACACTATATAATAAAATTCAAAGTGGATCATTAAACTAAATAAACAACTTACAACTAAAATACTTGTAGAAGAAACATAGGAGAAACTCATTATGATTTTATGTTAGGCAAAGTTCGCTTAGATACATCACAAAATGTGCAACCTATCAGAGACAAAATTTATAAAGTCAACTACATCAAAATTAATATCTCTCCATATTGAAAGACACTTATAAGAGAATTAAAAGGAAAACCACAAACTGGGATAAATTGAATGCAAAATATATTTTAAAAACTTTTAAATATCAAAGATAGGAAAATAAATAACTCCACAGTGACTGAACCAATTTACATTCCCACCAACAGTGTATGAGGGTTCCTTTTTCTCCACATCTTCTCCAACATTTGTTATTGTAGACATTTTGATGACAGCCACTCTGACAGGTGTGAGGTGATACATCATTGTGGTTTTGATTTGCATTTCTCTAATAATGAGCAACATTGAGGATATTTATATGTGCCTGCTAGTATGTTTTCTTTTGAAAAGTGTCTATTCAAATTTTCTGCTCATTTTTTAATTGAGTTGCTTGTTTTCTTGATGTTGAATTGCATGAGCTCTGCATATTTTGGATATTAACCCCTTGTCATTCACATCATTTGCAAACGTTTTCTCCCATTCCATAGGATTTTTTGTTTTGTTGACGGTTTCCTTTTCTATGCAGCAAACTTTTAAGTTTGATTGGGTCCCATTTGTTTATGTTTGCTTTTATTTCTTTTGCCGTAGGAGATTGATCCAAGAAAATATTGCTACTATTTATATCAAAGACTGTTCTTCTAGTTCTTCTATGTTTTCTTCTAGTCTCTTATGGTGTCTCGTCTTACATTTAGGCCTTTAAACCATTTTGAGTTTATTTTTGTGTATGGTGTGAGAGAATGTTCTAATCTCATTGTTTTACATGCGGCTGCCAAGTTTTCCCAGCAACATTTGTTGAAGAGGCTGTCTTTTCTCCATTGTATATTCTTGCCTTCCTTGTCATGGATTAATTGACCATAGGTTCATGGGTTTATTTCTGAGCTCTCTATTCTATTCTGTTAATTAGCTTGTTATTTTTGTACCAGTCCCATGTTTTTTTCATTACAGTAGCTTTGTAGTATAGTCTGGAGTCTGGGAAGGTTATACCTCCAGCTTTGTTCTTTTTTTACAGGTTTGCTTTGGCAATTCTGGGTCTTTTGTGGTTCCATATATGTATGGAGTTTCTGTAAAAAACTAAAAATAGAACTACCATATGATATATCAACTCCACTCTGGAAAAAGATACATACACCCTTATGTTTATAGCAGCATTATTTTTAATAGCCATGGCATGGAAGCAACGCAAGTGCCCATCAGCAGACAATAGGATTAAGAAGATGTGATATATATAATATTACTCAGTCATAAAGAGATACTGCCTTTTGCAGCAATGTGGATGAACCTGGAAAATATTATTCTTAGTGAAATAAGTCAGGCAGAGAAAGACATATATGATATCACTTATATGTGGAATCTAAAATATAATACAAATGAATGTATATGCAAAACATAAACAGACTCAAAGATATAGAAAACAAACTTGTGATTACCAAAGGGGAGAGGGAAGGGTGAGGGAAAAATTAATAGTATGGGATTAGCAGATACAAGCTGCTATATATAAAATAGATAAGCAACATAGCACAGAGAATAGCACAGAGAATTATACCCATTATCTTGTAATAATCTGTAATGTAATGTAATCTTCAAAAATACTGAATAACTATGCTATACACCTGAAACTAACACAATATTGTAAATCAACTATACTTCAATAAAAAAGAATACAAGTATATAAATAACTCAATTATAGATAAAGATTTAAACAGTTACTTCACCAATGTGAATATACAAATTGGAAAAATTTCATGAAATGATTCCCACCATCATTAGTCATTAGGAAAATCCATATTTAAACCACAATGAGATAACACTAAACACTTATCAGAATGCCAGTAATTTAGTACTATACCCAGGGTTAGTGAGAATATGGATCAACTAGAAATTTCATGAAGATATTTGCTCAGATAGTCACACATTAGAGAGGGCCTCCTCGACCACCCTATATCAACTTATTTTTCATATATAGAAACTTTGGCCTAAGTTTTAGCAACTGGCAGTCAGATACCTTTATGAAACCTACTACAATCTTCCAGGTGATCTTTACCTAATAATTCTCTCTGTGCGGTCTCAGTCTTGAATAAGTGGAAAGGAATTGTTTACTGCTATTTTCCATAGATCTTTTCAGATAAATGAAAATGTACTTCTCATTTCCAGCGCATGCCTGAGAAAGGATTTTAGTCTATTATTTCTGCTAAACTATGTATATAAATTAAAATATATGCCACTTTATCTTGATAAATGCCTTTTATATAAGTAGGATTCATGACCGATATGCATAATTGGTTATCTATGACAACCTTAAAGGACTAAGGGTCAGGATGGCCTATACCTTTTCTGGCAACATTCTTCAACTTTCCCAATTTCAAATAAGTCAAGCTAGTTATCCTTCATATAGGTCTATAAGTCATCAGCTGAACATATCCATGTTTTTATATCTAATTATTTTTTATCTTCCTGGGTAAAGGTTTCTAAACTCCTACTACTCACCTTAATGGTTTACGTCAATGAAGAACTTTAAGAACTTACTGTATGTAAGAACTATATGGGAACCTAGGGATGAATCAACTTTATTGAAGAAATCCTTAAACAAAAATAAAAACAGTAAGATGCTTCTGATTTTGTTTTTTGTTTGTTTGTTTCTTTGCAGGGAGTGGGAGGTATGTTACTCCTAGTCCATCTGCTTGAAATTCCCCTGAAAGGCCACATGATAGTTTAAGTAATTCTTGGAGCACAGTTTGAAAATACACATTAAATACAATCTTTCATTTCATAAACCCAGTAAAATGACTTATAAATATTCACAGAGATAGTGGTAATTTTTCTAACAAGTTGTCTTCCACAACAAACCTTCTCTTAACTTTCAATGTAATGGAATTAATTTCTATGTAGACTCTGATTCTCAAGACTCAGCTCACTTCCCACTGATTCTGAGTATCTCATACCACCAAAATATCATATACCTACCTCTATAAAAAAGAAAAAAACAGGACTTACCAATATGGCAGAGGAGTAGGAGGACATGTAGTTCATCTTTCTCCACAAATGCATCAAGAATACATCTACAGATGGAAAATTCTCACAGAACACCGGTTGAACACTAGCAGAAGAACTTGGACACTGTAAAGACAAGAAAGACCTCCACATAACCAGGTAGGATGAAAGAAAGAAAGGAAAAAGAAGAGGAGAGGAAGGAGGACAGGATCTGCACCCCTGGTGGGTAGCTGAAGCAGAGGCATGGTTCCTGCATCTAGGGAAGCCCCCTCACTGATGGGGAAATCAGTTGGGACAGAAGGGGAACATCTGACGCTATTGGACAAGGGTGAAACAGCTGTTCTGTGGCAGACAGGACAGAGTAAGACCTACACAGATTGTCTGTGCCACAGCCCTGTGTGCCCCAGACTGGGATGTGTGTCTGCCAGTGCACACAGGTGCTGAGTTGAAATGTGGGAATTGGAGAGCAAACCTGGAGGGAGGAGTGCAGTTGGCTGTGATGAGACAGCCTGAAGAGATGGGAGGGAGGAAATTCATAACTGGGAATGCTTGTGGAGGAAACCCAGACTGCCATAGAAACAAGGCACTACTGCTGAGTGATGCAAAGAGGTGGAGTTGCCATTTCAGCCTCTCTCTCCATACACTGGCCCCCTGATCCACCAGCCACTAAGAAAATCCTCCTCCAGGACTGACCTTCTCGTGCCTGCCATTAGACTCTAAGAAAAGTCCCCAAAAGGGTTGACCTTATAATGCCAGCTGCCAGGCACTAGGGTCAGATCTATCTCACCCATGGCCTCTGGCTTTCCTGCGTACCAGTCACTACCAGGGTCCCCACAACCTAGACAGTAGTGCCACCTCTGTGCCCTGTCCTCACCAGGGCAGACCGAAGTGTCCTGGGCAGCATGCTCCCATAAGAAAAGGTGAAGCTAAAACCACAGCTGAGCCCCAGGGGCAGGTTGAAAAAGGAAGAGGAACAAAAGTCTTCCCATGCAGCTGCACCAGCTACAGATTAAGTCCCTGAAATCAGCTTGGTAAACCCTCCATCTATGGAATATCTGAAAGGACAATGAGTGTTCCCAGAAATGATACTTGTCTAGCTGTAGCATCTGTGGACTTTGGGGAATAGTACACACAGGAGTTGGGTCAGGTCAGAGTCTGAGCTGCCCCCACAGTGCCCAAGGGTGTACCAGAGACCTACCTAGAGGTTTTGAAGGGCCTCCTTTGGAGGTGGAGGTTGGCTGTGACCCATGGTGGGGGCAAGGACACTGAAAGCTGAGACCCCAGGAAAATATACAATAATAATTATTATTTCATTTTCTTCTGTTTTTGTTGTCTTATTATTTGTTTTTATTTGTATTTTCAGTTTTTTGGTTCTTTTAATTTTTAAAATATATATTTTTTATATTCCTATTTCTACATTACTTTTTCATTGTTCTGTGTGTTTTCCTTGTTTTCTTTTATTTTCTTCCCTTTGTTCTATTTTGTTTATATCTTTTTCTTTGTTCTATTTGTTTTTATCTTTTTAATCTTTTTTTTAACATTTTTGTGTGCTTGATTTGTTTTCTTTGCTTTTTTCTTCAGTTTGTATTCTGCTTTTGTTTTGTTTTTATTTTTGTCAGTCTTGTTTTTAATTGTTTGATTTCATTTTGGGGTTCTTTTGTTTGTTTGTTCTCTTGGTTTTCTTGTTTTCCCTGTTTTTTTTTTTCTGTTTGTGTGTGTGTGAATTTTGTTGTTTTGTTGTTGTTTTTGTTTGGTTCTGCTTTTACCATCTGTCTGTGGTTTTGTCTGTTTGTTCTTTTGTTTCTGTTTGTTCTTGATTGTTGTTACTGTTTGCTTGTCATCTTTTTTGTTTAACTTAATTTTTTTTTTGACTGCATTGGGTTTTCAATGGGCTTTCTCTAGTTGCAGCGAGTGGGGGATACTCTTCGTTGCTATGCACAAGCTTCTCATTGCAGTGGCTTCTTTTGTTGCAGAACACAGGCTCTAAGCATGTGGGCTTCAGTAGTTGTGGTGAACAGTCTCAGTAGTTGTGGTGAACAGTCTCAGCAGTTGTGGCTCACAGACTTTAGAGGACAGGCTCAGTTGTTGTGGCACACGGGATTAGTTGCTCCATGCCATGTTGGGTCTTCCCAGACCAGGGATTGAACCCATGTCTCCTGCATTGGCAGCCAGATTCTTAACCACTGCACCAACAGGGAAGTCCGTGTTTGATTGCTTTTGTCTTTGCTGTTTACCTTCGGTTTTTGTCTGCTTGTTTTCATTTGTTTTCTTCCTGCATTTTCTTTTTTTTTCCCCCCTTTTATTGCCAAGCCGTATGGCATGTGGGGTATTGTTTCCCAGACCAGGGCTTGGGTCTGAGCCTCTGGGGTGGGAGCGTCAAGTCCAGGACACTGGAACACCAGACAATTCCTGGTCCCAGGGAATATTAAACAGTGAGAACTCTCCCAGAGATCCTCATTTCAACTCCGAGACCTGGCTCCAGCCAACTGCCTACAGGCTCTAGTGCTGAATGCCCCATGCCAAACAAAAAGCAAGACAGGAACACAAACACACCCATCAGCACAAAGACTGCCTAAAGTCATACTAAGCCCACAAGCACCCTAAAACACACCACCTGACATGGCCCTGCTCATCAGAGGAGCCAGAACCAGCTTCAACCACAAGAACGCAGGCACCAGTCCCTCCAACCAGGAAGCCTACACAAGCCACTGGACAAAGCTCATCCACTGGGGGCAGACACCAGAAGCAAGAGGAAATAAGACCCTGCAACTTGCAGAAGGGAGACTTCAAACACATTAAGTTAGAAAAAAATGAGAAGAGATATATGCTGCAGACAAAGGAACAAGATGAAAACCCACAAGACCAAATAAATGAAGAAGAGATAAGCAAGTTACCTGGAAAATAATTCAGGGTAATGATAGCAAAGAAGATAAAAATCTTTGAAATAGAATGGATAAAATACAGAGAAGAGACCAGGAAGGACACTACATAATGATCAAGGGATCAATCCAAATAAAAGATATAACAATTATAAATGTATATGCACCCAACATAGGAGAACCTCAATACATAAGGTAAATGTTAACAACCATAAAAAGGGAAATTGACAGCAGCACAATAATAGTGGGGGGCTTTAACACCCCACTTACACCAATGGATAGATCATCCAGACAGAAAATTGATAAGGAAACACAAGCCTTAAGTGACATATTAGGCCAGATAGACTTAATTGATATTTATTGCACATTCTACCTGAAAGTAGCAGAATACACTGTCTTCTCAAGTGCACATGGAATAGTCTCCAGGATCGATCACATCTGGGGTCACAAATGAAGCATCAGTAAAGTTAAGAAAATTGACACCATACCAAGCATCTTTTCTGACCTCAATGCTATGAGATTAGAAAACAATTACAGGCAAAAAAACAAAAAACACATGGAGGCTAAACAATATGCTAGTAAATAACCAACAGATCATGGGAGAAATCAAAGAGGAAATTAAAAAATAACTAGAAACAAATGACAATGGAATCACAATGACCCAAAACCTATGGGATGCAGCAAGAGCAGTTCTAAGAGGGAATTTTATAGCAATACAGTCCTACTTCAAGAAACAACACAAATAAAAAAAACCTAACTTTACACCTAAAGCAACTAGAGAAAGGAGAACAAACAAAACCAAAAGTTAGTAGAAGGAAAGAAATCATAAATATCAAAGTAGAAATAAATGAAATAGAAAAAAACAAACAAACAGAAAATAAAACTAAAAGCTGACTCCTTGAGAAGATAAACAACATTGATAAACCTTTAACCAGACTGCTCAAGAAAAAAGGGAGTGGACTCAAATCAATATAATTAGAAATGAAAACGAAGTTACAACTGACACTGCAGAAATACAAAAGGAGTATTACAAGCAACCATATGCCAATAAAATGAACAACCTGGAAGAAACAGACAAAATCTTAGAAAAGTACAACCTTCTAAGACTGAACCAGAAAGAAATAGAAAATATGAACAGGCCAACCACAATTAATGAAATTGAAACTGATTTAAAATCTTTCAACAAATGAAAGTCCAGGACCAGATGGCTTCACAGGCGAATTCTATCAAATATTTAGAGAAGAGCTAGCATCTATCCTTCTCAACCTCTTCTACAAAATTACAGATGGAGGAACACTCCCAAACTCATTGTATGAGGCCAAAATCACCCTGATATCAAAAGCAGACAATGATGTCACAAAAAAAGAAAGTTACAGGTCAATATTACTGATGAACATAGATGCAAAAATCCTCAATAAAATACTAGCAAACAGAATCCAACAACACATTTAAAAGATCATACACCATGATCACGTGTGATTTATCCCAGGGATGCAAGGATTCTTCAATATATGGCAATCAATCAATGAGATACACCACATTAACAAATTGAAGAATAACAAGCATATGATTATCTCAATAGATGCAGAAAAAACTTTTGACAAAATCCAAAACCCATTTATGTTAAAAATTCTCCAGATAGTGAGCATAGAGAGAAGCTACCTCAACATAATAAAGGCTATATATGACAAACCCACAGCGAACATTATTCTCAATGGTGAAAAACTGAAAGTATTTCCTCTAAGCTCAGGAACAAGACAAGGGTGCCCACTCATGCCACTATTATTCAACATAGTTTTGGAAGTCCTAGCTACAGCAATCAGAGAAGAAAAATAAATAAAATGAATACAAATTAGAAAAGAAGAAGTAAAACTGTCACTATTTACAGATTACATGATCCTATACATAGAAAATCCTAAAGATACCATCAGAAAACTACTATAGCTAATCAGTGAATTTAGTAAAGTCACAGTACACAAAATTAATACACAGATATCACTTGCAATCCTATACATTAACAATGAAAGATCAGAAAGAAAAATTAAGGAAATAATCCCATTTATCATTGCAACACAAAGAATAAAATACTTAGGAATAAACCTACCTAAGGAGACAAAATAACTGTACACAGAAAACCATAAGATACTAATGAAAGAAATCAAAGATGATACAAACAGATGGAGAGATGTACCATTTTCTTGGATTAGAAGAATGAATATTGTGAAAATGACTATACTACCTAAACCAGTCTACAGATTCAATGCAATCCCCATCAAATTACCAATGACATTTTTCACAGAACTAGAAAAAAAATAATCATATAATTTGAATGGAAACACAAAAGATGTCGAATAGCAGAAGCATTCTTGAGAAACAGAAATGGATCTGGAGGAATCAGGCTCCCTGACATCAGACTATACTATAAAGCTACAGTAATCAAGATAGTATGGTACTGGCACAAAAACAGAAATATAGATCAATGCAACAGGATAAAAAGCCCAGAGATAATTCCATGGACCTGTGGTCACCTAATCTATGACAATGAAGGCCAGAATATGCAATGGAGCAAAGATAGCCTCTTCATTAAGTCGTGCTGTGAAAACTGGAGAGCTACATGTAAAAGAATAAAATTAGAACCCTCCCTAACACCGTACACATAAATAAATTCAAAATGGATTAAAGACCTAAATGTAAGGCCAGACACTATAAAACTCTAAGAGGAAAACATAGGCAGAACATTCTTTGACATAAATCACAGCAAGATCTTTTTTAATACACCTCCTACAGTAATGAGAAAAGAAACAAAAATAAACAAATGTGACCTAATGAAAATTAAAAGCTTTTGCACAACAAAGGAAATCATAAACAAACACAACATAAAGATAACCCTCAGAATGGGAGAAAATATTTGCAAATGAAGTAACCGACAAAGGATTAATCTCCAAAATATACAAACAGGTTATGCAGCTCAATATCAAAAAACAAACAACCCAATCAAAACATGGATGGATGATCTAAATTGACATTTCTCCAAAGAAAACATGCAGATGGCTAAAAAGCACATGAAAAGATGCTTAACATCAGTAATTATTATAGTAATGCAAATAAAAACTACAATCAAGTATAACCTCACACCAGTCAGAATGGTCACTGTCAAAGATCTACAAACAATAAATGCTAGAGGGGCTTCCCTGGTGGTGCAGTTGTTGAGAGTCTGCCTGCCAATGCAGGGGACACGGGTTTGTGCCCTGGTCCGGGAAGATCCCACATGCCTTGGAGCAGCTGGGCCCGTGAGCCATGGCCACTGAGCCTCTGCGTCTGGAGCCTGTGCTCCACAACGTGAGAGGCCACAACAGTGAGAGGCCCGCATACCACAAAAAATAAATTAATTTAAAAAAACATGCTGGAGAACATGTGGAGGAAAGGTAGCTCTCATGCATTTTTGATGGGAATGTAAACTGATACAGCTACTATGGAGAACAGTATAGAGGTTCATTAAAAAGCTAAAAATAGAACTACCATATGACCCAGAAATCCCACTCCTGGATGTATCCCCAGAGAAAACAATAATTTGAAAAGATACATTCACCCCAGTGTTCAGTGTAGCACTATGTACAATAGCCAGGACATGGAACAAACCTAAATGCCCACTGACAGACAAATGGGTAAAGAAGATGTGGTACATATATACAATGGAATATTACTCAGCCAAAAAAATAATAAAATTGGGTCATTTGTAGAGATGTGGATGGACCTAGAAACTGTCATACAGAGTGAAGTAGGTCTGAAAGGGAAAAACATCATATTAACGCATATATGTGCAATCTGAATAAATTGGCATATATGATCTATTTACAGAGTACAAATAGAAACAGATGTGGAGAACAAGCATATGGGTACCATGGGGAAAGAGGAGTGTGAGGTGAATTGAGAGATTGGGATTGACATATATAGAATATTGATACTATGTATGAAATAGATAACTAAGAAGATCCCACTGTATAGCACAGGGAACTCTACTCAATGCTCTGTGGTGACATAAATGAAAAGGAAATCCAAAAAGAGGGGGTATATGTATACATACAGCTGATTCACTTTGCTGTACAGTATGAACTAACACAATATTTTAAAGCAACTGTACTTCAATTAAAAAAGAAAAGCAAAGGAAAGAAAAGAAAAGAAAGATTAAAAAAAACTAACAAGAACAGACTGTCCACCCACCAAGCAACTAAGGCTTTAGGTCAATCTTATATTTTCTAGGTTATGCTAATCATTAACCCTGAGTCTTTGTTCATAAGATATCCCTAGCTGTATCTTAAGCTACCCAAATATATCCAGTTGTTCCCTAAGATTAATCCAAGACTTTTGTTTTTGTATTATTAAATACTGTTACTAAATAAGAATGCAAATATGTCTTGACTGAGAGGCCAACTACAACCTGTTGGAAATGTTTACACAGTGCTGTTTTTTTTTTTTAATAAGAATTATGAGGAAAAACTTTTATGACTGATTAGCAAAGTATGCCATGAGCTGTAGAGTGTTAGAGTTTGGCACTCATGCCATATAAATGCTATACCTTTCTTCAATTTTATGAGAAGTCCTAGATGACAAAGCCATATCATATCACTGCTTTCCCTGATTAAGTAAAAACAGTTACCTGAACTTTCACAACGACTGCTGGCTCTCCACTAGTTTTCTCCTAGATTCTGTCTTTCTCACTCCCTACTTCGTTCCACTCTCCTCTGCCTTAATTTTCAACCTGCCTACTGATGTTTTTTCCTGTGCGTTTTTGTAGCTTGAGCTACTTGATCTGTATCTAAGTGTCTGGCCTCTAGAACATGGTATTCAACTATTTCTGCATTTGAATAATGTGTAAACGTCTTCCAAGATACACATTCCCAAAGAATCTGACACGTTAGGTTTATGACGTAACCAAAGAATTTTATATTTTTAAGAAGTTGCCTAGGACTTCCCTGTTTACGCAACGTTTAAGAATCCGCCTGCCAGTGCAAGGGACAGGGGTTTGAGCCCTAGTCTGGGAAGATACTACATGACACAGAGCAACAAATCCCACGTACCACAACTACTGAGTCTGCATGCCACAAATACTGAAGTCCACACACCTATAGTCCGTGCTCTGCAACAAGAGAAGCCACCTCAATGAGAAGTACACACACCACAATGAAGACTAGCCCTGGCTCACTGCAACTAGAGAAAGCCCAGGTGCAGCAGCAAAGAGCCAATGCAGCCAAAAATAAATAAATAAATAAATTTATGTTTAAAAAATGTTGCCTAGATAAACCAGTAACATGAAAAAAAAAAAACTACCATAGGCCATATTTCTATTAACAATTTCCTCAAATTCAGTTATTTTTAAACCTTTTGGCTCCCACTGAAACTTTGGACAGTTTTGAAGCTAAGACAGAGAATATGGATGTCGTCTCAACCTTCCTTTAAAAATAAAGGATAAAAATATAATCAAACTTCACCTATGCAAATCAACTGGCAAAAAAGGGGTGGAGCTCTGTATCACTTGAAATTTATCCAGATGAAAAATTATATTTGCTCTAAATAAATTTCAGGGGCTTCCCTGGTGGCACAATGGTTAAGAATCCACCTGCCAATTCAGGGGACATGGGTTTGAGCCCTGGTCCAGGAAGATCCCACATGCTATGGAGCAACTGAACCCATATGCCACAATTATTAAGCCTGTGTTCTAGAGCCCACGAACCACAACTACTGAGCCCATGTGCCACAACTACTGAAACCCATGCACCTAGAGCCCACGCCTTACGAAAAGAGAAGCCACTGCAACGAGAATTCTGTGCACCATAGAAAAGAATAGCCCTCATTTGCCACAACAAGAGAAGGTCTACATGCAGCAATGAAGACCCAACACAACCAAAAATAAATAAATTTCAAATGAAATCTGTTCTAGATTCAGTTGTTTAGAATAACTTTGAAGGTATGCATATATATATATATATATATATTACTTTCATGATACATTCAGAATAATTTGAAAGGATTTATTAGGGTAGTAGACCTTCAACAAATATATTTTAAATAAAAAAATAATAGAGTTTTACTTAGTAATCATCAGACTGAGCCTTTTGATAAATAAGCAAGAATAATTACAATTGAAATGATTGAAATAGACTTAGCCTACTTTAATAAATAAGCAAGAATAATTGCAATTGAAACAGTTCTAGGAAAATAGTCTAAAGTTCTTGGAAAACAGACTAGTTTTCCCAAATTCCATACAAAACCAGAGAGAGTAATAAAATAGAAAAGCAATAACAACATCAAATGGATAACATTTATGACAAAACAGGGTAATAAGATATCCTTTTTGATCTAAAATAGTAGATAGGAGCAAATTACCAAATGTGAAAAAGTCTGCATTCCCTAAGCATCTTCACAGATGAGAGAAAGAGAAAGCAATGGGATGTCTAATGTACATGAGACTATAATAACCCCAAAATAGTCAACAAGTATTCACTGAAAAGCATGACAAGCCAAGAGAGAACTGTGGTTGAAAATGGAAGGATTATTGCACACACCAGTAATGGGTAAGGATAGAGCCTGCAATCTGGTTCCATGTACTTTTTAAACTGTGCGACCAGGCGCTCCCCTCCCTTGGGTCTTGACACCACATTAAGGAGTAATTGAGCATAACAGGGAAAATATATAGGAAGAAAACTGAAAGTCCAAATTAAAGTCAGATTGTGGAAAGAATGAAAAAAAAAAACCTCAAAAAATAAAAACCTATATTTTAAATGATGATCAAGCAATAGAAGGAGCTCATTTTGGATAGAAAGGCAGTATTGAAGCTTACTTCTTTTTAATTTTTTAAGAAAACTGATTTAATATAACAAATATACACCAGAAAGTTATTAAGGTAAAATTCCATAAAAGGTATTATAGAAAAAACAAAGACAGTAAGGAACAGAAAATATTCTTATAAAAGTAAAGGTCAAAAAGACATACTGAAATGTACTGTTTTATTTTATTTTTTATTGATATATTTGACATATACATTGTATAATTTTAAGGTGCT
The DNA here is from genome assembly GCF_003031525.2 of Neophocaena asiaeorientalis asiaeorientalis. Lineage (NCBI taxonomy): Eukaryota > Metazoa > Chordata > Mammalia > Artiodactyla > Phocoenidae > Neophocaena > Neophocaena asiaeorientalis. Next base: position 241,381 of record NW_020174790.1, read on the forward strand.
GCAATGAACCATTAAAATGTAGGATTATAATTGCAATGTGCTATTTCAAAATTAGCTTTAAAATTATATAAAAGTAGCAGCATAAATCATAATTTGAAGAACTCAGACAAAATTTAACAGCATTCAGGAAATAAAAATAAAATTTGACTCCCTTTAAAAGTGAAGACTAAACTGAAAGAAAAAGTACAAAAGAATGAATAAATACATCAAATAATACTTTGAAATAAATGGAAGGTGAAAAGAAGAAAGTTTTTAAAAGAAAAAATAATAAAGAGATAAAAAGTATTTGAGAGAAGGTGACAAATATTGAAGACAGACAATAAATATCCAACATACAAGCAATAGGAGTCTTTGAAGCAGAAAACCAAGACAAAACAAACAAAAACAGAAAAAATACTGAAACAATAAATCAAGAAAATCCACAATAAAAAGTAAATCCACCTATAGAAATGGCATACAGTGTACCTGAAAATATTAACCCAGAATGACTATAAAAATTTTAAGAGAATGGGGAAATCTGAGCAAAAAAAGAACAAAAACAAAAATAAAATTTTTTAAATGTTTTAAGAATCATTATTAATAGCGGTAATATTAGAATTATTCAATCTATTTTGTGTGAAGAGTTAAATAAAGCAAATGCCTTTCAGTGAAATAATTTGTTCTTGAGACTCTGTGTAGAAGAAAGAAAATGTAAACTAGAAAAAGTTAAATTAAAAATTCTGTGGTTCTGAACTTGAATTGAGAATATCAATCTGAATTCATAATATGAATACATAGCTTGACTCTATCCACCCAAAAGACCTAGTAACAATAACCAACCCAGTGGCAATGAATATCTCTAAGGTCTTAAAAATAACTAGAAGTTGAAATGAGGGAAGGGAAGAAGAAAGAAAGGAAGGAAGGGAGAAAATAAAGGAAGGACGGAAGGAAGGAAGTGGGGAAAGAGAGAAGAAAGGGAGGGAAGAGAGGGAGGGAGAAAGGTATGGGAAAGGAGGGAGGGTATGGGGAAGGGAGGGAGGAGGGAAGGAAGGGAAACAAGGAGGGAAGCAGAACTTTGTGGAGAAATTTTAATTTTGGTTTCTAGAATATTTTTACTTCAATACTGGTAAGCACTGCAGTGTATTGAAACTCTTCAAATATGTTTAAATCCATGAATTCCTAATGATATATTTTTAAAATCTTACATTATAAGAAAGGGAATTATGTAAATTTAAAAAACAAAGGTTAAGCATTTATTCTGACTTTTCTATGTGTATTGTACTAACAGGTGACCAAATAGTAGAGGCAGGAGGTGAGGGAAACATTTTCTAATAAAGTTAATACAATTTGTAAGGAAAAATAAAATGATATCATTAAAATGTCACCATTTTGCAGTCCCTGAAATGGATGCTGACATTGCTTGTCAACATTTTCTAGCATCGCTGAAAGAGACAAAATCTGATATACTATGTTTTTCTTATAGTCTTGAAATACAATACTTATAGTTTTACCAAACAGATTATACCTAAGAGCAAGTCAGTCTCTGCCCTCTTGTGTTTGCTCAAAATTATGCCTAACAAACCTTTATAGCACATAGATACCAAAGAAAGAAGATAGGAGCTACAAAACAGATTTCTAGTTTTAGCTCTATCAGTTTTTGCACTTATGAAATGAAGCATTTGCACTAAATGTTATCTTTCTGTGTGTCTGTGCATATGTGTGTATTTCCCATTTCTAAACATTCTAGAATTTTACTGTCTTGTCAGTTTTATTCAAATACCAGGTGGATAATAAAAATTTCCGTGTAGAACAATTTTTATCACATTTTGCACTTTCAAAACTATTTTATACATATTATCCCATTTAATCTTTAAATCAATGTTTAGAGATGGGTCAGAGCCAGCATGTACTACAGGCACACTGGACTTAAGCACCATGGGGAGTAAACTGGTGCAGTAAGGCTTGAAAGTATATCTCCTGTTACTCATTTGGCAGTAAATAAATAAATAAAACACTTTCTTTTCTGTTGTATTTAGAGGAAATAAAAGCACTTGTCCCATCTTTAAAACGGAATTGCTGACCTTCAAGTTTCTAATAACCATAATTACCATTGAGGAAGGGCAAATAATTTTTATTTTATTTATTTACAGTTTTTTAAAAATGGTGGGTTTAGGTGCCATTATGTAGATTTGAAACTCAGAATGAAGAAGAAAGAGGAGAAACAAACTTGGCAGGAAAGGAATTCTGAGCAAAGGAAACAGGGTTACAAGATACTGATTGGGTCCCGGGTATTGGATGTCTGGGCCCCATCCTTTAAACTGGACTTATCATTCATTTTTGGCCTTAGGAGTGTCAGATTTAGGACACTAGAGCAAGGAACCTGGAGAAAAGTGCTATCTCAATGCCCAGAGGCCATGTTGGATCAGAAAAAAATCTTACATTTCTGGCCCAAATTCTTCCAACCTTAGCAATCTGCCATTCAGTGAGTTGGGACTTCACTCTGCTTTAAGATTTAAATAATTGAAGGTATAGTCTTTGAGAGGAAACACTACAGTCTTAAACTTAAACCATTTGGCTGTTCAGTGAGGAAGCTGGCCTGCTGCGCACGGCGCACTCAGATACTTAAAAACCTTCAGGTACTACTTAAGAGGGTGAGTGTGGGAAAGGAGCACCATCCATATTCTTTGGGCAAGAATGAGGCAGACAAGCTGAGAATAGAGGAGAGTGTACACCCATACAGCACAGGGGATGGGCAGTGCTGGGACAGGGATTGGTGAGCTAACTGGGTGAGGTCATGTTCTTAAGGAGAACGCCAGCATTCCAGCTACTCTGAGGGGCTCGGGCAAGATCCAGGAGGCTTCACCATACAAAAGATCTAGTCCTGTAGTTACCTGCAAGGCAACTAGGATCTTTAAGTATGAGAATGTATATAATTAGGTCAGTGATTCTCTTTTCAGAGTTACAAAAAAAAAAACAACTTTTTTTTTTTTTTATAAAAAGGACCCAAGGGATTCCCTGGTGACGCAGTGGTTGAGAGTCCACCTGCCGATGCAGGGGACACGGGCTCGTGCCCCGGTCCGGAAATCTCCCACATGCCGCTGAGCAGCTGGGCCTGTGAGCCATGGCCGCTGAGCCTGCGCGTCCAGAGCCTGTGCTCCGCACAGTGAGAGGCCCGTATACTGTAAAAAAAAAAAAAAGAACCAAGACAGTGTCTGTGTTGTATAATTTGGGCAGCACTGGGTTTAAAACAATTGCATGGAGTCCTATGCTGAGAAGGATCAGCACTTGGTATAATGCTCTTCTGTGGCCATCTTTAATTTCTTAATAGTTTCACAGTACCATGTTTTTACTGTTCAGTGAGCCTCACAAATTATGTATTTCCAATTCTTAGAGATAGTAACCTAGTAAATGGCTAATTTGATTTTCAAGCCCTCATGTCATGGGCTAGACATTTGGGCAGCAATTTTGTGCCAGTAGAGAACAAGAATGCAACACAGGTTAGAAGAGAAAACTAATTTTATAAACTTGGCTCACACAAATGAGGTTAAAGAGTAGAATATATTTAGTGGGCTGAGGACATGAAGGGACTCACTAGGTAGAGGACTAAAGGCTACGAAGATGAGTAGTAGATACAGGGCTTCAGATAAGTTGCCTGTCATGAATAGTCTGTTTCAGAGATTAGATGTGGCTCACGTTGCAAATTATGATTGTAAAGTTTTCCAAAATGTGGGCTGTGTCTCATTCATCTATAATAATCACAAATGGAACTTTTCTAAAGTTTCAGTTGCATCATATTCTTCTGTAAATCTTTAGATGAAAGTATAATGCCTAACACTGGGGAAAGTGAGTGGTGAATGGAACAACAGTGAGCTGTAGATCAAAGTCTTCAGTGGCTGCAGCTCTATAATTTTTGTTTTAGCAGAAAATTTCTAGATAGGCAGGACAAATGATAAACAAGAAAATTAGATTAAGGGATCCAGTCAAAGTCACTTTGATGATACTAGCTGTTACCAGAATTCAGTTCTCCAGATTCTAGACCAATTCTGTCATGCTGTCTCCTAAACTAATGAGGTTTTACTGAACTGAAAATACATCCATACAAGACTAATTTATTTGATGATGAGGCCCTGAATGCTATCACTGGCTCTCTGGGAAGAAACTCTTTTACTTTCTTGTAAATAAGCATCTCCAATCTAAGCATCTCCACGTCCATGCCATTGTTATTGGTTAAAATATGCTTAGTTTTAAGTTGGTACACCTGTGGTCGATTGCTTAGATGTGTCCAGTTTGCCCCTAATATAACAGGCCAGACAAAGCAAGGACACTAAAACTCAACTCTTCTCCCACTTTTACTTTGTCTCTCCCACCCCAGTTGTTTTCAACCTGCTTTTCCTATAATTATCTCTCTACCACAATTCAGGAAGCTTTATATTCTCCATGTAGACCAGGATTCCAGCCTCTGTCCTTGCCAAGACTTCTTACTTCTGATCTTACTAGTATTTGACTTTATTTACCCATTTGGACTTTGCTGTGGTTCCATTCAGTGGCACCCATTGTCTCTGAAGATATTTTCTTTCCCTCATGTTTACCAGCAGAAAAACCTATTCCTGACGCTTGCCACATCATCAGCATTTACCTGAGTCTCTTGGGGAAATTGTACCAGTTCAGTCCAAAATCCTCTTTAGAGGATCAGCAAAACTAATGGAAGAGAGTTTACTAAGATGGCTCTTAGTAAAGCAAATTTAAAATCTCCTCTGACTTACTTGAATGAATAAAACAGCTAAATCAACAGTGGCCACTTATGATAAATTTAGTCTTTGAGGTTTCTTTCTTAGAAAGGCCAAGAAAGACAGCCAAATTAAGAAACCCCTTCAGCAATATGCTCATTCTACCACAAGTAAAATATCCAAGGCTCTTAGCTACAAGACATACCAGAGCTTAAATATCATAGGCCAATGTAAAATAAAAGAATGTAGTATATACTAGGGACAAGAGATTTATCCTTATGCTGGATCTCTAAAATAGCAGTAGCCAATAATTCATTATAGAGCTTCCAAGGTAAGATAACACCCCTGAGGTATTTGTGAAACTGTTGTCAAGCTTAATGATGTCTAATGTGTTTGGTTAGTTCAAGTTGCTGAAAATAATACTCAGAGCTAGGTGATCAGAAATACAGTCCTCCAGGTGAACCTGTATTGAGTAGTGCCTCAAGATGTGCCTAGGAATATGGGTCACTGGTTCCAAGACCTTTCCTCAGATAAAATAGAAAGAGAATACAAAGTGGCAGATCCTTGGCCAAGTGGAATTTAATTTATAAAGTGTTTCTCCAGCTCCCACTAGAACAGGAATACAAAGCAGGAAGGGAGGCCACAAGTCCAGTATAATTAACTGCAGATCAAATCAGGTGACTAAATCTCATAATGTCCTCAGTGCCTTAACATTTTCTCAGTCTGCTTAGGGTTCAACACACAGCATAGGTGCCTCAATGACACTTACTGAGAGATACAAGTCACAGCTGCTTATCATAAAGTTTTGGCTTGTCTCTTTCTCACCACATTTATACAAAGTTTGGCTGCCCTTATGTGAATATGAGCAGATTTATTTGGACAGGCATAGAACTAAAAGGGTGTTACCATTTAGTTAAGTACACAATGTGTTAGACACTTCTAGGTACTTTACTAATATTATACCATTTATTTTAAGGTGAGAACCTCTGCGCAAAGTTGTTATTTCTATGAAATAACATGAAATAGCATGAAAATACTGAGACAAAGAAATCAAGCAATTTCCCCCAAATCAAATGAGTTTTAACTACAAGGGTCAAAATTTAATTACAGAAATTAAATGACATAGGAAAATGTCTTGAAGTGAGAAAAAAGCAAGCATGTAATCTAAAGGCATTGATCATTGAATGGCCTTCTCATTGTCTCTTACATGCTCAGCAAATTGTGACATTCACTTGATATCTTAATGCTTGACTTAGGTCTTTCTCTCAAGAGCAGCAACAAAGATCAGATAAACATTTGCAGTTAGAATGATCCAATATTATTACCTAAGGGAAAATTACACACAAAGCACACACACACAAACAATGTTTAACACTAAGAGACACTGCTTAAAACAGGTGGTGGAAATGCAGACTAGAGAAGCACAAAATGACTTATGGAACAACTATAACTTCCAAATTCCAGTAAATAGGAGAGGCCAGAATACTGTCCCAGTATTGATTCCAGCCCCTACTGCATTGGTAATGAATTCAATTTAATTATGTATTAAGCACCAACTTTTTGTAAGGCAGTACACTGGGCACAGATGATAGAAATTCAAGTAAATCTCCGTCCTGTTCTCATTATACTTTCAATCTAATATAGAAGGAAAGATTTAAAAAAGGAAAAGAGATATGGCAAAAAGTATTATGTATCTTTAGATATTTGCCAACATCTCTGCAGATCTTGAGAAGAGATGATATCAGCTCAGAAGACTGAGAAAATTAAAGTTTAATTCATGATGACTTACATAGAAAAGAGCAGATTTTGAATGAATAAATAAGTGAAATTCATTTTGGTAAGTGGAATGGGGGTTGAAGAGAATGCTATATAAAAGAATAATTTATATTTATGAAGACACAAAGATAGAAAATTATAATATATGTGAAAGAAAAACTAAGTTATCAGATTAAGCTGAAACTCTGAGTGTACGCTCAGGAATGATATGTATTTTAGTCCATTTGGGATGCTATAAAAAAATACTAAAAACTGGGTGGCCTGTAAACAACAGGCATTTATTGCTCAGAATTCTGGAGGCTAGGAGTCCATGATCAGGGCACCAGCATGGTCAGGTGAGGGCCTGTTCTAAGTTGCAAACTTTTTGTTATAGTCTCACATGGTGGAAGGGGCAAGCAAACTCCCTGGGGTCTCTTTTATAAGAGCCCTAATCCCATTCATGAGGGCTCTACCCTCATGCTCTTTCACTTCCTAAAGGCTCAACCTCCTAATATCATTGCCTTGAAGGTTATGATTTCAACATATGAATTTGGGGAGTTGGGGGGCGTGGTGCAAACATTAAGACCATTGTCATTCAGGTTAAGGCTAAAAAAATAGCTTACTATTGTTGATCATGCCAGGCAAGCTCCTATCTCAAATCCTTTCCCCTTGCTATTCTCTCTGCCTGGAACTCTTTAACATTTAAAAGTCTCTTTGTTCATTTCAGATGAATTCAAACATTCAGGTGGATTCTTATGCATCATTACCTCCTCAGAGATTCCCTCCTTGATTATCATTCCTGAAGTAAGGCTCTCTATCATTACTTATAACCAGTTATGCTTTATTTTTTTATTATAATCTGAATCGTTTTTGAGTTATCATGGTTTATTTGTTCTTATATCCCCCCTTACTAGAATGTAAGATTCTTGAAAATAGGTACTATGTCTATCACTGTATATATCTCTAAGATCAATGCTAGACATATAGCAGTAGCTTAACAAATATTTATTGAATGCATGAAAGTATCTTTATGATTTTGAGGTAGGGAAGAATTATTTAGGATAGGAAAAGCATACACTATGAGACAATAATATTGATAATTTCATTACATTAAAAATGTTTGAACTAAAAAGCATCTTAAATAAAATAAAAAGAAAAGCTATCATCTTGGAGAAGATTTTTTTTAACCATGTAGCTAAAAAAATATAAAAAGAGGTCCTACAAAATGAAAAGACAAATGGATAAGGGAAAAATTAAAGCAATTTATGAACAGACCATTCATAAGAGGAAACAAGAACATCCATAAATGTATTTGATGTTCAACCTCATTAGTATTCAGAGAATGCAAATTAAAATTTTTACCCCCATTAAATTGGAAAAGTGTATCTTTATACATACAATAGATAAACAAGCAGTGTTAATAAGGATATGGGAAGACAAACTCTTAAAATTACAGAAAAAGTGTAATTGGTACAACTACCTGTGTATCCTTGAGAAACTCCTGCACAAGGTCACAAGATAATGAACATAAGGGTATATACTGGAGAATCTATTACTATTATACAATGTTAGAACAATTTAAATGTCCCCCAAAAGGCAAATGAGTGTATAAATTGTAACATTCATGTTCATGTGATGGAATAAAAACAAATGTCAAACAAACTAAAAACGCTAGTAGATGAATGATAAGTTTAAATAGGATAGCATTTCTGTATTAATTAAAAATCTGAAGAATACTAGTAAATACTTCTATTTATACATAAATATGTAATAACATAGAACATTCAAGCAAAGAATAAAAAATCTTACAGTGGTTACCTCTGGGAAGGGGGAATTAAATGAGTTCATGAAAACATACATATTGGGATGAATTCTCTAGAAAAAAATTGAGGAAAATAGTAATTTTTTGAACTTGCTATACTTTTTAAACTATTTTATTAAAATTGTATGCATGTGTATTATGAATGTTACTTATTTACACAAACAGGTATTATTAATATACAGTTGATATAATAGATCACTTCTAATCTTTTAAACCCACTTAATTTTTTGCAGCTATCTGATAGTCTGAAATCATGTATGTGGCTGATACTTTTAAACTCTCCCTCTATCCACATTTATACGTAGGGCTCCAACCATATCTCTACATTTGTGTATTGAAGGTACTAAAGCCTTCAACTCTGGGTGATGATTAATGCCCTCTTTTTTAGTGGACTTTACAGAGTTAAGTAGTCAGTTATGTAATATTGTAGTTTGTAAAATGATGATAATACACACTTGCCCCCAAATATTCTTCTTCCTGATGCTTCAAATATCTTAAGTACTACTTTATTCCTTTAAGGTAAGTATCATCCTCTTCATTATTCATTGAAATGCAAATATTTCTGGGTGGTATTTTCATTTTAGTTAAGGCCCTAATGCTTCAGTGTTAATGAGTTTATGTAACACTTTCTTCTTGACAGAAAGGTACAAGGCTAACTAAAAGGCCTTTTGATCTTTTGGGGAAGTGTTTGGGACATACACGTGTTACTAAAAAAGTGACAAAAAGCACAGATTAGGGACAAAGCTATGCAAAAGATTTGCTCCAGAGACTTCACTATCCCACACAATGCTGGATAGAATTCATCGCTTCCCTTTGTTTTCCTACATTTTAGTCTCATTCTTTTCAATTTTGCTTAGAACAGCCTAACTAAGCACTGGACCAATAAACTTACCAATAAAGTGTTGTCATGTGCTTTTTATCACCTCAATAATGTCTCCACTGGCCAACTTAGCAACTTCTGTAGAATGAGCACTGTGATGAAATTCCAAAATCCTGAGCTAAAACCCTAGATATACTTCTTATTTTAGTAAAATGTGATAACTTCTTTGAGTCTCCAAATTCTTATCTATAAAATAAGAATAATAACATCTGTGCATTTAGCTCACAGATTGCAATAAAGGATCAATATAAATAAAGTAACTTATAAAATATAAAATGCTTTACTTAGGTATATTAATTGTTTGTCATTGCAGGTAATAATAAACTCATATCAAACTTGCTTAAACAAAAGAGGTAGCTATTTGTTCATATTGATAGAAAGTTTAGGATTTATAGTTTCAGGGTTAATTCTGTCAGGGTTTTGACTCCATTTCTCTATTATTCCCTCACTGTCTCTGACATCCTCTGAATGTCAGCTTCATCCTCAACCTGGTGGCCTCAGGTCACAAAGCGGCTATCAGTAGCAAATTGACCCATTTCTCTGCTAAGTAATTTCAGGAAGTGTGGGGAGAGAAGGTCAAGTTTCATAACCATCAAATGTGTCTCTGGGTGTCATGATGATTGTCTACTGTTGAAGCTCACTGAACATCGCTGTGGCCAGAGGAATGTCATACGTTGATCAGCATAGGTCTTCACTGTCACTGCCATAGAAGTGATGAGATTCTCTAAACTGGTTTAAGTCAACCACAACTGGGCTTTGGTGATGGATCAATCCCACCTCAATTACAATTAGGGTGGGTGAAATAGTTATATCATTTATAATCTTATACCAATTGGTAACTACAGATTATTTTGTTATTTTTTCATTAATAACCATATAACTATTATTATCATCACTATGACTGCCGCTTCTACTATACCACTTGTATTTTCTATCACAATTATTATGTGTTTCTAGGAACTGAAAATTAGTTATAGTTATATAGCATTGTCACTACTTTTCAAGGGCAATGAATATACAGTTGATCTGATTTCATTGCAAAATTAGGCTTAATTATCAGTGCATTTTAGAATATTTGTTTTTTAACTCAAAGCAGTTTTTTTCTCCCTATATCTTAATCAATCAGTAGAGCATTTTGTGATGGTATCATTCCATGAAAGTCAAAGTGATTATTTTCAAACTAATTTTACCTCTTGTCTTCATTGACTGATGACTAATTTGTCTTGAAAGCTCATTGAAATTGGTTTGATAAACCGTCAAATGAACACAGTAGTGAAATACATAATTTGTGGAATCTGAAGGAATCAGATTTGTTTTTATTGATCACTTTCTTAATAACATAAAAAAATTAATAAAGTGCAATTTCTGGAAAATGAGTCACACAGACTTCTGGTTTTAGGGTGTTCAAAATTCCAACATGACCTTTTCCTTAATGAAAATTCTGACTATAAACTTGTAAATGGGGATTATGGGACAACCCATATAAAATGACTTCCAAGTTGCCATAATGTTTCTACTTCATTTTATTTCCAGAGAGGGCATGTTAAACTATGTCGGAACTGTCTATTGTCTAGTGCTTTTAATCTAATCAACTGTATGAAATTTTATAATTATATCAATTAATTAGACTTGTTTTGATTAAATGTACAAAGATATAGAAAATATAGCCTCTTCTATGCTGGAGTCTGAAATATAGTTAGTATTAACAGGATATGTGATTTAAAATCATTAATAATGTAAAGTTATTAGAACCTTATTCAAGATGGAAGATGGAAGACTATAGATATCAAAACTTCTTGAAGAAAAGATATATCACTGATGGCTGGGACTGTCAAAATAGCCTTTGTAAAAGTCACAGAGTTTCAGGTAGGCCTCACCAACTAGGAAAAACTAAAATAGGGAAAGAAAAGAAAAGAGGATCTTTTAGATAGGGGGATATTATATGCAAAAGCACAGAATTAACAATGGCCAAGTTGTGTTTAGGAGACTTTGCATAGGTTAGTTGTATCAAGAAGAAAGTTTGTATAAATAAATAGCAGGAAAAAAAGCTGGTGAGCAATTTGAAGAATTAGGTTAAAACCTTGAATATTGATATTAATAGATATCATTTGTAAAGCACAAATACGGTGCTAAAACCCATAAACAATAAATTTGGAAGCATTTAATCTTGATAGCAGCCCTACGACATAAGAAGAATGAACTTATAACTTATTCTATATCAAGGAGCTAAGTCTTTAAAACAGGAATTATTCCATTTACCATTCCAGAGTCTATAGATGGTAGTGACTTAGTCTTGAATTAGAGAAGATGATACATGTAACCTGCCTAAACAACAACAAAACTAATCTAAAACTGATGTGTGTCTAGAGTCTTTTGAATTGAGAAGGGTCTGAATATGGAAGATTTATTACACAACCTAAGTAATTCATAAACGAGTGATGAAGGCACAAGTAGAATTATAAAATTATGTAATATGGAAAATAATAAAAAATTAAATTTTTAAAATATTATGATGGAAACATTAATAGAGTTTGGAGACTGACAACATGTGAAAGAGTCAATAATGACTTGAAGGCAGTGGGGGAGTGTATAACTGTCATATACAGACAAAAATAAATTAAATGAGAATGCTAATTTTAATAGAAAACTGGAGCTACAGTTTTTAACTAGGGTGATTTTAAGGTGACAAAGGATTTCAAGGTAAATCATTCTAGCAAGCAGAAATTCTAGAAGAGATTTGACAATAATATATATTTGGGATTCACTAATTTTAAAAGTTATAGTCGACACCAGTTTTTTTGTGTGTGGCCATTTTTCTCTTCTACAATCACTTTTATGAGGACTTCCCATTAACATACATGGCTTTACAGGAGTAGCCATGTTTGTATAATATGAGATTAATCTCACACTACACTTGTGTTCCAAGAGTGGGAAGCTGTCAGAAGTTTGGCCAATCAGCATTTTTGTCCAGATATTTTGAGTTAGACTAAGCAGTTCCTAAAAGAGGAGACTAAAATAGTCAGTAATATCTACTTAGCATGACTGGCATTGGTACATAAAGAAAATTTGCCTGGAGCAAAAGCCAAGAATAAAGCAGATATATAAAGAGAAATAGAGATGAGAGAGAGAGAAAGAGGATTCTGTGCCCTGAATCACTATTTTAGCCTATTTCTGAGGCCAAGCTACAAGTCCACCTTTTGAGTTCCTGGAGACATCATACATCCTAATAACAAATGGCTCTCTTTACATAAATAGGTTTGTCAGATTTGATAATATATAGAACTCCTAGTTACATGTGAAGTTCAGATAAACAATGAATACATTTATTTCAGTATAAGTATGTCACATGCAATAATTGTGGCATACTTATATTTTTAAAAAATATCTCTACTAGTTGTTTATCTTATTAAAAGAAAAACTGAGACATGTTAAAAATTATGAGTTTATTTGAGGAAAAATCCATTTGAATCAGGCAGCATCCAATTTAGCAGATAGATGGGATCTCTGAAGACTTTTATAGGCAGAAAGGAGAAGAAACAGATATTATACAAGGCCAAAAAAGAAAAAGTGGGTTGGTTATTGCAAGGTTACTGTCCTTTAGGGGATGGCAGGAGTCTATCAGGAAAATTATATAACTTGTGCTGATCAGGTGATTCCTGATTGGTTTAAGATTCCATTTCTGGGAAAGCTAAAATGGTAATTAAGTCTGTGTTTGGTGACGCGAGGCTTAGCATGAGCAACTCCACTTGGGGCCTGTTGTCTTGTTTTTAAACAGTCTGAAATTCACATTTAACTGGGTACCCTGCATTTTATCCAGCTGCTGCAGGAGAGAGAAATGTCACATCCCAGGACATGCACTAGTGCCTGGGACAGCTCACCAAGTGAGGATCCTTGGCTTCACACAGGAAAGAATTCAAGAGCAAGCCAAAGTAAAGTGAAAACAAGTATATTTAGAGAGATACACATTCCATAAAAAGAATTCGGTTGTTTCAGAAGGGGAGAGCGGCGGCGGGGTGTGGAGGTGGTTAGTTTTAACGACTGGGTAATTTGAGTGGGAGGAATAGACTATTTGAGAGAAGGGGTGGGGATTTCCAGGAATTGGGCTCCTTTCCACTTTTTCCCTTTTATAGTAATCTTTGTAGGTGTCATGGCATGAGGAGGAGAGACTCTTACTATTATAGTGAAGGTATAATGAGCTAATGACCAAGCCATCCTTGATGCCATTTTGGTTTTATCTGATTCCAGCCGGTTTTTGTTGTATCCTGATTCTTTTCAACAGCTGTATCCCCCCTCATTCTTTTAGTGGTTGTGCCCTGCCTATTTCCTTCCTGTCTCATAGCAACCTTATATGTGAGCCATTTAGAGTTAGTTGGTTACTGTTTTTTGTAGCCAAAATACTCCTAAAATCGGATCATCACATTTCTGAGGAAATAAGATAAGTATGAGATATGAGTCTTAGGAGAGACCCATAATCAATTCCGTGGTCTAATTTACTGATATCTCAAAGCATTGTAATGCCCATCCTTGGTCAATAATCATATCTTCAATTAAAAAATGTTTATTTTTCATATAACTTATACTTGGATCATTCATCAGAACCAAAGACTTTGATAGCAGAGACCATGTTGTGTGTGCATTTCCCACAGCACTTAACTCGGGCCTGGTCACGAAATGAACACAATAAATAAGAGTGAGACTGAAATTTTCCTTATATAGATTATAGGCATAATTAGCTCTCTGTTTTCTAAACTGTTTTTTGTTCCTTATGCCCTAAATTACATTTGAGATTCTTTGAAAGTTGAGAAGGCTTAGAGAACCCACAGTGTTATATTAGCATTAAAATGAAGAGGAAGAACAAGTCTGGGGAGGGGTGGGAAACAAAAGCAAAAGAAAAACCTGAAAGAAAGCTCAACATTTCCACTAAACACTTCTCGGTCGCCCACTTCAGCCTCTGCAGGCAGCAATTACATTCTAAAGAAAAATGTTTTACAATTGTAATTACACATAATAGGAGGAATGTATTTTTCTTTCATTCTACTCCCATGGCAAGTCAATTTAATTTTTAAATACAAGAGACATAATTGATTTTAGCCCTAGATTAGCGCTGAAAATGATCTATATGTGTTCTTGTTAATGGAACAAGAGAGTTGGTCTTCCTTAGAGACTTTTACCCAAACCTGTTCAAGCAACAATTACTACTGTCTGACAGGTTGGTGTGCAAGGAGAAAGATGCATGAGGGAAACACCCCACTGATTAACAATTGAGCAAAATAATTAATATTATGCTCTTCCCAGTTAATTATGGATTCAGCACAAATATATCTTTTTTATCTTTATAGAGGCCACAAAGTGATGAGACTGCCTGGAGGAGACTTGTCCTGTTCACCAGAAAATGGGTTTTCTTTGAGGGTTTCAGGGCAAACCTATTTATAAATAGGGCTCTCTCAGAAGGGGATGGATAGGGGTGGACTCATTTTCTCCAGACCTATCTGTTATCTAGCAATTGATTTTCCATCTGCTCCTCTACTAGGCTACAACACAGCTTAGGGAGTAGCAATAGGTCAAGGCAAATTTATGAAATAGGTAGTTTATACTCTGCCATTTTGAAACAGGAGGGAAGGGGGCAGGGCACAACCTTTAAAAGAATGACATAGCCATAAGATATGACAAAAACTGGTTAGAACAAACTAGGTCCAAGATGGCAGAAGATTTGACTTTCAGTGGACATTGACTTTAATTATACGCTTATTGTAATACATTAGCATGCTAAAACGACACACCCACCAGTGCCATGATTGTTCTGAGGCTAACCATAAAAGACCAAAAATTGGGCAGTGGCCAAGTTCCTGGAAATCACCCCCCTTCCCAAAAATGGTGGGAATAATCCTCCCACTCATTAGCCTATGTAATTACCTAGTCCGTAAAAACTAACCATGCCATAATTAGGGCCTCTCGCCTTCTGACATGGCCCACACTCTGCCTGTGGAGTGTGTTTCTCTCTAAATAAATCCACTTCTTACCTATCACTTTGTCTCTCACTTACCTCTTTCTGCAATGAGACATAAAGAACCTGAGCTTCATTAAGTCCTGAGACCAGGTGTGTGATCTCAATTAAAAGACTGGGTTCAAGTCCCATCTGGGTTCTGTCCTGGCTCAAGTCCTGGCCTGTGGGTTCAAGTCCCAATCTGAGTTGCACGATTTCAATTTTACCATCAAAATCTGCCTTAAACACAACTTCAGAGTCCAATTCTTGCTCTCACTGAGTTGTCAGCTAATCCCCCCTAAAGCAGAATTAGTAACTGAGGTATTAGCTTCTAAGACCACAATTCTCAGGTGTATTTGTATTTTAATCAATGATTCTAGAGAGGGAGATTTTGTACAGATCTATCCCTGGAACAGTAGTGTAGAGACATAGGTTCTTGTCTACATTCCTCCATTTACCAGCTAGGTAATTTCCAAGTGTAAAATAGGATTTTATCTATCTTATGAGATTGTTGTGATAATTAAGTAAATTATATAATATATTGTGAAATTCATTAGCATGGTGCTCAACACCTTTGAATGTGTCTCACGGTTGGGCAGGGGAGTCTGTCAAATCCCCAAATCATGAAACTACTATGGTGATGTTGTGTGATCCTAGAAAAGTTACTTCACCTGTTAGGGCTTCAGTTGCATTGCTTTTACAAGAAGAATGCTTATCTATATGATAGCTAAGATCCTTCCCCTTTATAAAATTTTAAGATCTCATTTCTGCAAATTAGTAGAACTCTCATTAGTAGAATGCAAACAAATGAGGACATGCAGGTGCAAAGAGCCAGCCCTTCAGTCATGAATGTAGACAGTCTTTCAAGGCATCTATTCAAATATGACTAGCTCTGGAATACAGACTGTTTCAGGGTTCAGGGCATTGAAGTTGGCAGTTAGAAATAGTATAAGCTGGTGTGTTTTCCTGTGGGGAAATGGAACAAGGAAAGAGCTGAAGCAGTAATAAACTCTCAACTTCAACTGGCTAAAAAAGTAATTTTTAAGTCCTGCCTCTATTTTATGGTTCAACAGCCCAAGCCTCTGATGGATTGAAATATATAGTAAAAGCTCACAATCAATTGATCTTTCACCTGTGTGTGATGTCACACATAACCCTACCTGATGATTTTATATCACTCAAAGCAAGTTATTCTGAGAAACAGAAAGAAAGCATGTGTTTGTATGTGTGTGCATTTGTCTCATGTTTGTGTGCATGGCCATGTGTCTGTATGTCTATGTATTTTGTCTGTTTGTATTCCATGACAGACTATCTCTGGTAGATGTAGAAATCATATAGCTTGTCTTTAATAATATTGGATGTGCAATATATGGAAAATTGTCTGTATTCCTAAGAAAGGATTGGAGTATATAGTTCATTGACTCACTAAAATGCTCATGAGTGTTTTGACATACCTTCAATGCTCAAACTCACACATCCAAGAACACACACAAGAGCTTCAGGTGGCAGTAAGCCAGGCCCATGAACCTCATTCCAACCACTAGGGCAAGTGGGAGGCCATAGAAAAAAATTGTTCTCATCCCAGTTCACATGACCAGATCCTTCAGTATCAACTAACTAGTACAAAAGCCCATTGCTTTTGTGTCTTTTTTATGTGTGTGTTTATGCTTATAGATTTCATTCTTTTATAGTATAACCAAATATTTCTATATGTAATCAATTTATATATCCATTTCTATAATTTCTTTTTTATTGAAATATTGATGATGTACAATATTATGTTAGTTTCAAGTGTACTACACAGTGATTTGACATTTGCATATGAAATTATTGCCACCATACGTCCAGTAACTATCTGACCCCATATGCAATTTTATAGTATTAACCATATTCTTTATGCTATTTATTATACCCTTGAAAATTATTTATTATATAACTAGAGATTTGTACCTCTTAATCGCCTTCACCTGTTTTACCCGCCATCCCCACCAAGACCTTCCTTCTGGCAACCACCAATTTATTATCTGTATCTATGAAGCTGTTTTTGTTTTATTTAGTTGGGTTTTGTTTGTTTTTTAGATTCCACATGTAAATGAGGTCATGTGGTATTTATTTTTCTCTGTCTGACTTATTTCACTTAACATAATGTACTTGATGTCCACCCATGTTATCAAATGGCAAGATTTCATTTCTTTATGGATGAATAACATTCCATTGTATGTATATATGCTTTTATATATATGATATATAAACATCTTCTTTATCAATTCATCTATTAATGGACATTTAAGTTACTTCTGTATGTGACCTATTGTAAAGAATGGCACAAGGAACATTTAGTGCATGTAAATTCTCAACTTAGTGTTTTTATTTTCTTTGGATAAAAAAACAGAAGTGAAGTTGTTAGTTCATATTCTATTAGTTCTATTTTTAATTTTTTGATGAAATTCCATAATATTTTCCACAGAGGCTGACCAATCTACAATCCCACTAGCAGTGTACAGGGGTTACCTTTTCTCCACATTCTCCCCAATACTTGTTACCTGTCATCTTTTTGACGATAGCCATTCAGACAAGTGTGAGGTGGTATCTTGTTTTGATTTGCATTACCTTTAGGATTAGTGACATTAAACATATTTTTATGCACCTGTTGGCCATATTTATGTCTTATTTGGAAAAATGTCTATTCAGTTATTCTCCCTATTTTTAATCAGGTTGTTTAATTTTTGATGCTGTGTTGTATGAATTCTTTGTATATTTTCAGTATTAACCACTTATCAGATATCTCATTTGCAAATATCTTCTCCCATTTTCTTTTGTTGCTAGTTTCCCTTGCTGTGCAAAAGATTTTTAGTTTGATGTAGTCCCATTTGTTTATTTTTGCTTTTGTTTCCCTTGCCTGAGGAGACATAGGTAAAAATATATGGCTAAGACCAATGTAAAAGAGTGTACTCCCTATGTTTTCTTCTAGGAGTTTTATGGTTTCAGATCCTACTTTTAGGTTTTAGACCCTACTTTTACTTTAAACCATTTTGAGTTTATTTTTGTATATGGAATGAAAAAGTAGTCCAGTCTGAATTTTTTGCATGTAGCTGCCCAGTTTTCCCAAAAGCATTTATTGAAGAGGCTGTTTTTCCCCCATTGTGTATTCTTGCCTACTTTCTCATAGATTGACCGTAAATGTGTGGGTTCATTTTTGGGCTCTATTCTGTTCCATTGATTTATGTGCCTGTTTTGTGCCTGTATCATACTCTTCTGATGATGGTAGCTTTTAGTACAGGTTGAAAGCAGGGAGTGTGATACCTCCAGCTTTGTTTTTTATCAAGATTGTTTTGGCTGTTAGGGTCTTTCGTGTTTCCACACAATTTTTAGAATAATTTGTTCTGTGTCTCTAAAAGAAATGTCATGGGTATTTGTATTTCTAAATCTGTAGATTACTCTGGGTAGTATGATCATTTTAACAATATTAGTATCTTCCAATCTATGAGCATGGTATATCTTTCCATTTCATTGTGTCACCTTCAATTTCTTTCATCAGTCTTACAGTTTCCTGAGTACAAGTCTTTTACCTCAGTACTTAGATTTATTTCTATGTATTGTATTCTTCTTGATTAGATTGTAAATGGGATTGTTTTCTTAATTTCTGTTTCTGATAGTTCATTGTTATTGTATAGAAACACAACAGATTTCTATATATTAATGTTGCATTCCACAACTTTACTGAATCCATTTATTAGTTCTAATAGTTTTGTGGATTTTTTTAGGATTTTCTATATATAGTATCATATAATCTGCAATGACAGTTTTACTTTTTCCCTTCCAACTTGGATTCCTTTTATTTCTTTTTCTTCTCTGATGGCCTTGGCTAGGACTTCCATTATTATGTTGAAATAAGTGTCAAGAGTGGGCATCCTAGACTTGTTCCCAATTTCAGAGGAAATGCTTTCAGCTTTTCACCATTGAGTATAATGTTGGCTATAGGTTTGTCACATAATGGCTTCTATTATGTTGAGGTATATTCCCTCTATACTCACTTCGTTGAGAGTTTCTTTAATCATAAATGGACATTGAATTTTGTTGAAAGCTTTTTCTGCATCTATTGAGATGATCATATCATTTTAATTTTACATTTTTTTATATGGAGTGTCACATTGATTTATAGATATTGAAGCATCCTTGCATCCCTGGGATAAATCCGACTTAATCATGGTGTATGATCCTTTTAATGTATTATTGAATTCAATTCACTAATATTTTTTAAGGATTTTTGCATATATGTTCATCAGTGATATTGGCCCATAATTTTATTTTATTGTGGTGTTTTTGTCTTGTTTTGGCATTGGGGTGATGACTCATAAGAATGAGTTTGGAAACATTCCTTCCTCTGCAATTTTTTGAAATTGTTTGAGAGGGATAGGTGTTAAATCTTCTTTAAATGTTTGGTAGAATTCATCTGTGAAGACATCACGTCCTCAACTTTTGTTGTTTGTTATTTTATTACTGACTCAGTTTCATTACTAGTAATTGGTCTGTTCATATTTTATATTTCTTCCTTATTAAGTCTTGGGAGGTTGTACATTTTTAGGAATTCATCTGTTTCTTCAAGGTTTTCCATTTCGTGGCATATAATTGTAGTCATCTCTTATGATCCATTGCATTTCTGTAGTGCCAATTTAAACTTCTCCTCTTTCATTTCTGATTTTATTTATTTGGGCCCTCTCTTTTTTTCCTGATGAGTCTGGCAAAAGTTCTATCAATTGTGTTTATCTTTTCAAAGAACAAGCACTTAGTTCTGTTGATATTTTCTATTATTTTTTAAGTCTATTTCATTTATCTGTGTTTTGATCTTTATTATTTCTTTCCTTATACTGATTTGGGGTTTTGGTAATTCCTCTTTTAGTTTAAATTGTTTATTTGAGATTTTTCATTATTAGTGCAGTAGACTTTTAGCACTGTAAATTTCCCTTTTAGAACTGCTTTTGCTATGTCTCATTGATTTTGGATTCCTGTGTTTCCATTTTCATTTCTATTTCCACTTGTCTCAGGTATTTTTTAAATTTCCTGTTTGATTTCTTAAGTGACCTATTGGCTGTTTAGCAGTATATTGTTTATCACCCATGTTTTATGCAGTTTTTTTTTTTCTTGTACTTGCTTTCAAGTTTCATAGCATTGTGGTTGGAAAAGTTGCCTGATATAATTTCAATATTCTTAAATTTATTGAGACTTGTTTGGTGGCATAGCATGTGATCTAAACTGGAGAATGTTCAATGGGTACTTGAATATAACATGTATTCTGCTGCTTTTGGATGGAATATTCATATATATATATACACACACACATTAAGCTCATTTGTTTTAATGTGTCTTTAAAGGCCAGTGTTTTCTTGTTGATTTTCTTTCTGGATAATTTGCCCATGGATGTAATTAGGGTGTTAAAGTTCCTTACTATTATTGTGTTAATGTCAATTTCTCCCTTTTTGTCTGTTAATACTTGCTTTATGTATTTAGGTGTTTGTATGTTTTGCTCAAATATATTTACAACAGTTATAGCTTCTTCTTGGGTTGATACCTTTTTATTATGTAATGTCTTTCTTTGTCAATTTTTACAGTTCTGTGTTAAAGTCTACTTTGCCTGATACAAGTATGGCTACCCCAGCTTTCTTTTCATTTTCATTTGCATGAATACCCTATTTCATCCCCACAATTTCAGTCAGTGTGTGTCTTTAGATTTGAAGTGTGTGTCTGGTAAGCAGAAAATATATGTCTCTTTTTTTTTTTTTAATTCTTCAGCCAATTCATGTGTTTTGATTGGAGCATTTAGTTCAATGAGATTTAAAGTAATTATCGATAAGCATATACTTATTCCCTTTTGTTCATTGTTTTGGGGTTTTTTTTGTAGTTCTCTTTTGGTCCTTTCTTCTTCTTATGCTCTCTTCCTTTTTGTTTTGATAACTATCTCTAGTGTTATGTTTGGATTTGTGTGTGTGTGTGTGTGTGTGTGTGTGTATGTATCCATTATAGGTTTTTTCACTTGTTTCCATGAAGTTTATATAAACTATGTATATAGGATTATTTTTAGTTCATGATCTCTTAAGCTCAAACACAGTTTAACAACTCTGTATTTTAACTTTCACCACCTATTTTTAATGTTTTTTGATGTCTTATTTTACATTACTTTTTTTTGTGAATCCCTTAACTACTTATTGTGAGTATAGATGAGTTTATTTCTTTTGTCTTTTAATATTCCTAATACCTTTATAAGTGGTTGGTCTTTCCTACCAAGTATATATTCCCTTTTGTAATTTTTATATTTCTAGCTGTGGCCTTTTCTTTTCTGTTTAGAGAAGTCCCTTCAACGTTTCTTATAAGGTCAGTTTAGTGGTGCTGAACTCTTAGTTTTTTCTTGCCTGTAAAACTCTTTATCTCTATTTAAAATCTGAATGGTAGCCTTGGCAGGTAGAATAGTCTTGGTTGTAGGTGTTTCCATCACTTGGAATATATCATGCCACTACCATCTGGTCTGCAGAGTTTCTGATGAAAAACTAGCTCATTGTTTTATGGGAGTTTCCTTGTATGTAATTAATTGCTTTTCTCTAGCTGCTTTTAAGTTTTCTCTTTATCTTTAGCCATTTGAATTCTACTTTGTCTTGTTATGGACCTCTTTGAGTCCATTTTTTTTGGGACTCTCTGTGCTTCCTGGACTTGGAGGTCTGTTTCCTTCCCCTGATTAGGGAAGTTTTCAGCTATTATTATTTCAAATGCATTCTCTGTCCATTTCTCTTTCTCTTCTCTTTGTGGGACCCCTGTAATGCAAATGTTAGCATATTTGATGTTGTCCCAGAGGTCTCTTAAACTACCTTTATTTTATTTATTTATTTATTTATTTTGCAGTACACAGGCCTCTCACTGTTGTGGCCTCTCCCGTTGCAGAGCAACAGGCTCCGGATGCGCAGGCTCAGCAGCCATCACTCACTAGCCCAGCCACTCCATGGCATGTGGGATCTTCCTGGACTGGGGTACGAACCCATGTCTCCTGCATCGGCAGGCAGACTCTCAACCACTGCGTCACCAGGGAAGCCCAAACTACCTTTATTTTTTAAATTCTTCTTCTTCGTCTTTTCCTGTTCAGCTTGGGTGATTTTTCACCACTTTGTCTTTCAGTTTACTGATCTGTTCCTCTCTATCATCTAAACTACTATTTATTCCTCCTAGTATATTTTTATTTCAATTTTCAGCTCTGTTGGTTATCTTTATATTTTCTAAATTTTAGTTCAAATTCTCATTTTGTTCATCCATTTTCCTCCTGAGCTCATTGAGCATCTTTATGATAGTTATCTTGAACTCTTTATTGGGTAGATTGCTTATTTCCAATTTATTTAGTTTTTTCTCTGAGGTTTTGCCTTGTTCCTTTGTTTGAAACATATTTCTCTGTTGACTCATTTTACCTAATTTTCTGTGTTTATATTTATGTAATAGGTAGGTTGGTTACATTTTCCAAACTTGGAGAAGTTGCCTATGTAGGATCCATAATATGGGGTCCAGCAGCACACTCAGCTCAGGTAACCATATCTATCTAGGGGTGCTCCCAACGTGGGCTGCATGGGCCCTTTTTGTGTGGTAAGTCTGACTTCTTCAGTGCACCAGAGGCCCAGTTGACAGCCTGGTGGGCTGCCAGGCCTTGACCTGTGTGGTGTCTGTCAGTACACTGATAGATGGGGCTGGGTCCCAGGGAAGCTGGCTACATTACAGGTAGGTCACAGGACTGGTGTTGGCCCACTGGTGTGTGGGTAAGTCCCCAGCACTAATAGACTAGAGGAAGTACTCTAAAATAGTGCTTACCAACACCAGTGTCCTTGTGGTAGAACAACCCCCAAAATGTCTGCCACCAGTGTCTATGTCCCCAGAGTGAGTCCCAGTTGTCTCCTACCTCTCTGGAAGGCTCTCCAAGATCAGCAAGTGGTCTTTCTCAGAGTCTTTTCAAATTACCAGGTCTGCACTGGGACTTGGACTGTGTGAGATTTTTGCACACCTTTTAAGAGTGATGTCTTTTTCTCCTACAGTCCTCTGGCTCTCCAATACACAAGGCCCTCTGGCCTTCAAAGTCAGATATTCTGGGGACTCATGCAGGACCTCTGGGCTGGGGAGCACAATGTGGGTCTCTGACTCCTGGCTCCTGGGAGGAATCTTTACAATTGTCATTATCATCTCACTTGTGGATTACCTACCTAGGGGTGTAGGTCTTGACTATACCATGTCTCTGCTCCTCCTGTCATCTCGTTGTGGCTCCTTGTTTATATATTTAGTTTTGGAAAATCTTTTCATGTAGTTTTTAGGTCATTCTCCTTGATAGTTGCTCTGTAAATAGTTGTAATTTTGATAGGAGGTGAACTCAGTGTTTTCCTACTCCACCATCTTGGATACACCTCCTTTGGTTTCTTTATATAAATGGGTTCCTAAGAAATTTAGTAAATTCTGAGGGTTAAAAAATTCTAAGAAGGGCTTCCCTGTTGGCGCAGTGGTTGAGGTTCTGCCGGCCAATGCGGGGGATGCAGGTTTGTGCCCCAGTCCAGGGGGATCCCGCATGCCGCAGAGAGGCTGGGCCCGTGAGCTGTGGCCACTGGGCCTGAATGTCTGGAGCCTGTGCTCCATGGTGGGAGGGGCTGCAGCAGTGAGGTGCCCACGTACTGCAAAAAAAAAAAAAAAAAAAAAAAAAATTCTAAGAGTATCAATTATATACATTCTGGTCAAACTACTCAAATAGGCATAAACAGTGGTCATTTATGTGATATGGCAAGATATTAGAAACAATTGTCTCCCTAAAGAACCTGAATTTCCCATCTTTCTCACTTGATGAAAAAATAGGCTTTAAGGATATTAATGTATCTTTAATGAGTTAATATTGAAATTGGATGTAAATATGAATTATTTGTGGAAAAATTAAACATTTTCTCATTTTGCTGAAGAAAAAAATAAGATTTCAAGTAAATCAATTAAATGCTTCCTTTCCAGGAGTGCAACATTGATCCTTATAACCATGAACTCTTCATTTTAGAAAATCCTGTGACTAAACAAAACAATAACAACAGGGTAAGCGTTTTAAATCTACATTTGAAGGAGGATCAGGGATCCCTGAGTATCTGGAGTAGAATTAAAGATTGGGTGCATCTTTTGTATCATCTATAACAAACTAATTAAAATAGGTTTGCCTTATAAACATAATTTGGATGGCCAGTTTAAAGTTAGTGTAAAAAGATTACTGAATTGAATTGAGAAAAGGGGGGGGGTCTGTGAATGGATGTCAATCTGTCATGGGCATGAAGTCCTACCTGATTTCCTTGAATGGGTATTCCAGAAGTAAATTTCAGGATCACCTATGGCTTTCATTTATAATATAACCACTTCCAGACTCAAAAGAATCACTTCCTCCTTTAAATGTTTTTTATTCTAGCTTGTTGGCATCTGCAACATTGACATTTCCTGTATAGCTATTTTTCTTTGGCATCTAACTTCCTAGGTAAGAATATTTGAAGCCCTGAGGGTACTTAAAATGACTCCAGTTGGTGATAATTTCCTTTGTATTTCTTTTTCTAATGGAATACAAGCTTCTTAAGTAATAAGACATGTCTTATTTTAATTTTCCATAGCTCTTAACATGATGTCATTTAGATGACAGGAAATCAATAAATATTAGTTGAATCAATGAATTTATTAAGAGTGCAAGAAAGCATTAGTGGCAAGTGAGTGAGAGAAGCCTGCTTCTACAATGGTGGAAAGTGGATAATTGGTCTTATTAACACTTGAATGGTTGGACTGATTGCTAGCTATCAAAATTAGAAACTCTTCTTTGTCTCAGGCACTTCTTATAAATTATATAGTTCACAGGAAACCAAAAACTAACTTACCTATTTTACAGAGAAAGAAACTTAGTCACAGAATGATTAAGTAACTAGACCAAGATCACATGGCGAGCAAGTGTCAGTGAGAATTTCTATCCTGAACTTTTTCGATGACAAAGCAGTTGTCTCTATCACATCACCTCTATGAAATTTCTGCCCAACAAGACCTAACTCAGTTTCTCCATTGTGTCAGTATTGCAAAAATAAAGAAATATACTCCAATTGGATTAATTTTAGGACACTTTAATAAATAAACAGTTATAAGGCACTTAAGAAATAGGGGTAGGGAAACCATAAACCATGCTTCTCCCCTCTGCCTTCTCCTCCACTGTCTGGAACAGTGACTAGCAGTTGAGTGTTGAGCAACAGTGAGGAAACTAGAGGAATAAATTCTGATCTCTTGCTGGTGCTTCCTGTTCATCAAATCCAAGAAGAAACTATAGAGCAAGGGGATCTATTTGGAGAGGTTGTATAAGTCAGTCTTCCAGTCTACAGAGCAGATAGAAGGAGAAAACAGAAACTTTCCAGCCAACCGATCACATAAAATAAGTAAAAATTAGAATCATGCTTTCAGTAATTTGAAGACTTTGGAGGCAGGGAAAACTATAAAACAAAAATAAGTCTTGACTAACTTTAAGAAAAAAAGGACTCTATAAAGTTATCAAAAGGTATTTGTCCACTTCTGAGTTCAGTTTAAGCCAGTTTTTTAATCTGATGGCTGGCATCAAGCATAAACTTATAATGCATCCAAGATATTAATTGGAAAACAGTTGTAACCAAGAATGAGGGCATGGAATAATGGCAGCACATTTAGCACAGTGGGTAGCTCTGTTTTGTCAGATCAAAATGGCTCTCGGCCTGGGAGTGGTGCATTCCTTTATTTTTTTCCTTAATTGGAGTATAATTGCTTTACAATGGTGTGTTAGTTTCAGCTTTACAAGAAAATGAAACAGTTATATATATACATATGTCCCCATATTTCTTCCCTCTTGCGTCTCCCTCCCTCACACCCTCCCTATCCCATCCCTCCAAGCGATCACAAAGCACCGAGCTGATCTACCTGTGCTATGTGGCTGCTTCCCACTAGCTATCTACCTTACGTTTGGTAGTGTATATATGTACATGCCTCTCTCTCGCTTTGTCACAGCTTACCCTTCCCCCTTCCTATATCCTCAAGACCATTCTCTAGTAGGTCTGTGTCTTTAGTCCTGTCTTACCCCTAGGCTCTTCATGACATTTTTTCCTTAAATTCCATATATCTGTGTCAGCATACAGTATTTGTTTCTCTATTTCTGACTTACTTCACTCTGTATGACACACTCTAGGTCTATCCACCTCATTACAAACAGCTCAATTTCGTTTCTTTTTATGGATGAGTAATATTCCATTGTATATATGTGCCACATCTTTGTTATCCATTCGTCCAATGATGGACACTTAGGTTGCTTCCATCTCCGGGTTATTGTAAATAGAGCTGCAATGAACATTTTGGTACATGACTATTTTTGAATTATGGTTTTCTCAGGGTATATATCCAGTAGTGGGATTGCTAGGTCATATCGTAGTTCTATTTGTAGTTTTTAAGGAACATCCATACTGTTCTCCAAAGTGGCTGTATTAATTTACATTCCCACCAACAGTGCAAGAGGGTTCCCTTTTCTCCACACCCTCTCCAGCATTTATTGTTTCTAGATTTTTTGATGATGGCCATTCTGACCGGTGTGAGATGATATCTCATTGTAGTTTTGATTTTCATTTCTCTACTGATTAGTGATACTGAGCATTCTTTCATGTGTTTGTTGGAAGTCTGTATATCATCTCTGGAGAAATATCTATTTGGGTCTTCTGCCCATTTTTGGATTGGGTGGTTTGTTTTTTTGTTATTAAGCTGCATGAGCTGCTTATAAATTTTGGAGATTAATTCTTTGTCAGTTGCTTCATTTGCAAATATTTTCTTCCATTCTCAGGGTTGTCTTTTTTATGGATTCCTTTGCTGTGCAAAAGCTTTGAAGTTTCATTAGGTCCCATTTGTTTATTTTTGTTTTTATTTCCATTACTCTAGGAATTTACTTCTTCTTTTCCGATTTGGGTTCCTTTTATTTCCTTTTCCTCTCTGATTTCTGTGGCTAAAACTTCCAAAACTATGTTGAATAAGATTGGTGAGAGTGGGCAACATTGTCTTGTTCCAGATCTTAGTGGAAATGCTTTCAGTTTTTCACCATTGAGGGCGATGTTGGCTGTGGGTTTGCCATATATGGCCTTTATTATGTTGAGGAAAGTTCCCTCTATGCCTACTTTCTGCAGGGTTTTTATCATAAATGGGTGTTGAATTTTGGCAAAAGTTTTCTCTGCATCATTGAGAAGATCATACGGATTTTCTCCTTCAATTTGTTAATATGGTGTATCACGTTGATTGATTTGCGTATATTGAAGAATCCTTGCATTCCTGGAATAAACCCCACTTGATCATGGTGTATGATCCGTTTAAAGTGCTGTTGGATTCTGTTTGCTAGTATTTTGTTGAGGAATTTTGTATTTATGTTCATCAGTGATATTGGCCTGTAGTTTTCTTTCTTTGTGACATCCTAGTCTGGTTTTGTTATTACGGTGATGGTGACCTCGGAGAATGAGTTTGGGAGTGTTCCTCCCTCTGCTATATTTTGGAAGAGTTTGAGAAGGATAGATGTTAGCTCTTCTCTAAATATTTGATAGAATTCACCTGTGAAGCCATCTGGTCCTGGGCTTTTGCTTGTTGGAAGATTTTTAATCACAGTTTCCGTGCTTGTGATTGGTCTGTTCATATTTTCTATTTCTTCCTGCTTCCGTCCTGGCATGTTGTGCATTGCTAAGAATTTGTCCATTTCTTCCAGGTTGTCCACTTTATTGGCATAGAGTTGCTTGTAGTAATCTCTCATGATCTTTTTAATTTCTGCAGTGTCAGTAGTTACTTCTCCTTTTTCATTTCTAATTCTATTGATTTGAGTCTTCTTCCTTTTTTTTTCTTGATGAGTACGTCTAATGGTTTATCTACTTTGTTTATCTTCTTAAAGATCCAGCTTTTAGTTTTATTGATCTTTGCTGTCATTTCCTTCATTTCTTTTTCATTTATTTCTGGTCTGATTTTTATGATTTCTTTCCTTCTGCTAACTTTGGGTTTTTTTTGTTCTTCTTTCTCTAATTGTTTTAGGGGCAAGGTTACGTTGTTTACTCGAGATGTTTGCTGGTTCTTAAGGTAGGATTGTATTGCTATAAAATTCCCTCTTAGAACTGCTTTTGCTGCATCCCATAGGTTTTGGGTCATCGTGTCTCCATTGTCATTTGTTTCTAGGTATTTTTTGATTTCCTCTTTGATTTCTTCAGTGATCACTTCATTATTAAGTAGTGTATTGTTTAGTCTCCATGTGTTTGTATTTTTTACAGATCTTTTCCTGTTATTGATATCTAGTCTCATAGCATTGTAGTTGGAAAAGATACTTGAAACAATTTCAATTTTCTTAAATTTACCAAGGCTTGATTTGTGACCCAAGATATGATATATCTTTGAGAGTGTTCCGTGAGCACTAGAGAAAAATGTGTATTCTGTGGTTTTTGGATGGAATGTCCTATAAATATCATTTAAGTCCTTCCTGTTTAATGTAGCATTTAAAGCTTGTGTTTCCTTATTTATTTTCATTTTGGATGATCTGTCCATTAGCGAAAGTAGGGTGTTAAAGTCCCCTACTATGAATGTGTTACTGTCGATTTCCCCTTTTATGGCTGTTAGTATTTGCCTTATGTATTGAGGTGCTCCTATGTTGGGTGCATAAATATTTACCCTTGTTATATCTTCTTGGATCAATCCTTTGATCATTATGTAGTGTTCTTCTTTGTCTCTTCTACTAGTCTTTATTTTAAAGTCTATTTTATCTGATATGAGAATTGCTACTCCAGCTTTCTTTTGGTTTCCATTTGCATGAAATATCTTTTTCCATCCCTTTACTTTCAGTCTGTATGTGTCTCTAGGTCTGAAGTGGGTCTCTTGTAGACAGCATATATATGGGTCTTCTTTTTGTATCCATTCAGCCAATCTGTGTCTTTTGGTGGGAGCAATTAGTCCATTTACATGTAAGGTAATTATCGATATGTATGTTCTTATTCCCATTTTCTAAATTGTTTTGGGTTCATTATTGAAGGTCTTTTCCTTCTCCTGTGTTTCTTGCCTAGAGAAGTTCCTTTAGCAGTTGTTGTAGAGCTGGTTTGGTGGTGCTGAACTCTCTCAACTTTTGCTTGTCTGTAAAGGTTTTAATTTCTCCATCAAATCTGAATGAGATCCTTGCTGGGTAGAGTAATCTTCATTGCAGGTTTTTCTCCTTCACTTTCAATATGTCCTGCCACTCCCTTCTGGCTTGCAGAGGTTCTGCTGAAAGATCAGCTGTTAACCTTATGGGGATTCCCTTGTGTTTTATTTGTTGTTTTCCCCTTGCTGCTTTTAAAATGCTTTCTTTGGATTTAATTTTTGACAGTTTGATTAATATGTGTCTTGCAGTATTTCTCCTTGGATTTATCCTGTATGGGACTCTCTGTGCTTCCTGGACTTGATTCATTATTTCCTTTCCCATATTAGGGAATGTTTCAACTATATTCTCTTCAAATATTTTCTCCGTCCCTTTATTTTTCTCTTCTTCTTCTGGGACCTCTATAATTGGAATGTTGGTGCATTTAATGTTGTCTCAGAGGTTTCTGAGACTGTCCTCAGTTCCTTTCATTCTTTTTTCTTTATTTTGCTCTGCAGTAGTTATTCCCACTATTTTATCTTCCAGGTCACTTATCCTTTCTTCTGCCTTAGTTATTCAGCTATTGATCCCGTCTAGAGTATTTTTCATTTCATTTATTGTGTTGTTCATCATTGTTTGTTTCATCTTTAGTTCTTCTAGGTCCTTGGTAAATGTTTCTTTCATTTTGTCTATTCTATTTCCAAGACTTTGGATCATCTTTACTATCATTATTCTGAATTCTTTTTCAGGTAGACTGCCTATTTCCTCTTCATTTTTTAGGTGTGTGGGTTTTTATCTTGTTCCTTCATCTGTGGTATGTTTTTCTGTCTTCTCATTTTGCTTACCTTATTTTGTTTGGTGTCCCCTTTTTGCAGACTGCAGGTTCGTAGTTCTCATTGTTTTTGGTGTCTTTCCCCAGTGGCTAAGGTTGGTTCAGTCAGTTGTGTGGGCTTCCTGGTGGAGGAGTGTAGTGCCTGTGTTCTGGTGGATAAGTGTGGATCTTGTCTTTCTGCTAAGCAGGTCCACGTCTGGTGGTGTGTTTTGGGGTGTCTGTGGACTTATTATTATTTTAGGCAACCTCTCTGCTAATGGGTGGGGTTGTGTTCCTGTCTTGCTAGTTGTTTGGCATAGGATGTTCAACACTGTAGCTTGCTGGTCATTGAGTGAAGCAGGGCGGTGTTGTTGAGATGGAGATCGCTGGGAGATGTTTGCCATTTGATATTATGTGGAGCTGGGAGGTCTCTTGTGGACCAGTGTCCTGACGTTGGCTCTCCCACCTCAGAGGCACAGCACTGATTCCTGGCTGCGGCACCAAGAGCCTTTCATCCACATGGCTCAGAATAAAAGGGAGAAAAATTAGAAAGAAAGAATTAGTATAAGTAGAAATAATTAAATAAAGAAAGAAGAGCGAGGGAGGGACGAAGGAAGGAGAAAAAGAAAGAAAGAAGGTAAAGTTAAAAAAATAAAGTAAGATAAAATATAAAAATGTTATTAAAATTATAATTATTAAGAGAAAAAAAAGTGGACAGATAGAGCCCTAGCACAAATTGTGGAAACAAAGCTATACAGACAAAATCTCACACAGAAGCATACACATACACACTCACAAAAAGAGGAAAAGGGGAAAAAAAATAAATATTGCTCTCAAAGTCCACCTCCTCAGTTTGGGATCATTCATTGTCTAAAGGAGGGAAGGAGGAAAAGAACAAAGATAAGGTAAAATAAAATAAAGTTTTTAAAATAAAAAGTAATTATTAGGAGAAAAATTTTTAAAAGAAAACAAAACCGGACGGATACAACCCTTGGACAAATGGTGGAAGCAAAGCTATACAGACAAAATCTCACAGAGAAGCATACACATACACACTCAAAAACAAAGGAAAAGGGGAAAAAATCATAAATCTTGCTCTCAACGTCCACCTCCTTAATTTGGGATGATTCATTGTCTATTCATGTATTCCACAGATGCAGGGTACATCAAATTGATTGTGGAGCTTTATTCTGCTGCTTCTGAGGCTGCTGGGAGAGATTTCCCTTTCTCTTCTTTGTTCACACAGCTCCCAGGGTCTCAGTTTTGGATTTGGCCCTGCCTCTGCGTGTAGGTCGCTGGAGGGCGTCTGTTCTTCGCTCAGACAGGATGTGGTTAAAGGAGCAGCTGATTCGGGGGCTCTGGCTCCCTCAGGCCAGGGGTAGTGAAGGGCACGGAGTGCAGGGCCAGCCTGCAGCAGCAGACGCCAGCGTGACATTGCACCAGTCTGGGGCGTGCTGTGCATTCTCCCTGGGGAGTTGTCCCTGGATCCCGGGACCCTGGCAGTGGCGGGCTGCACAGGCTCTCCAGAAGCGGGGTGTGGAGAGTGACCTGTGCTCGCACACAGGCTTCTTGGTGGCAGCAGCAGCAGCCTTAGCGTCTCATGACCGTCTCTGGGGTCCGCGCTTTTAGCTGCGGCTCACCCCTGTCTCTGGAGCTCATTTCAGCAGCGTTCTTAATACCCTCTCCTCGCGTACCAGGAAACAAAGAGGGAAGAAAAAGTCTCTTGCCTCTTCAGCAGGTCCAGTCTTTTCCCCGGAGTCCCTCCCGGCCAGCCGTGGCACACTAACCCCCTGCAGGCTGTGTTCACGCCGCCAACCCCAGTCCTCTCCCTGCCTCTGACCAAAGCCCGAGCCTCAGCTCCCAGCCCCGCCCGCCCCGGCGGGGGAGCTGACAAGCCTCTCGGTCTGGTGAGTGTTGGTCGGCATTGATCCTCTGTGCGGGAATCTCTCCGCTTTGCCCCCCGCACCCCTGTTACTATGCTCTTCTCTGGGCTCCGAAGCTTTCCCCCTCTGCCACCCACAGTCTCCGCCCACGAAGGGGCTTCCTAGTGTGTGGAATCCTTTCCTCCTTCACAGCTCCCTCCCACTGGTGCAAGTCCCGTCCTTATCCTTTTGTCTCTGTTTATTCTTTTTCCTTTTGCCCTACCCAGGTACGTGGGTGGTTTCTTGCCTTTTGGGAGGTCTGAGGTCTTCTGTAAGCGTTCAGTAGGTGTTCTGTAGGAGTTGTTCCACGTGTAGATGTATTTCTGGTGTATCTGTGGGGAGGAAGGTGATCTCCGCGTCTTACTCTTCCGCCACCTTCCCGGAAACTCCCAAGGGTGTGGTGCATTTCAATTCCACTTTAACAGTCATGGCACCCTGGAGGAGGAGTTCGAAAATGGCAGTTAACATTTTTTAATTTAGCTCTCTAGAGTCAGTAGATACACTTTTTCTTTCAACTCTTTGATTCTGTGCTCTACTCAGCATACAGGCTTTAAATGTTCTTACCAACCCAAACCTTAATTAATATTACTTTCTCAGCTGTGATACCAGATCTGTTTCCGCTGACCTTAGAATGCCCCTTACTTTGCATCTTGGGAGTTCTTTTACTCTTCTCTATCTACAACCTACACCCTGGGTGTTTAGCATGGGTCAAAATGACTGGCATGGATTGGATAGTGAATTGACAGACACACTTAATAAGTGAATAAATAGCTAAATAAATAAGGAAGCTGGAAATAACATGTCTCCCTCCAAGTGAAGCCAGGCAGAGAGCAGGAATGAAAGGAAAATAAGAGCCAGCTCTTTGATTTGAGAATGTATTGATGTACAATTTAAAACCTATTTTTTTAAGTCGGCTTTTTTAAAAAAAGGTATTACTTACATTTTCCTAGTGTTACTGAAATATCTGAGGACAGTGCAAATGGAAAAATGTGGGAAGAGAAGGTGAGGGAGCTGGGCATGCATGGGAACTGGGGGGAGAGGGACAATGACTATTGTCATTATTTACTTAACTTCCTTTGGTATAACCTACTGTTTTGTAGGTTTTAAAGGTAAAGAATACCCCCTTCCTCTTGTAAAGCACCTGGCAATTTTCAAACCACTTTTATATTCATGATCTCACTTCATATTCACAACAGACCTACAAAATAAGTAGGGAAGGGATATATATGTATACATACATATATTTTGCACCTTAGAAAGTGAGGTGTAAAGAGATTGCTACTTTCCCAAAGACACAGCTAATAAGTGATGGAAAGAGATTAGAACAAAAGTATTCAAAATTCTAACATGGTGTTCTTTTTACAACAATATACAAAGAAGGCAGTGTTATTTGACGGAAAGTAAGAGAGCAGAGGATACGAAAGAAGAAGAGAGAAGTTTTAGAGGCACTTATCAGACAAAAGTAATGATCAGCCTCCCCTGTCTCTAAATATTCTTCATGCTAACCTACCCACTTGTTATTGCTATATTATTCTTGTTCCAGAGCTAGTCATGTCCCATCACATATATAAATTTTTTAGCTTATTTCAAACTCCACTTAGGACCCTCTGAACTTGGTTAACATTTTTCACTTAAACGGAAATAGTAATCCCTGCTCATGGGTCATTTGCATGCGTATTCTTTCAAGTTGTTATTTATAGTTTCATATCTCCATGATTAGATGATAATCTTCTTGCCAGCCTGTAGCAGAAAAATAAACCATTCTGTTCCTTTAAAATTCTTAGAGATATACAAATAGCAATATACAGAAGGGAAAGTACCCCTTTAAAAGAGATCTCACCAAAGCAGAATACTTGAATTTATCCTGAGCTGTTGCCTATGTTTCCTAGATACATTTATTGTGCTACTACATCAGTGTAGAGCTACACTGTCAAATTCAGTAGCCACTAATAGTTTGAAGCTACTTAAACAAAATTTTAAAGTATTTATTGAGGCATAATTGACATAGCTTGTGCCTAATTAAAATTTACAATTTGATAAATTTTGACATATGTGTATACCTGTAAAACCATGGCCATAACCAGCAAAATGAACATATCCATTCCCCACAAAAGTCTCTTCACACCCTTTGTAACCCATCCCCCATGCAACTTTTCAAGACTTTGGTGCAGTGTGTCTACTCTTTCTACATCCTTAACAAGGTGGCTGATTCTGGCCTATGGAGATCCCTCAAACTTCCATTCTGCCAGCTGTTCTTCCTGGGTACCCTGACAGTTAGAAGACCTGGCCATCGCCTATGTGTGTGAGAATCAAGCCTGCTGAAATGTCTATTAATGAACCCTGCAAATTGAAAACAAACAAAACAAAACTGCTACATCAGTGAGTGCCTTCTCCCCTTGGGCTGGTCAGAAGATGGAGCTTCCCAACCTACCAGAGAATCAGGCCCTGCAGGGCCTGAACTTGCAGCCATTCTTCAGCAGCCTATCACCAGGTAACCTCTAATATCCTCATTGCCTCTCCATGGGCACACGCTCTCCCTGGAATAAACTTAATGGTGTCCAGTGGTAAAGAACAAAATAAAACAGCAACAATGCATTGATCTTTCTGGCATTATAGATTAGGTTGCATTTTCTAGACTTTTATGTTAAGGGAATCATATATTATGCATTCATTTTTGAGGGGGATCTGTCTTCTTTCAGTAGGTATAATTATTTTGAGGTTCTTCCACATCTTTGCATGCATCAGTAGTCATTTGCTGTTGTTGCTGAGTTGTATTCTACTATATGGATGCACTACAATTACTTTAATCTCCTCTTGGTGGACTATTGAGTTGTGTCCAGTTTTTGAGTATTACAAGTAACACTGCTATGCACGTTCCTGCACAGATCTTTGTATGGCCATTTGCTTTCTTTTTCTTCTAGTTTTTAAAAAAAATTTATCTGGAGTATAGTTGACATGTTGTGTTAGTTTCAAGTGTACAGCATAGTGATTCAGTTATACATATATTCATTCTTTTTCAGATTATTTTCCCATATGGTTATTACAGAATATTGAGTAGAGTTCCCTGTGGTATACAGCAGGTACTTGTTCATTATCTATTTTATATATAGTAGTGTGTGTATGTTAATCCAAAGCTCCTAATTTATCCCTTCCCTCTACATTTCCCCTTTGGTAACAATAAGTTTGTTTTCAAAATCTTTGAGCCTGTTTCTGTTTTGTAAATAAGTTCATTTATATTATTTTTAAAAATTAGATTCCATATATGAGTGATATCACATGATATTTATCTTTCTCTTTCTGACTTACTTCAAACTGTATGGTAATCTCTATGTCCATCCATTTTGCAGCAAATGACATTATTTCATTCTTTTTTATGGCTAAGTAATATTACATTGTATATATATTCCACACCTTTTCTGTCCATTCCTCTGTGGATGGACATTTAGGTTGCTTTCATGTCTTGGCTATTGTAAATAATTCTGCTATGAACATGGGGTGCATGTGTCTTTTTGAATTATGGTTTTGTCCAGATATATGCCCAGGAGTGGGAATATATGGTATTCTGGATCATATGGTAGTTCAATTTTTAGTTTTTTAAGAAACCTCCATACTGTTCTTCATAATGGTTGTACCAATTTACATTCCCACCACCAGTGTAGGAGGGTTCCCTTCCCTCCACACCCTCTCCAGCATTTATTGTTTGTAGACATTTTGATGATGGCCATTCTGACCAGTGTATGGTGATACATCATTGTAGTTTTCATTCACATTTCTCTAATAATTAGTGATGTTGAGCATCTTTTCATGAGCCTATTGCCCATCTGTATGTCTTTGGAGAATTGTCTATTGCCCATTATTTTGATTGGGTTGTTTGTTTTCTTGGCATAGAGCTGTGTGAACTGTTTGTATATTTTGGAGATTGATCCCTTGTTGGCTTCTTCATTGGCAAATATTTTCTCCCATTCTGTGGGTTGCTTTTCATTTTATTGATGGTCTCCCTTGCCATGCAAAAGCTTTTAAGTTTAATTAGGTACCATTTGTTTATTTTTTATTTTATTTTCATTACTCTAAGAGGTGGATCCAAAAATATCTTGCTGTGATTTATGTCAAAGTGTTCTGCCTATGTTTTGCTCTAAGTGTTTTATACTGTCTGAGCTTACATTTAGGTCTTTAAACCAGTTTGAGTTTATTTTTGTGTATGGTGCTAGAGAATGTTCTAATTTCATTTTTTTAATATGTGGCTGTCTAGTTTTCCTAACACCTCTTATTGAAGAGACTGCCTTTTTTCCATTGTATATTCTTGCCTCCTTTGTCATAGATTGATTGACCATAGGTACATGGATTTATTTCTGGGTTTTCTATACTATTTCATTGATCTATATTTCCATTTTTGCTCCAGTACCATAATGTTGTGATTACTGTAGTTTTGTAGTATAGTATAAAGTCAGGGAACCTCATTCAGTCAACTTCGTTTTTCTTTCTAAGATTGCTTTGACTATTCAGGGTCCTTTGTGTTTCCATACAAATTTTAAATTTCTTGTTCTAGGTCTGTGGAAAATACCATTGGTGATTTGATAAGGATTGCATCGAATCTGTAGATTGCATCAGGTAGTATAGTCATTTGGACAATGTTGATTCTTCCAGTCCAAGATCATTGTATATCTTTCCATCTGTTTGTGTCATCTTCAAATTCTTTCATCAGTGTCTTATAGTTTTCAGAGTACAGGTCTTTTGCCTCCTTAGGTAGGTTTATCCCTAGTTTTTTAAATTATTTTGAAGCAATCGTAAATGGGATTGTTTTCTTAATTTATCTTTCTGATCTTTCATTGTTAGTATAGAACATGCAAGTGATTTCTGTGTATTAATTTTGTATCCTGCAAATTTACTGAATTTATTGACAAGCTCTCATAGTTTTCTGGTAGCATCTTTAGGATTTTCGATGTATAGTATCATGTTGCCTAAAAACAGTGACAGTTTTACATCTTCTTTTCCAATTTGGATTCCTTTTATTTCTTTTTCATTTCTGATTGCTGTGAATAAGACTTCCAAAACTATGTTGAATAAAAGAGATGAGAGTGAACATCCTTGTCTTATTCCTGATCTTAGAGGGAATGTTTTCAGCTTTTTATCCTTAAGAATGATGTTAGCTGTGGGTTTGTCATATATGGTCTTTATTATGTTGAGGTAAGTTGCCTCTATGTCCACTTTCTGGAGAGTTTTTATCATAAATGGGTGTTGAATTTTGTCAAAAGCTTTTTCTGCATCTATTGAGATGATTGTGTGGTTTTTATTCTTCAGTTTGTTTTTGTGGTGTATCACATGGATTGATTTGTGGATATTGAAGAATCCTTGCATCTGGGAATAAATCACACTTGATCGTGCTGTATGATCTTTTTAATGAATTGTTGCATTCAGTTTGCTAGTATTGTGTTGAGTATTTTTGTATCTATATTCATCAGTGATATTGGCCTGTAATATTCTTTTTGTGTGATATCTTTTTCTTGTTTTGTTATCAGAGTGATGGTGGCCTCATAGGATAAATTTGGAAGTATTCCTTTCTCTGCAATTTTTTGGAACAGTTTTAGAAAGATTGGTGTTAACTCTTCTCTAAATGTTTGATAGAATTCACCTGTGAAACCATCTTGTCCTGGACTTTGGCATATTGGAAGTTTTTTAATCACTGTTTCAATTTTAGTACTTGTGATTGGTCTGTTCACATTTTCACTTTCTTCCTGGTTCAGTCTTTGAAGGTTGTACCTTTCTAGGAGTTTGTCCATTTCTTCTAGATTGTCCTTTTTATTGTCATATCATTTTTTGTAGTAATCTCATAATCCTTTGCATTTCTGTGCCATCCATTGTACCTTCTCCATTTTTATTTCTAATTTTATTGACTTGAGCCCTCTCCCCTTTTTTATTCATGAGTCTGGCTAAAGTTTTATCAATTTCGTTTATCTCTTCAAAGAACCAACTATTAGTTTCATTGATCTTTTCTATTTTTTTGGTCTCTATTTCATTTATTTCTGCTCTGATCTTTATGATTTTGTTCCTTCTACTAACTTTGGGTTTTGTTTGTTCCTCTTTCTTGAGTTGTTTTAGGTGTTATGTTAGGTTGTTTATTTGAGTTTTTATTTTTGTTTTATGAGGTAAGATTGTGTTGTTACAAACTTCCTTTTCAGAACTGCTTGGCTGCATCCTATATGTTTTCAATCATTGTGTTTTTGTTGTCATTTATTTCTAGGTATTATTAAATTTCCTCTTTGATTTCATCAGTGATCCATTGGTTTTTTTAGTAACATATTATTTAGATTCAATGTGTTTTTGTTTTTTACAGTTTTTTTCCTGTAATTGATTTCTAATATTATAACATTATGGTTGGAAAGGTGATTTATATGATTCACTTTTTTCAGTTTACAAAGGCTTGACTTGTGGCTCACGATGTGATCTATCCTGGAGAATGTTCCATGTGCACTTG
>NW_020174791.1:0-35741 GCF_003031525.2 Neophocaena asiaeorientalis asiaeorientalis
TGTTTATATTCATGTCTTTCATCAAATTTGGGAGGTTTTCAGCCACCATTTCTTCAGATACTCTCTCTGCACCTTTCTCTCGCTTGTCTCCTGGGACTCCCAGGATGTGTATATTGGTCCAGTTGATAGTGTCCCATAGGTCCCTTAAGTTCTTTCTGCTTTTTTTTCAATTTTTTTTTCTTTTTCAGACTCAGTAATTACCATTGTTCTATCTTCAAGTTCATTGATTCTTTCTTCTGCAGGTTCAAATCTGCCTTTGAATCCCTCCAGTGAATTTCTCATTTTTGGTTACTGTAATTTTCAGCTCCAGAATTTCTTTTTAGGTTTCCTGTCTCTTTATTGATATTTCCATTTTGTTCATACAGAGTTTTCATGATTTTCTCCACATCTTCCTTTAGTTCTTTGAACATCTTTAAGACAGTAGTTTTAAGGCCTTTGTCTAGTATATCTACCATTAGGTCGTTTTCAGGGACAGTTTCTGTTGATTTATTTTTTCCTTTGAACGGGCCATACTTTTCTGTTTCTTTGTATGCCTTGTGCTTTTGTTTTTGAACACTGGACATTTGGGTCTAATAATGTGGCAGCTCTGGAAGTCAGATCTGCCCATACCCCAGGGTTTGCTGTTTTTTTATTATTATCCTTTTTTTTTTGGATTGCCACGGGATTTCTGTGTGCTGAGGATCATCCAGAGGTATAAACTTAAGTTCTTCTTAGGTCTTTTCTGAGCCTGTGCCTTTCCCTGGGCATGCATGGTCACTTTCTAATTTTCCACATACGTGCAGTTGTTTTTGAATGTCTGAGTCTTTAATGTCTGGCTCCCAAAAGAGGAAAAAGAAAAATGAAGGTGGAAAAGGCTCTGAGCCTTCAAATCCTCTGCAGCTGGAGGGAAGGTACAACAACACTGGTGCATTCCCCTTTCCTGGACCTCTGTGATCAGAAGCAGCAATCAGAGCATAGGTGGGTGGGTTAGGGAGGGTGAGAGGGAGATGTAAGAGGGAGGGGATATGGCGTATATGTATACACATAGCTGATTCACTTTGTTATACAGCAGAAACTAACACACCATAACTAAACCAATTATACTCCAATAAAGACGTTAAAAAAAAAAAATCAGAGCATGGATACCCAATCTTTAGAGGAGGGGGTCTTTTTTCCCACCCTGGTTCCCACAAGCTGTGCACAGGCTGTCCCAGGAGCATGGGCACAGCTGCCTGCCCACTGGCTGGGGTGGGGGTGAATTTGTCTTTTTTAAAAAAATATTTTTTCATTGAGGAGAAATTCACATACCCTAATATGATTTTTAAAGCGTCCAATTCAGTGGTATTCTTACTATTTCTTTTTAAATGTCTTTTTTTCTTGTGGGAAAATACATATAAAATTTACCATCTTAACCATTTTAAAGTATACAGTCAGTGGTATTAAGTACATTCACATTGTTGTACAACCATCACCATCATCCATCCCCATAACTCTTTTCGTCTCGTAAAACTGAAGCTCTGTGCCCATTAAACAAACTCCCCATTGTCCCCGCCTGCTAGCCCCTGGGAACCATGATTCTACTTTCTGTCTTTATGATTTTGACTATTCTAAGTACCACATGTAAGTAGAATCATACAGTATTTGTCCTTTAGAATCATACAGTATTTGTCCTTTTGTGACTGACTTATTTCACTTAGTATAAGTCTTCAAGGTTCATCCACGTTGTAGCATATCATAGAATTTCCTTCCTTCTTAAGGCTGAGTAATATTCCATTGCATGGATAGACCACACTTGGGGTGCTTCCACGTTTTAGCTATTGAGAACAATGCTGCTGTGACCATGGGTGTACAAGTATCTCTTTGAGACCTGCCTTCAATACTTTTTGTGTATATACCCCAAAGTGGAATTACTGGATCATATGGTAATTCTATTTTTAACTTTTGAGGAGGAACCATTCTGTTGTCTACAGTGGCTACACCATTTTACATTCCCACCAACAGTCCATGTCCTTGCCAATGCTCATTGCTTTCTATTTTTTGGATAGTAGCCATCCTAATGGGTGTGAAGTAGTATCTCATTGTACTTTTGATTTGCATTTACCTAGCGATTAGTGATGTTGACCATCTTTTCATATGCTTGTTGGCCATTTGTGTGTCTTATCTGGAGAAATGTCTAGGTTTTTTGCCA
This sequence comes from Neophocaena asiaeorientalis asiaeorientalis, assembly GCF_003031525.2. Taxonomy (NCBI): domain Eukaryota; kingdom Metazoa; phylum Chordata; class Mammalia; order Artiodactyla; family Phocoenidae; genus Neophocaena; species Neophocaena asiaeorientalis. Next base: position 2,168 of record NW_020174791.1, read on the forward strand.
GTTTTTTATTGGGTTGTGGAGTTTTCTGTGTATTTTGCATATCAATCCTTTATCAGATATACGATTTGCAAATATTTTCTCCCATTCTGGGGTTTCCCTTTTTACTCTGTTGATATTCATTTCACTTCCAGCCTGTATGTGTCTTTGGTTCTCAGGTGGGTCTCTTACAGACAGTGTATATTTGGATCATGTGTTTTTATCCATTCTGCCAGTCTCTGTCTTTTGATTGCAGAGTTCAATCCATTTACATTTAAAGTAATTTCTGATAAGGAAGGACTTACTTCTGTCATTGTGTTATTTATTTCTATGTGTTAAAGTTTTTTTTTTTTGGTCCCTGCATTACTCTCTTCTTTTGCGTTTGGTTGATTTTCTTTGAAGTGAAATGTTTAAAGTCCCTTCTCATTTCCTTTCGTGTACACTCTATAGCTCAGTTCTTTGTGGTTATGGGGACTACCTTTAGCATCCAGAAGTTATAACACTAATTTGAATTTGTACCATCTTAATTTCAATAACGTACAAAAACTCCGTTCATTTGTAGCACCATCTCCCACCCTTTCGGTTGTTGATGCCACAGTATTACATCTTTATACATTGTGTGCCCAAAACATAAAATAATAATGCTTTTCAATGTGTTATTCTCTTAAGTTATGTAGAAAACAAGATATGGAGTTACAAACCAAAGTTGTAGTAGCTTTTACACTAATAATTTGTTTTTTCCTTTATATGTATTAGTGTTTTAAATCATGTAGACAACAAAAAGAGCGATAACAAGCCACTGTTTCAATAATATTAGCTTTTATAATTGTCCATATATTTACCTTCATTGAGATCTTCTATTTCCCATATGGCTTTGAGTTACTGTCCAGTGTCTTTCCATTTCACCCTGCAGGACTCCCTTGAGCATTTCTTGCAAGCAGGTCTAGTGACAGTGAACTCCTTCACCTTTTGTTTATCTAGGTATGTCTTAATTTCTCCCTCACTTTTGAAGGAGAGTTTTGCCAGATATAGGATTCTTGGTTGACAGTTTTGTTTTCCTTTTAGCACTTTGGTATGCTGGCTCACTGTCTCTGGCCTCAAGTTTCTGATGAGAAATGTGCTGATAATCTTACTGAGGATCCCTTGTACGTGACAGTTTGCTTCTCTCCTTGCTTTCAATTTTTGCTCTTTGTCTTTGTCTTTTGAAAGTTTGATTACAGTGTATCTCAGTGTGGATCTCTTCAGGTCCATTGAGCTTCTTGGATGTTTATATTCATGTCTTTCATCAAATTTGGGAGGTTTTCAGCCACCATTTCTTCAGATACTCTCTCTGCACCTTTCTCTCGCTTGTCTCCTGGGACTCCCAGGATGTGTATATTGGTCCAGTTGATAGTGTCCCATAGGTCCCTTAAGTTCTTTCTGCTTTTTTTTCAATTTTTTTTTCTTTTTCAGACTCAGTAATTACCATTGTTCTATCTTCAAGTTCATTGATTCTTTCTTCTGCAGGTTCAAATCTGCCTTTGAATCCCTCCAGTGAATTTCTCATTTTTGGTTACTGTAATTTTCAGCTCCAGAATTTCTTTTTAGGTTTCCTGTCTCTTTATTGATATTTCCATTTTGTTCATACAGAGTTTTCATGATTTTCTCCACATCTTCCTTTAGTTCTTTGAACATCTTTAAGACAGTAGTTTTAAGGCCTTTGTCTAGTATATCTACCATTAGGTCGTTTTCAGGGACAGTTTCTGTTGATTTATTTTTTCCTTTGAACGGGCCATACTTTTCTGTTTCTTTGTATGCCTTGTGCTTTTGTTTTTGAACACTGGACATTTGGGTCTAATAATGTGGCAGCTCTGGAAGTCAGATCTGCCCATACCCCAGGGTTTGCTGTTTTTTTATTATTATCCTTTTTTTTTTGGATTGCCACGGGATTTCTGTGTGCTGAGGATCATCCAGAGGTATAAACTTAAGTTCTTCTTAGGTCTTTTCTGAGCCTGTGCCTTTCCCTGGGCATGCATGGTCACTTTCTAATTTTCCACATACGTGCAGTTGTTTTTGAATGTCTGAGTCTTTAATGTCTGGCTCCCAAAAGAGGAAAAAGAAAAATGAAGGTGGAAAAGGCTCTGAGCCTTCAAATCCTCTGCAGCTGGAGGGAAGGTACAACAACACTGGTGCATTCCCCTTTCCTGGACCTCTGTGATCAGAAGCAGCAATCAGAGCATAGGTGGGTGGGTTAGGGAGGGTGAGAGGGAGATGTAAGAGGGAGGGGATATGGCGTATATGTATACACATAGCTGATTCACTTTGTTATACAGCAGAAACTAACACACCATAACTAAACCAATTATACTCCAATAAAGACGTTAAAAAAAAAAAATCAGAGCATGGATACCCAATCTTTAGAGGAGGGGGTCTTTTTTCCCACCCTGGTTCCCACAAGCTGTGCACAGGCTGTCCCAGGAGCATGGGCACAGCTGCCTGCCCACTGGCTGGGGTGGGGGTGGGGAGCTGCTGCTGGGCTAAGGGCTGAATTTGCCTCCAGTTGACCACAACTTACTGTCCAGTTCTTCCCCTGGAGGTTGCAAGCCTTCAGTAGTCTCCCGAGTTCCAAAATAATCACACCAGACAGTTCTGCCAGAGCAGGTGGTGTCCAGTAGGGAGAGATTCCTGGTGTCTCCTGCTCCGCCTTCTTTGCAGGATCCTCTCCTGACTGACCTTTTGAAGTAAGTTTCTCCTTGTCTCCATCACTTCTTTGGTTTAGCACAATTCTACCCAGTCCCAAATCTCATAAATTACGGGTCTTCATCGTGGTTTGGTTTTGCCCCAGGAGTTTAAGGTGTGCTGCATCTAACAGCTCTGACTTTAGTGCATCGTTCGGTATTTCTCACCAAAGGTGGAACAACTCACCTTTAATTCAGTGATATGAGCCCGGTAACGCTGCCTTGGGCGGAGCTGCCTCTCATTTCCCCATTGGTGGTGTTTCCTTGGAGAGAATGAGGAAATGGCTTCCACTCCAGGCCCAAATGAGATGTTGGGATGACAGCCCTGCCTCGCTTGTTTGTGGTTCCTTCTGCTCTGTTGACTTACAGGTCTCTGGTTAAACATGGAGCTGGTGTTCCTCTTTTATTTCTTCTGGAGATAAGACTGATGATAGTAGGCTGTCACAGGTGAAAGTGCTCCTGTAATTGTCCCCTCCTTCTGACACCTTATAACACTTGTCAGGTTTTCACTTTGGGAACCAGCTGAAGGTTTCTTGCTCAAGTCGATTCCTCACACGGCTTCAGGAAATGATCTGGAGGAATCCCCCGTCCATTATTAATTTGGTGATTGCTCAGGATATTGGTATGCGATGCAGAGAAGCTTCCGTATTCTGCGGCATCCTTCCTTTTCTCTTGCAGCACCCCACCCGTAATCTCTGCTTTCCTGCTCAGGCAGTGTGCTTAGTTGCGGCGGGGGTGGGGGGCGCATCTTACATCCTGTAGAATCGGAAAAAGGCCGATGCCTCCCACTCCTGGGAGTGAGGCAGGTGGAGTCGTTCTGGGTGCAGGTGACGAAGAGCCTGTATAACTGCTGGACTTCCAGGGGCCACTTCTTTGGTGCACATGCACGTCTCTGTAGGCGTGGGAGTTGAGACTCTTATGGTTACTAGAAACAGAAACTCTGTTCAGTCCAGCTTGAGCAACAGGAAGCGACTCTCTTGGCTCTCAGATCTGGCAAGTCGAGGAAGGGTCTGGTCTCAGGCACTTCAGGGGCTCACGTGATTGTTTTGTTCTTGAAGTAAAGCTTACCTTTGGTGACCCGTACAGGTCTACGCTTACTTCTGTGAGTTCTGACTAGTATCAACTGTGTCTCCCCCGCCGCTTCCAAGGGGCAGAACCTCTCTACTCTTCCAGAAGTCCGCTCCTGTCCCTCCCAGGCAGTTCCCACCCCCTGTCAGCAAGTGCTGGCTTGGTTTTTATCTTTAGAAACTTCATGAATTTTCTCTGACTGCTTACCAAGTTACCCCAAATTTGATAGGGTAAAACAATGGATATGTATTCTCTCATAGTTCTGGAGGCCAAAAGTCTGGAGTCAGTATCACTGGGCTGGAAACAAGGTGTGGGCAGGGCTGTGCTCCCTCCGGAGGCCACAGGGGAGGCTCCTTCCTGCCCCTTCCAGCTTCGGGGGCTGCCGGCAGTCCTTGGCTGTGGCCCCATCCCTCCACTCTTGCAGGCCTGCATCTTCACGTCTCTGCTGCTCCATGTCGGCACGGCCCGCTCCTCTGTGTGTGTCTCAAACCCCGCTCTGCCTCCCTCTAATAAGGGCACTCGTGGCTGCATTTAGGGCCAGCCAGGTAGTCCAGGATGATCTTTGCTTCCCAAGATCCTCAACTTAATCCCATCTGAAAAGATCCCTTGACCTTACAAAGCAATGTTTACGCGTTCTGGGGATTAGGGCCTGATATCTTTGGGGGCCATTATTCAGCCCACAACCACAGAAGGGTTTTGCCTGTTTTTGAACTTCATCTAAATGGAGTAATGTAGACTATGCTTTATGTGTCTGGATTTCTCCCATCCAGCATAATGGTTTGGACATTCATTCATGTGGTTCATTCATTTTTTATTTTAAATTTTAAAATTTACTTATTTATTTATTTTCGGCCGCGTTGGGTCTTCATTGCTGTGCGCGGGCTTTCTCTAGCTGTGGTGAGTGGGGCCTACTCTTCGTTGCGGTGCGTGGGCTTCGCATTGCGGTGGCTTCTCTTGTTGCGGAGCGTGGGCTCCAGGCACGCGTGCCTCAGTAGTCGAGGTACGTGGGCTCAGTAGTCGTGGCTCGCGGGCTCTAGAGCGCAGGCTCAGTAGTTGTGGCGCACGGGCTTCATTGCTCCGTGGCACGTGGGATCTTCGTGGACCAGGGCTCGAACCCGTGTTCCCCGCATTGGCAGGCGGATTCTTAACCACTGCGCCACCAGGGAAGTCCTGGTTCATTTATTTTTATTGCTGAGTTTTCTGTCCTATGAATCTGTTTCTTCATTTTTCGCTTGGTGGGCTTTTCTACTTTATGAATGGAGCTGCCCGAAACATTCTTGGGCAAGTCTTTTTATGGACGTATATTTTCATTTCTCTTTGGTAAATACTGTGGAGCGGAGTGGCTGGGTCACAGGTAGATGTGCGCTTTCCTTTTAAGCAGTGCCAGCTCGTCCAGGTGGTCGCACCAGCGCTGTCTGAGAACTTGGTTGCTTGCGTGCTCGCCAGCATTGGATTCTGCTTGTCATTTTAATTTTAGGCACTTTAGGGGTTGTGACTGTGGCTTTGCTTTGCATTTCCTTGGCGACCAGTGATACTATGTACTTGTTTGTGTGTTTGTTGGCCGTTCCCAATCTGCCTTTGTCAAGTGGTCATTCCATTGTTTCGGGTTGTTTGCCTTTTTTATTGCGTGGATGGGAGTTTCTTTTATATATTTTGGATATAAGTTCTTTGTCAGATACATAGAATATTTTTTCAGTCTGTGGCTTGCCTTTTCATTTTCTTCACACTGTTTTTTTTTTTTTAAAGGCATAGTGGGACTTTATTTTGTTCTGTCAAAAACTTTATTTTATTTCTGTAAAAACTTACAGACAAGTTGCAGAAATACAAAAAGTACTGGTTTAGTCTTGGTTCAGTTTCACTGACTGATTACAGGTGCCCCATCTGCTTTAGTTGCACTCGCTTGCTCACGTTTCCTCCCTCCCTGCCCGTGTGTGTGTGTGTGTGTGTGTGTGCGCGCACACATGTGTGCGTGTATGTAGACTCACACATGTATTTTTTCTGAACCACTTGAGAGTAAACTGCAGACATGCTCCTGACCCCTAAATGCCTCCGTGCCTCCTGGAGATTGAGGGTGTCCCCTGTGTAAGCACAGTGCGGGATCAACCTCAGTTCACTTAGCATCAGCTCCACGCCCCCATCTCCCATCCACCTTTCGATTCTGCCCATCCATCCAGCTGTGTCCTTTGCAGTGTTTCTCTCGGTATAGGACCCAGTGCAGGATCACACGGCTCTGTGGTCTCCTTCAACCTGGATCAGCGCCACAGCCTTTCTTTGTCTATTTAAGACTTTATTTTGTATGCCATATTCTCCTTCCTTTAAAAAATGTCCTAGAGGGCTTCCCTGGTGGCGCAGTGGTTGAGAGTCCGCCTGCCGATGCAAGGGACACGGGTTCGTGCCCCGGTCCGGGAAGATCCCACATGCCGCGGAGCGGCTGGGCCCGTGAGCCATGGCCGCTGAGCCTGCGCGTCCGGAGCCTGTGCTCCGCGACGGGAGAGGCCACAACAGTGAGAGGCCCGCGTACCACAAAAAAAAACAATAAATAAAAAAAAATACGGCATTGTTTCTCATCATCAAAAAAAAAAATGTCCTAGAGAGGAAGTTCCCTATTTGGGAGTTGCTGATGTTCCCTCCTGGTGGAGTCGGGTTGTGCATCCCCGCTGGACACTGTGTGAGGCGTGTCCCCAGGGTCTCATGGCCACAGGTGCATGGTGTCCATCTGAACCGCACTGGCCTTGTTCACTTGGGTCGTCTGGTTGGGTGTTGTGTGATGTCTCCACTGTGGAGTTACTGTTTTTTTCCTTGCAACTAATAAGCAGACCGTGGGGAGGCTCTTTAAGCCACGCAGATACCTGCTCCTTGTCTGAATGTCCCCCTAGGTTGGCATCCATTGCTGCCTCTCAGAAGCATGATTTCCAACCCCAGCCTTTCCCCCACATGACTTTCTACTGTCCAGAACCCTCCCTTCTCCCTCGCGGATGGATTAATTGATTGATTCGGCTGTTGAGTCCATATTGGTGTGGACTTCTGGATCCCTGTTTTTTTTTTTTTTTTTTTTTTTTTTGTGGTACGCGGACCTCTCACTGTTGTGGCCTCTCCCGTTGCGGAGCACAGGCTCCGGACGCGCAGGCTCAGCGGCCATGGCTCACGGGCCCAGCCGCTCCGCGGCATGTGGGATCTTCCTGGACCGGGGCATGAACCCGTGTCCCCTGCACGGGCAGGCGGACTCTCAACCACTGCGCCACCAGGGAAGCCCTGGATCCCTGTTTTTAAAATGACCACCCCTAATTATTTTTGGTGTTCAAATTGTCCCATACTTAGCCAGAGTCCCTTCAGGCTGTGTCCCTGTGACATCCCCCGTCATGTTTTGTTTTTTGAGCGTTTTCTGGCTTTCTGGCAGAAGATGCTTCAGGCTCATCTTGCGTCTTCCCTGTTCCAGCTCTGGAATCAGCCATTTATGTGGGGAGCTGTGGTTTACCACCTCTTCCTTTTTCTAAAACGCTTTGTATTTTGGGAAAGTTTTAGATTTACAGAACAACAGTGAAGACAGTGCAGAGAGATCCCCTATCCCCATTCCCAGTTTCCCCTGTTATTAACGTCGTTAGGGTGGTACATTAGTCACACCTAATGAACCAGTACTGATGCATTGTTACTAACCGAAGTCCATGCTTTAGGTAAGTCGAATTTCCTTACCTAATGTCCTTTTCTGCTCCAGGACCGCATCCAGGAGGCCACATGACATTTAGTCATCATGTCTCCTCAGGCTTCTCTGGACTGTGACGGTTTCTTAGACTTTCCTTGGTTTTGATGAGCCCTGGCTCTTTTTAAAGGGGAAAGTGTTAGAATCCAGGTCTGGGCGCTGGGATTGTCTTTGTTTCTAAGCCCGCTCAGCGGACAGAGCTCGGACAGTTTACATATGGAAACATGCATGCACGTATATGTGCACACACAGGTACGCATGCATACACATACTTAAATAGACGCACACACATGTACACGCATCCGTGTGCATGCACACGGCTTAGGAGTTGAGCTGTTGCTGACCCCATCCACCTGGCGGGGCGCCCCAGGCTTCACCTTCCACGTTTGCACCTCTCCTTCCACAGAGGAGCCTGGCTCCCAGTGCCGTCCGCATGGCAACCCGCTTGCTCAATCCTAGGAGGCACCTAAAGTAACGTCAGAGTAGCTTCACCCAGACAGCTGTCAGAGACAAACCTACCAGGCAGAGTTCAGGGTTCGTTAGCGGCCGAGACCCAGGGGAGCAGCCAGTGTTGTCCTGGGTCCCTTGGCCCCTTCTGTGTGTTCACGCTCTTCATGAATGCCGTCGGGTCCTTCTGTTTCTCTTTGCTTTCAGTTTTATAGTTATTTCCCCTGCCCGTCCTTATTGAGTTAGTTTTATTTTTTGAATATAAAGAACACAAAGACAGTTTGGAAAGTCAAAGTTCTACCAAAAGGTGGTCCGAGAAGAGTCTCCTGGTGGGAGCCAGCTCTGTTGCTCGGGGCCCCTCCTTCCTGGGCTGCTTTGTGCGAATATCACAGATGTGTGGGTGTTGACTCAGCTCCCCTTTCCACACGGGGTCGGGGGGAGCAGACCTGTGCGTGGGCCTTGCGGCTCGTTGCGTCTTCTCCCCGGCCCAGCTCACCCTGGCAGTCCCCCCCGGCAGCCCTGCCTCCCCGCTCCTTTTTCCAGCTGCACTCGCTCCATAGCGCTCTGCGGTTTATTTGCCCAATTACCTATGTTTGGATATTCAGACAGTTTCCAGTATTTTGCAGCTGTAAGTGATGCTGAGATGAATGGTCTTGTGCGTGTGAACTTTTGTATTGTAGGAGGGGCACCTTCAGGGTGAGTTCCCAGAAGTGGGTTTGCTGGATTGGAGGTTAAATGTGTATATTGTGTTGTTAGCTGTTGTCCAGTTTCTCCAGAGGGGTCGCACGCTGTTCTCTTCTCACTGGCAGTGTACTGGGGGACCTGTCTCCCCACTGGCTCACCAATAGTTGCATCGTCAAGCTTTTGAGTTCTGCTAATCTGATGGGCAAGAAATGGTATCACAGTATAGTTGAATTTGCATTTCTCTGATTATAAATGAAGTTGAACATGTTTTCATATGCGTGTGAGTTGTCTATTTGTGTCTTTTGCCCATTTTTCTGTAGTACTCTTGCACCTTGTCATCAAATGTTAAGAGCTCTTTGTATGTTAAGGATATTTCCTCTCTTTATCTGAGACATATATTGCAGATATTTTCTCCCAGTTTTGTCATTTGTCTTTTTATTTCCCTCGTCCCTGATTTTTTTGGGCCACGTGTCTTAGTCTGCTCAGGCTGCTGTAACAAAATGCCATATATTGGGTGGCTTAAACAACAGACATGTATTTCCCGCAGTTCTGGAGGCTGGAGGTCCAAGATGAAGGCCCCTGCAGATCTGGTTCCTGGTGAGGCCTCTCTTCCTGGTTTGTGGACACCACCCTCTCGCTGTGTGCTCACGTGACCTTTCAGTGGTATGTGTGTGTGTGGAGGGAGAGGGGGAGCTCTCTCTTTCTCTTCTTATAAGGGCACTAATCCCACTATGGGGGCCCCACTGTCATGACCTCATCTAAACCTAAGTACCTCCCAAAGGCCCACCTCCAGATGCCATCACTTTGGAATTAGGGCTTCAATGTATGAATTTTAGGGAATGTTTGTTTTGGACAAACATTCAGTCCATAACATCATGTAAACGTCAAAACTTTTTGATGCAGTCAAATGTATCAGTCTTTTCTTTCGTTGTATCTGGATTTTGAGTCGTAGTTAAAAAGCCTTTCCCTACTCCTATAGAAGAATTTATCCGTGTTTTCTCCTAGCACGTGTATGGTTTCAGTTTTTATGTTTGGATCTCGTTTGTGGTGTGAGGAATGGATCTAATTTTATCTTTTCCCCGGGGGCCATCCAGTTGTCCCAATACTACTTACTAAACAGTCCTTCTGTGCCGCAGTGATTTAAGATGCCCCTTAGTCATACGCTAGATCTCCGTTTACACTTGCATCTGCCTCTAGATCTTTATTCTGCCCGTGGCTGCTCTGTTTCTGTGCTGGGACCACAGGGTCACGGCCTGAGGCTGCTGGGCCTCTTGGTGGCGGGTTTGGCCTGCAGCCCCTCCCCTTCCTGGCTCTTCCTGCTCTCCCCACGTTTGCTTTTCCCGAGGAACTTCAGCATCAACAGGTCTAGCTCCATTAAGAGAGCTCGTTGGCATTTTTATTGGGATTGCATTAAATTTATTAATTTGTGATGTCATAACCAGGAAGAAGGGAAGTCCTTCTGTTGGTCCACTTCTGTTTTTGTGTCTTTGGGGAGTGATTTTAAATATAGGTTTACAATGTAGATTTTAAACAGTTGAACAGTTCTTACTAAGTTTATTCACAGATATTTAATTTTTGTGCTGCTCTTATAAGTGGGATTTTCTCTTTCATGTGTTCTGGACCTTCTTTTTTTGTGGACAGTTTTTTTTTTTTTTTACCAGCACTTTATATAGCTTTTGTCATGTACCTCACTGTTTTTTAAATTACACTTTATTTTGACATCATTACAGATTCACATGCTGTTGTAAGAAATAAGCAGAGAGATCCCATGTCCTCTTTACCACTTGTCCCCAGTGGTAATGCTGTTTCTTGGTTTCAAGTCCAGCTGGCTGACTTTTTCTTTCAGGTCTTGCATCCTCCGCACGGCCTCAGCCTGGCTGGCATGGAGGCTGTTCCCCTCCGTCCCTCTCCCCTGCGTTCCCTCGCCTGCCCTGCGTGTTTCTCTGTTGCCGGCTTCTCTCCCGCTGTGCTCAGGATTTCATGGTGCCCTGGGGGTTGGGGTAGGGGTGGCAGCAGACAGCTTCAGGCTTACTTCTTCCCCGGGTGGTGACTCCGAACGCAAGCGAGCCGCCTTCTCCTGAGACCCCACTAGGAACCCCTCATAGAAAGGCTAGGGCTGGCCTTAGTGCATCCCTTCTCTGTAGTAGTCGTTATTCCAGGCCGTGGAGTTCCCTGTTGACCTGCACTGGGGTCACGGCCCCGTGGAGCAGAGGTGCCTGCAGGAAGGGATGCCAGGCTACCAAGCCTGAGCCCCAACGTCAAGGGCTCTGTAGGACCCAGTGGGAGATGCGAGGAGGGAAGCGGACCCCGGCAAGGGGCCGGTTCTCCAGAGGAAGCGGGTACAAAGTCCCTGGAGTGCCCGTGCTCTGGCTGCTGGGCTGCAGACTCCGAAGGACGAGAGGCTGCACGCCTGTCCACCTCACCAGCCACGGCCCCAAACTCAGGACGGATTCCCTATTGCTTCTCTCAGCTCTCGTTGAGTTGATACCTTTTTTGCAAAGAGGACCAGAGTGTTATGAGCCCTTTAGCCAGTACGAAGAGTAATTCTAGGTTTACAGCTTTCTTAAAACCATACCCTTGTTGTTTTTCATTGCTCATGTGTATGTTTAAAAATAATTACTGTACTCTGTAGAATAAAATGAAAATATCGCCTGCCAAATGATTGCTGTGCTTTTAGATGACTCTGCATACGCGGTGTCGTGTGCGGGCAGCTTAAGCGACTTTACGCGTCGTTAGGTTTCCTTTTCCACCCTGAATGTGTGCGGAGGAAATCAGTCTGCAGCAGCTGCCGCGTTCTCTGTACGTCTGAGTTGGAAAAGCTTTGGGCGTGTAATCGATCCACTTCTGGAGGGAGTGGCTTCGGGCTGACGGTATGTGGTTTGTGAGCCTTTGCTTTGCCCGGTGGTCCGGGGTGCCTCGTGTTCCTTGGCGGGAAGGAGGGGGGGAGATTCTGGCTCTGGACGCCTGTTTCTCTCCTGACTCTTCCCCTTGGGCGTGTTTCAGGCTCTCGGGCCTCGCGAGGTTCACCTCAGTGGCCAGGCACCCAGTGTCCTCTCAGGAGGATGCGGGAAACAAGTCATCGTACCCTTGTGCGTTGCCTGTGGCCCAGCTCTGAGACCTCAGAGCCGCCGGCTGCCAATGTGGACCGGCCCGGCTCGTAGGCGCGTGAACGCTCCTTGGTCTGTGCCGCTGGGGTGGGCCTTGGCCCTCCCTCCGTGGTCAACATTCGCGGACGGTGCAGAGGGTCACATGGACACCCCAGAACAGACCTGTGCCTGGCCCAGGCCGGGCCGCCTTCTGCCCGTTCCTCCATCTGTCCCGTGCTTCCTAAATCTCTCTCTGTGACTCTCGGTCACCACAGCCTCTGTGATGGGCGTGCTGTCGGGGACATTTGGACACGTTCTGCCACAACAGTTTGCTTTTCTCATTTGTGCTCACCAGGGGCCCCAGCGTGGCTGCCCCCATCCAGGGTCTGGCCCTCGGGCCCAGCTCTGTCTCGGGAGGTGGCCTCAGGGCCAGGGGACCTCCCCCCGCCCCATGGGTTCCCTGTCACCTCTGCAGTGTGTTTCTGGGCGTTGGGCTGCGGTGACCAGAGTTAGCATGGAGGGGGCTCAGTGGGTGACAGGGGGCCCCGGCAGGAGGAATTAGGTCTCACTGAAGATCTAAAGGAAAATCAACCTCGTGAAATAACCTGAAGTTTTACCTGCCTCGAAGGGATTTCTGAGTTGGTCTGAGGACAGAGACGGAGGGGATTCCTCCTGGGGCGGCCTGAACAAATTGTCACAAACTACTTGGCTTAAAACAACAGACATTTATTCTCTCCCAGTCAGTTCTGGATCCAGAATCTGCTGGGCCAAAATCAAGGCATCGGGAGGGCCTTGCTCCTTCTGGAGGCTCGGGGAGGATCCTTCCTGCCTCTTCTAGGTTTTGTTCCTGGGCTGTTAAAGTGTGAGAAGTGGGTGTTTGTGTAACTGACAGCTGCCTTACACAGAAGAGTGCCGTGCAGACTGAGGACGAGAAAATCAAAAGGTGTGTGAAACCGGAAGCTGGGGATCAGTCACCGCATTTGAAAGGTTAAGCCAGAAGGGGTTGCACAAATAGCATGAAAATGGGGGCACGTTTTTTGTTTTCATTTGGATCCTGTAATAAACTTACGAATTTTTTGGGAGACGGCTGTTTGCAAACATAGTCTACGTAGTATTGAATCCTTATAGTTTTTTTAGTGGCCAGTTTTGCTGATACATTTATTATTTATTTATTTATTTTTGCGGTACGCGGGCCTCTCACTGCTGTGGCCTCTCCCGTTGCGGAGCGCAGGCTCCGGACGCGCAGGCTCAGCGGCCATGGCTCACGGGCCCAGCCGCTCCGCGGCATGTGGGATCTTCCCGGACTGGGGCACGAACCCGTGTCCCCTGCATCGGCAGGCAGACTCTCAACCACTGCGCCACCAGGGAAGCCCTATAATTTATTTTTTAAAAACAATAGACTTATATCAACTTTTCCCTGATACACTGTAGTTGTTCAGTACCGTTTTATCTTGTCAGTGGCTAACGGGATGGGAAGGGCAGACCGCCGTCCTTGTATTTGACAGACATGGAAAGTTATGGCACAGAATCAGACTCTTAGGATTCTTAACTCGGCCGATTCTTTGCTTGTACTTCCAGGATGTGGGTTATTTTTTTTTTCTCATTGAGTTGACAGGGACCCAAATCCTTGCTCATGTGGTGGTATGAAGTATCCTACCCATGGTCTGAAGTTTGGCTCCAGTAAAGGATCAGAATAAGCTGAAGTGGGTGGTGTGAGGTCCAGTTACGAGGGGGCCTCAGGAAAGAGATTAATTCACAACCAGACACTGATTCTGGGTGTTCCCCCACACGGATATAAAGGATATAACGGGATGGGATATCATCTGGAACAGTCTGGGAAGACTGACTTGGATGAAATGCATGCTTCCTGTTCTGTATTGGGGTCCCCTCGTGCGCAGCCTCTGCTGTGGTTTGAGCCAGTTGGCCATCAAGTTGCCTGTGCTGGATTCCAGCCAGCGTCCTTTTGTGTGTGTGTGTGTGACGATCTGCCCTTTACCTGAGTGCAGTCAAGTCCTGGCTGTGACAGTGGCACACAGCTCACCCGTGTCCAGCCACATAAGCAGGGTCCGTGGGGAGCCCCGGGCACACCGCTGGAGCCTTCCCTGCCTCCGTGGCCCCAGACACAGCTCGGGTCAGAGGGTCCCCGTTGGCATCATCTTTCCTTTGGGACCATGCTCTGCACCATCACAGGCAGGCTTGGGCTTCCATTCCTTCCGAGAGTCCGAGGCCCCCTCCTTGCAGGCTGTCAGCCTCCCTGTGACCACGGCCTGAGTTTGGGGGCGGCTGGGTTAGTGCGTGCAGCCGGTGGTCAAGAGGGACGGAGGGCCATCGGCTCCCTCGGCTGCCCGGCGACACTGAGGAACCACGCGGGCCTTTGCGCTCGTCCTCCCAGGAAGGGAGATGCTGTGGCCACGTTGCGTTTTACACGTGCCGCCTTTGGGTGGCTTCTCCGCAGCATTACCACCGAGGCTGGGAATTGTGGGGCAGAGGCGGGCGTGGCTGCTGCCCCGAGTCCTGGCTGTCAGTCTGACTGCGGTAAGTGTCGCTGGGCTCTTGGGGTGGAAAGCGCTGTTCCTGGGCTCCAGTCTCACCTGGTGTCGCCAAGTGCCCCATGTCCTCTGGCTGCGAAATGGCCTTCCTGGGGGAGCTGATGTGCCAGGGAGCCTGCAGAATCTGCCATTCAGGGCCTGGGGCAGAGCCGTTGTCTCTGAAGCTGCCATAATGAGGTGGATCACAAGTCTTGTTGCCCAGCCGAGCAGGAATTTTAGGACCCGACCACGGCCCACTCCGAGTTCTGCTTTATTCTTGCTGCTTTTTTTGGACCATTTTAAAAGTCTTTATTGAATTTTGCTACAAAATTGCTTCTGTTTTGTTTTTTTGGCCATGAGCCATGTGGGATCTTAGCTCCCCGACCAGGGATCGAACCTGTACCCCCTGCATTGGAAGGTGAAGTCTTAACCACATGACCACCACGGAAGTCCCTCTTGCTGCTTTTTGAATAAGCGGATGAAAGTGGTTTCTTTAAAACACTACTGAATCAAGCCCTGAAGCCGTATTTGTGAAAATGGCTTTGTTTGAACGTGGAGGCTAATTCTGGGGTGTCCTAGGGTCCTCTTCCCTTGCATCTGGCCAACGATAGAGACAGTGAAAGAAGGAACAGCATGTAACATTCAGCCTGACTGATTTCCTAATTACACGTAAGTTACATAGATAGAACATACCATTAGGAGCTGAAACTTTGGGGGAGAAACTGTGTGCTAATAACCCTAAATTGAATATCCACGTGTATTCTTTTTTTTTTTAATTAATTTTTATTGGCGTATAGCTGCTTTACAATGTTGTGTTAGTTTCTGCTGTACAGCAAAGTGAATCAGCTCTAGGTATACATATCTCCCCTCCTTTTTGGATTTCCTTCCCATTTAGGTCACCACAGATCATTGAGTAGAGTTCCCTGTGCTACACATTAGGTTCTCATTAGTTATCTATTTTATTTTTTTATTATTACTTTTTTCATTTTATTTATTTATTTATTTTTGGCCCCGCATTGGGTCTTCATTGCTGCGCGCGGGCTTTCTCTAGTTGCGGCGAGCGGGGGCTACTCTTCATTGCGGAGCACGGGCTCTAGGCTCGTGGGCTCAGTAGTTGTGGCTCACGGGCTCTAGAGTGCAGGCTCAGTAGTTGTGGCACAAGGGCTTAGTTGCTCCGCGGCATGTGAGATCTTCCCGGACCAGGGCTCGAACCCGTGTCCCCTGCTTTGGCAGGTGGATTCTTAACCACTGCACCACCAGGGAAGTCCCTTAGTTATCTATTTTATACATAGTAGTGTGTATATGTCAATCCCAGTCTCCCAATATCCACGTGTTTTCTTCATCATTTTACAAAGTGTCTCATCACTAACACAGAGTGCCATTCCTGGTGTTTTATTCATGGATTTGGGTAGATGTTGGTAAGGCACAGAGTGTCTGAAAACCTGCAGGAAGATCCTACAGGAAGAGGAGGAGTCATAAAGATGGTGTTGGTCTTCAAGCGGGTCCTGGTTAGTTGGCGGGGGGGTCCCAGAACCGGAGGCTGGCTTCCCTGCTCTCTTTGAGCCACTGATGTGATGTCGTGTCCTCTTCCTGTGGCGGTTCTTTCTTTTGTGATGACCCCCTGCCTTGCTACACTGCTCTCTAGTGAAATTTTACTGGGAAAGCACTGTTGATTTCCCCTACCCAAGTGGGCTTGGTAATGACTCATGACCAATGTGCTTTGTTTCCATTCCAGGCAGCTTCGGTCACCTCCTTGTCGAACCTGGCGTGTATGCACATGGTGCGCTGGGCTGTCTGGACCCCCGTGCTGGAAGCCAGCTCCGGGCGGGTGACGTTACCTCTACAGGGTGGGATCCAGCCCAACCCCTCGCACTGTCTGGTCTATAAGGTACCCCCAGCCAGCATGAGCTCCGAAGAGGTAAATTGTTAGAGGCTCCGTAAGTATGATTATTTTCTACGAGCTTCTAGCAAGTTCCTGCATTTTCAAAATCAGAAGCTGACAAATACGTTTGCTGATGTTTCATGAGCTCTGTTTTTTCATGTCAAGGCTGTGCCCTTAAAAAATAAGTGTGGTTTCTGAGTCGTAGTCGGCTGTGGACTCACCGAGGCCGGTTTTATCTGGGGTCTTGTAATGTTCCCGGTCATGTATCGGTCTCTCAAGGTGACCTGCAGGGCCTGTGACCCTTATTTGTATACATGGTGCCATGAGATCCACTTCTGTGCTTTTTAAAAAGCCCTCTTTTTATTTTTAAATTTATTTTTTTATTGAAGTATAGTTGAATTACAGTGTTGTGTTGATTACTGCTGTACAGCAAAGTGGCCCAGTTAACATATATATACGTACATTTTTTCATATTCTTTTCCATTATGGTTTATCACAGGGTATTGAATATAGTTCCCTGTGCCGTACAGTAGGACCTTGTTGTTTATCCATTCTAAATACACCAGTTTGCATCTGCTAATCCCAAACTCGCCCCCCCAACCCCCTCCCCCTTGGCAACCACCAGTCCATTTTCTATGTCCCTGATTCTGTTTCTGTTTCATAGATAGGTCCATTTGCGTCATATTTAGGATTCCACGTATAAGTGATATCGTACGGTATTTGTCTTTCTCTTTCTGACTTACTTTGCTTAGTATGATAATCTCTCTAGGTCCATCCGTGTTGCTGTAAAAGGCATTATTTTGTTCTTTTCTATGGCTGAGTAGTATTCCATTGTATGTATGTACCACATCTTCTTTATCCATTCGTCTGTCCACGGACAGTTTGCTTCCCTGTCTTGGCTATTGTGAATAGTGCTGCTGTGAACATTGGGATGCATGTATCTTTTTGAATTAGAGTTTTCTCCAGATATATGCCCAGGAGTGGGATTGCTGGATCATGTGGTAATTTTATTTTTAGTTTTCTGAGGAACCTCTCTACTGTTTTCCACAGTGGCTGCACCAACTTACATTCCCACCAACAGTGTAGGAGGGTTCCCTTAATAAAAAGGCCCTCTTGAAACGTTTGGTGCACTGGGGGCTGTGTCTCGTGTGCACAAGGCTGGGATGGGAGCCGGGCGGTGGGCACTGTCCTGGCTGGTCTTTGTGGCTTGTCGCTCACACCCACTGGACCTCAACTCTCTCCAGCTGTGTCTGGAGGGGTGGGACCACAGCAGGACTTAAAAAAAAAATCCATTTTGAAATGAAGCTTTCTCTGATCCCCAGCATAGAAAGCAAATAAAAGTGGGGCAGGGCCAGCGGAAGCGTGTGTGTGTGGGTCTTATCCCCTGGCCTCCACTGGCCTGTTGGCGGCCCTGCGGGGTGGGGAGCAGAGACCTGGGGGCCACAGACACCGTGTGACACCACTGCTCTGGCTGATGTCCCAAGTCCTTCCTGACACTACTAATGGGTTGTGACAGCGTTTTTGCCTGGGTGTGTTGTTTGATTCTTCTGCTGACATTCCTGAAATATACCCGTCCAGTCTCAGCAGCACAAACAGGAGGCTTTTAGGCCTCAATTGTCTAATTTTTCTTAGGTAAAGGACCAGACCTGTTATATCAGTGTGTCATCCGTGTGCTGAGTCTAGTGACAAACGTTATCTTCCGTGTTATTATTTATGGTTTCGATTATGCTTTGGGAACCTGAATAAGGGAGCAGCTGATGGTGCAGCTTTTCTTATTATGTCCCTGATTATGGGGTCCCATTTTGCTGCACTCCCACATGGTCTGGTTTGAGCCCTTATTATAAAATTGCCGTTAGAAATCCTGAAGCCACTGCCGTTCTCTCATTCTCATTCTCTCTCTCTCTCTGTGCATGTATGTATGTGAATAAATCCTTATTCTGTTTAATTTTAGCCTTCTCATGCCACTACATTTCCTTCGCTTTTTAAGTGTGTAAACTATATTGGAGCATAAGTGTTGTGAAGGTTTGACTGTCTTAAGGACACAAATATATTAAATACCATCATTTTTCATGAGGAATATCACTTCTAATCAGGGTTTCTCAACCTCAGTACTATTAGCGTTTGGGGCCAGGCAATTCTTTGCTGTGGGTCTGTCCCGGGCACTGGAAGGTGTCAAGCAGCATCCCTGGCCTCTTCCCACTAGATGCCAGTAGCATCCCCCCAGTTATGACAGCCTAAATGTCTGCAGACATAGCTGAATGTGTTCTTCTGGGGGCAAAATCGCCCCCAGTTGAGGACCACTACTCTAAACAGATATAATTAGCTAAAATAATAAACTACCGCTGGTCACAGACTTGATCCACTCTCCTGCTCTCTAAAAGTGCTGCTCTGCTTCTTCCTGTATTTCTCATCTCATGTAGCAGTGCCAGCATCTACGCAGTCAGAGGGGTGGAAACCTAGGTAAGCCTGGTCTCTGCCTGTGCACCCGTCAGATCTTTATCTTATTTGTTCATTCAGTGACTTTTTATTGAACACCTGTATCTGCTCCGGGAAAAATATCTCTAATCCCATGGAACTTACAGTTGAGTAGGAGTGGCAGATGTTAAAGAAAAAAAATACATGCTATACACATCCTATAATTTTTTACTAAGTAAATTTTGCGGTTTATGTTACTATGATTATTTACTGTGAAGTAAGTAGTGTATTATGATTATATTTTCCTTCTTAAACAACTCCTGTATTCTTTCCTTGAGCAAATAATTGTCTTAAAAAAAATTAATATCTCCAGAGGCAGCCGCTTTCAACTCTTAGCTGTGACATATGGTATTTACTTTGTTTTCTAAATATTATGTGTCTACTGTTATTCCTTAGTATATCAATTTTAGAAATTGTATATTGTCTTACAGTAATGATAGATGGGATCTTTAGCTCTTTTATACACTCCTGCCCTTAAAAAACAACCCCACTCTGTACCCCACTGCTTGGCCTTGCATTCAGGTACTGTTGCCAGAGGTGTGCAGCACAGTGGGGTCTGGCCAGAGGATTGGAAGGGGAGCCCCAGGAAACTGGAAAGAACTAGGGGGATCTGGAGAGGGAGGAGCTTGGAAAGTACCCCATAAAGTTGTTTAAGAAATGCTGAGCTAACTCCCAGCTTCACGTGCCTGAATCTGACCCCAAACAGCATATCGCAGGCTTTGAGAACTGGACTGTGGGTGGGGTTGCCCACTGGGTGGACCACATGCAGGAGAGGCCTGAGTATCACTGCACAGGCTTTGTAAATGGAGCTGGTGTTGAAACCACCACCCGCGAGAGGCTGGTTGGAAACTGGGGCTTGAACCCAACTGGGTGGATTCCTGACTAAACAAAAATACCAGCGTTCTCCATAGGATTTAAACGAGACTCAGGATCTTATGATGTGGCATTCAGAATGTCCATGATACAATCTAATCTTAATTGACAAAGAACCAGGAAAATCTCCACTCGTAAGGGAGAGACACTCAACAGACAGCAATACTGAGGTGACGCAAATGTTGGAATTATCAGACAGAGCCTTTAAAGCAGGCATTATCAAAATGCTCCAGTAAATCGGAGCGAACACTTTTGAAACAAAGGGAAAGATAGAAAGTCTCAGCAAAGAGATGGAAGATAAAGAAGAAGCAAATGGAAATTTTAGAACTGAAAAATAAAATTGCCAAAGTAAAGTATTCGCTAGGTGGACTCAATAGCAGGATGGAGATGACAGAAGAAAGTCAGTGAACTTGAAGGGAAATCAATAGAAGTTATCCAGTCTGAACCACAGAGAGAAAAGTGATTGGAAGACAGTGGACAAAGCCTCAGGGACGTGTGGGGCAGGACCACAAAGGCTAACACCTGTGTCGTCAGGGTCCCAGTAGAAGAGAAAGGGTTCTGTGCAGAAAAAACATTTGAAGACACAGTGGCTGAAAACTCCTCTAATTTGGCAAAAGACTTAAACCTACGGATTGAAGAGGTTCAGTGAACCCAGAGATAAGTGCAAAGAAATCCACAACCAGACATATCATAATCAAACTGCTAAAAAATAAAGACAAAGTCTTGAAAACAGCCATAGAAAAATGATGCATTGCTTACACAGAGACAATAATTTGAATATCTGTGGGTTCCTTAGCAGAACTCATGGGGGCCAGAAAGAAATGGAGCAACATTTTAAAAGCAGTAGCAGAAAGACCCCAGAACTCAGAATTCTATTCCAGCAAAAGTCCTGCAGGAACGAAGGTGAAATGAAGACATTCTCAGATGAACTAAAACTAAGAGAATTCATTGGCAGGAGACATGCTCTAAGAGAATTGCTAAAAGAATTTCTTAAGACAGAAGAGAAATGATACCAGATGAAAACTTGGTACATCAGGAATGAAGGAAGAGCATCAAAAATGATAACTATAATATAGTATTCTCCTCCTTTTGAGTTCTTTAAAATATGTTTGATGGTTGAAGCGAAAAGTATAGCAGTGTCTGATAGGATTCTTAAGGTATAATAGGTAAGACAGCTATAATACAAAGGGGGCAGGTAAAGAGACCTGTAGGGTGATAAGCTTTCTACATTCCACTTGCGGTAATAAAATATAGATTTTGAGTAGATTGTGAAAAGTTAAATATTTACATTGTAAACCCTAGAGCAGTCGCTAAAAATAGGATACAAAGAGACAGTGAGAAACCCAATAGATAGATAAAATGGAATAATTCAAAATAAGGCAAGAAAGGGGAAACAGGAATGAAAAACAGAGGGAACAAATCATAGTAAAATGATAGTTCTGAATCCAGACACACCAATAATCACATGACATATAAATAGTCTGAACACGCCAACTTCAAGACAGAAGTGGTCAGGTGGCATAAAAACTCAAGGTCCAACTGTATGCTGTTTACCAGGAGCTCAGTTCAAATACAACGATGTAGTAGGTCAAAAGTAAGAGGATGGCAAAGCATTCTGTGCAAACGCTATTCAAAAGATAACTGGAGTAGCTCTATTAATACCAGACAAAGTAGACTTTGGAGCAAAAGAAATTGCTAGAAATTAAGAGGGATGTTACATATGATAAAAGAGTCAATTCACCAAGAAGACATACAATACTAAAAGTGTATGCATCTAACATAGAGCTTCAAAATGCAAAAAATTTATAGTGCAGAAAGAAGAAATAGACAAATTAACAGTTGTAGTTGGATATTTCAACACTCCTCTTGGAGTAAACTATAAACATGTAGATAGAAAATCACCAACATAGAGAACTGAACAATATCATTAAGCATCTGGATCTAAATGACCTTTATGGAACGCTCCACCCAACAACAGCAGGATACACATTCTTTTCAAGTGCACATGGAACATTCACCAAGATAGACCATATCCTGGATCATAAGACAAGCTTTAATTTTAAAAGAACTGAAATGACACAAGGTATATTCTGTGATCATAATGGAATTAAACTAGAAACCAATAACAAAGGTAACATAAAAAATTAGAAACACTAGGAAATTCATACACTTCTAAATAATCCATGAGTCAGAGAGGAAGCCTCAAGAAAATATAGAAGATATTTTGAACTGAACAAAAATGAAAATACAACATATCAGATTTCGTAGGGTGCAGCTAAAGTGTGCTTACATGGAAATTTATAGCGTTAAGTGCTTATATAACAACAGAGAAAAGTCTCAAATCAATAATCTTCCACTTTTAGAAACTAGAAAAAGAAGAAGAAAATAAACCTAAAGCAAGGCAGAAGAAAGTCAATAATAAAGATAAGAGCAGAAACTAATAAAACTGAAAACAAAAACAGTAGAGGAAAAAAACTAGAGAAAGCCAGTGAAATAAAAAACGGATTCTTTAAAAAGCTCAATAAAATTGACAAACCTTTAACAAGACTGAAAGAGTAAAGAAAAGAGAGGACACAAATTACTAATAATAGGAATGAAAGAAGGGATACCACTACAGACCACACACGTATAAAAAGGATATTAGGGGAATACTATGAACAACTCTATGCCCATAAGCTTGAAAATTTAGATGAGATGGATCAGTTTGCCTTAAACAACAAACTATCAAAACTTACCCAAGGTGAACTAGATAATCTGAGTAGTCCTATAACTTTATAGAAAATGAGCTCATGGTTAAAAAACTTTTGAAAAAGAACTATCCAGGCCTATTCACTGTAAATTGTCCTAAACATTTTTTCCTTTAAGGAAAAATAACACTGATTTTATACATTCTCTTCCAGAAAGTAGGATAGATAGGAGCAATTCCTAGTTCGTGTAACAAGGCCTGCATTACTCTGATGTCAAAACCAGAAAAAGGCAGTACAAGAAAAGAAAACTATGGATACATAAGCCTCATGAACTTAGCCGCAAAATACTCAACAAAATATTAGCAAGTTGGATCCAACAATATGGAAAAAGAATAATACACCATGACCAAGTTGGGGGTTATCTCAGGAATGCAAGGCTATTTTCTATTTGAAAGTCAAAAATATGTAATTCATCATAGTCACAGCCTAAAGAAGGAAAAACGTATGATCATAACAATTGATGCAGAAGAAGCATTTGACAAAATTCAACGTCCATTTATGACAAAAACTGAGCAAACAGGAATAAAGAGGAACTTCCTCAGCTTGATAAGAATATCTACAAAAATCCTTTAGTTAGCATCACACGTAATGGTGAAAGATTGAATTCTTTTCCCCGTAGATCAGGAGCAAGTGAAGGATGCCCATACATAGTATTCAACATCTTATTCAACATTGTACTGGAAGTTCTAGCCAGTGCAATAAAGCAAGAAAACAAAATTTAAAAACCATACAGATTGGAAAGGAAGGAACAAATCTTATTTGCAGACAACATGATTTTCTGTGTGGAAAATCTCAAGGGATTTACCAAAAGCTCCTAGAATAAACAAGTTTAGGGAGAATGCAGGATACAGCAGGAGGTCAAGATAGAAAAATCAATCACATGTCTTTACATTAACAACAGTTGGAAAGCAAAATCTAAAAAACAGCATTATTTACAAAGGCTGAGGCAAAGAAGACCTAAATAAGTGGAGAGACATCTTTATGGATTGGAAGACTGTTTCAACATAGTAAAGATATAAATTCTCCCCCAATTGACCTATGGGTCTAATGCAATTTCAATCAAAATCCTTACATGATTTTTTTGTATATATATATATATACAATATATATATATATTCTAAAGTTTATACAGAAAAGCAAAGGAATTAGAGTCAAAACAATTTTGGAAAGAACGATAAAGTTGGAGGATTCATACTACACAATTTCAAGACTTTCATTAAAGCTACAGTAATCATGATAAAGTACTGTTGGTAAAGGCATTCACACATAGATGAATGGAATGAAATAGAGTCCAGAAGCAAGTCACAGTTTAGCAGTTTCTTGTAAAATTAAATATACACATACCACATGACCCAGCAAGCCTACTCGTAGAGAAGTGAACCTTATGGGAATGAAAACTTATGTCACACAGAAATATGTATACCAGTGTTCCTAGCAGCTCTATTTATAACCACTCAAGCTAGAAACAGCCCGAATGTTCCTAAATGGGTGAATGGATAAGTACACTGGGGTGCATCGTACAATAGAAAACTCCTCGGCAACAAAAAGGAACAGGCTGTAGGTACACACTATGGCTCGGGAGAGTCTCATCAGTATCGCAGGGAGTGAAAGAAGCCAGTCTCAAAGGTTGTATAGCATGTGATCCTATTTATATGACAGAAGAGAGGGGTAGATTGTGGGGTTGGGTGTTGGCGGGACGGTGTACAAGGAGGCAGTGAGGGAATGTTTTGGGTGGTGGGGCTGTTCTGTACCCTGGCTGTGGTGGTGGTTACATGTGTTAAAACTCAAAGGACTATACACCAAAAGGGAAACAGTCAACATAACATAGGTTAATTAAAAAACGCATTTGAAACTGGAGCAGCAATGTTGTGATTTCTGCTTGGGTGAGGGTGTTCTTGTGATGGTGGTCTCCTGGGATTCTGATTCTCATTGATCATCTCAGGGCCGGGCGAATTGTTCCTGGTTAAGTTGTTCTAACCGAAGGGTGCTGATGAAGGGAGCGTGGCCATCACTGCTCTTGTTGTGGTCGATTGTAGGTGAAGCAGGTGGAGTCGGGGACAGTCCAGTTCCAGTACTCACTGAGCCCTGAAGGACACCCGGACACGCCCATGGAGCACGCCATTCGCCCCAAGGCAGAGCAGCGGCCTTCCAGGAAGCCACCCACCTCCCCTTCAAGTAAGTGTGTGTAGAGAGCTGAGTCTTCTAGCTCATGGCACAGCTCCATCTGTGCCCAGTACAGCAACATTTATCAGATACTTACTGCAGATGGCTTTAATTTGAATCAGTTGGTTGAGTTTTTGCTGAATACAGAGGTGTAGAACCGGGCAGTGACGAAGTGTGGCCCAGCACTTTGTGCTTCAGCCACGAGTCAGCTCTGTTACTTGCAGCTCCCTGAACGAGGGCCTGGGAAGGTCTGTTGGTGACCCTTAAAGGGACACATCATGTGGGTGCCCTGCAGATACAGGGCTCAAGAATCAGAGGCTGGCTGAAAGCCAAGGACTGCCAGCTTTATTTTGCACTGTTAATGTAGCCATGAGTTTGCTGTCTTTAAAAAGTGCTTTCTACTCCCTTGGAGCACAGTCTGAGAGTGGGGAGGCCATGACCTCAGGGCGTGGCTTTAAGAAAGGGATAGAGGGCTGTCAGCAGGGTGATGCCCTTCCTGTGGGTGGTGGCGTCCCCACGTGTGACCACGGCTGTCAGCTTTGCGTTGGCTACACCACACCTTCTGCTGAGGCCGGTACCTTGTGTTCAGGGCCTCTTAGTTTATTCCCAAGGACAGGCAGCTGTGTCCTGGTGGGGAATCCCACCTGTGGTGGGAAGAGGAGGAGTTTAGGAGGAGAATTGAAAGAGCATTGAGCCCTTGGCCCTCGGCTTCTAGGGATCTCGCTGGCTGGAAGAATGTTCTAGATCATGGGCGGTTAGGCTCTTAGAAAGTCAGAAAGGTAGGGAATGAACAAAAATGTAAGCTGTAGAGGGGAGCTTAGTGTCCATCCATCCTCCAACCAGATGGATTTACTCTGATGGACACTGCTGGGTGTCCATGGAGGGCTGGGCAGTGTCTCTTGGGCAGCAGGTCCTGGGTGCTGGTGCAAAGGCACCAGTGAATCTGTCATTTGGGAGTGGTTTTTTATGAGTTGAGATTCTAGTTTTTGGAAACTGGTCTTGTTGAATTTACTGGTTTATTGATTTTTTTCAGTTTTTATTTTATTTTTTTTTTGTGATACGCAGGCCTCTCACTGTTGTGGCCTCTCCCGTTGCGGAGCACAGGCTCCAGACGCTCAGGCTCAGTGGCCATGGCTCACGGGCCCAGCCGCTCCGTGGCATGTGGGATCTTCCCGGACTGGGGCACGAACCCGTGTCCCCTGCATCGGCAGGCGGACTCTCAACCACTGCACCACCAGGGAGGCCCCCACTGGTTTATTTTTAAAATATTTATTTGGTTGCACTGGGTCTTAGGTGCGGCAGGCGGGCTCCTTAGTTGTGGCATGAGAACTCTTAGTTGCGGCATGCACGTGGGATCTAGTTCCCTGGCCAGGGATCGATCCCAGGCCCTGTGCATTGCGAGCACGGAGTCTTAACCACTGGGTCACCAGGGAAGCCCCAGTCTTGCTGAATTTAATCTTACAGTTGGTGGAAGCAGCACACTTGTCTCTCCGGCCTAGAGCTTGATGTACTGGCCTCCATCTTTGTGACCTTCCAGGATTTTCCGAGATATTTAAACATGTTCAGGCACCAAAACTTAATAGTTGAGTACTTTGGGACCAAGCACGTTATTAAGTATTTTCCCTCTTCCCCGAAAGGCTGTATGTTTGATGGTTTTAATTGTTTTGTTCTTTCCAGTGTTGAATATTATGCTTACCAGACTGTTCTCAGGATTGCCGTTTACCACCCGTGTGTACATTAATGATCTCATCTTATATAAGTGGTGCTGGAATGTACAGCACCACTTATACTTGAGGAATTGCCAGAATATCTGCTAGAATCCCTTGCAGTGGTGGGTGGTAGGCATGTGTTTTCCATCAGAGTCAGTTTAGAATAAATTTCCAATTTTATTTGATAAAGTTGAATGCATGGAAAGCATAGACTATATAGTTAAAAATATTAAACAGAGTCAACTTATTTCTAACCTGTTCCCTTCTTTAAATCTATTATCTTCCCTTCTTTGACATATGTTCATAGTTACATTCTAAAAATAAAACAAGTACCAACCTCTAAGAAATGTAAGTATGAAAGAAAGATAGTATCCTAGATTATAAAAATATGTATATTTTGTGATTAGATATAAATATCATTACTCTGGTTTTTGATTAAGTGACTCTAAAGGACAGTAGTGAAATGTAGTAAACCCAGTTTAAAGTACTAAATACAGTCTACCCTTGTCCTTAGAAATGTCTGAATAGATCATTTTCTTAGAGAAGAAACCCATACAGCTATCGTTAAGGGAAGAATATAATTACCTTTTCTGGAAAGGAAATTTCCGGTGTTGAATTTTGATGTAGTTATGGCACTGGAAACAGCATCTAGTCTAATCTAATGGTCATCCAGGACGGGATGACCCTGTTGGCTTCTCCGGCCCGACCTACTGTCAGTGTGGCTGTGGACTTTGGGGTTTGCTCTCCCAGCTGCCCCGTCTGTTCTCATGAGGGCCTTAGAGGAGATTTAAAGCCTAGTCTGCCACTGCCTCTGTTTCCCAGAATTGTCCTTTAACTGATTTTTTGCTTGGGGTTCACGGAACTTCTTGGATCTCTGGGTTTTTTAAATCACAGTTGGAACAATTTTGATCATTCCTGCTTCTGTCCTCCTCTCTCTTCTCCCTTGGGGCCCCCAGTTACGCGTGTATCAGGCAGCGAGCCTCACTTCTATTTGTGGTCTGTTCTCTCTGTGTGCCGTCCTAGATCGTTCCTATTGCTGCACCTTCAGGTTCACTCATCTTTTCTTCTGCAGTGTCTGATCTGCCATGAATCCCATCCAGTGTAGTTTTCATCACAGGTCCTGTAGTTTTCATCTCCAGAAGTTCTCTCAGGGTCTTTTTCTGTCCTCCATGTTCAGTGTTTCCTGTGGCTTCTCGAACGTGGGAAATACCTGTACAACCACTGACAAGCTTATGCTTTAGTCTTTCTCTCCAGAGAAGGCAGAGGTAGGTAGACCTCTTAGACCTGACCAGCAGTTAATGTTCCAGTATTTTTCCCTATTTGAAATGACCCAGATAGTGACCCAGATAGTGAGTGAATTCGCATTTTAGCTTGGTTTAGTTTCAAGTTACCGAAATCTGGAGATAATGTTACAAAGTTTGTCCCTCCTTTGATATCTTTGTTTGCCAGTTCTAATATCTTGGTCTGGATTCGTTTTGATTGATTGATTTTTGTCCTAATTTGGGTTGTATTTTCCTGCTTCTTTATATTCATAATTTTTTTTACCGGATTCCAGGTATTGTGAGTTTTCTCCTTTTGGGGACTGAATATTTTTGTAGTTGATAAATACTCTTGAGCTTTGGAAACGGTTTGGTCATTTTGGGTCTTGCCCTTAAGATTTGTTAGATGGGACCAGATCAGCATTTAGTTTAGGGCTAATTATTCCTCACTAGGTGACAAGACCCCTTTTGTTACTCTGCCTGATGTCCCTGAATTATGAGGTTTACCAGTCTGTGAGGACAGCTTCTTTCTGGCCTCGGGTGAACCCTGTGTACTGGTCCTTCTAATTTTTCGGGTGGTTCTTTGCCCATCCTTGGGTAGTTTCCTCGTCAGTGATCTACTAAATCCTGGAGGGACCCTCTAAGTGGCTGGAGCTCCTTCTCTGTGCACCCCTCCTGTCTGTGTTCAGCCCTGCAAACTCCAGCTTCCTTGGTCTCCTTGGGCTCTCAGCTTGGTCTTCAGATCAGGGCCCCGCTGTGCACTGTCTGGGTTCCCCTCCCTGCACTGCAGTCTGAAGAATCACTCAACACTGTGATGTGAGGACAATTGGAAGGTTTACTTCTTTTGTTTCCAGTTCCTCAGGATCCTTTCCTGCCTGAATTCCAGTGTCTTAAAGACTTGTTTTATATATTCTGTTAAAAATTTTTGTTTCAGATGGGAGGGAAAATCCGGTCAGAAGTAGAAGGCTTTGCCTGCTGTTAGTGGTTTCTAGGCTACTGAAGTCATCCGCCCCAGGGCTGATCGCCCAGCGGTTTTGAACGTTTTCCTGGCTGCTCTGTGCTGCGTGTGGTTCACTAAACGTGTCGGCGTTTCATGACTTTCAGCCTTGGCTCGTGCCCTGAGCCTAGAAGGCGTCTCCGTCGTGTACTGTGTTTATTTTCTTTTAAGATATATTCTCTTTGTTAAATTAAAAAATTACAGGGCTTCCCTGGTGGCGCAGTGGTTGAGAGTCTGCCTGCCGATGCAGGGGACACGGGTTCGTGCCCCGGAGCGGCTGGGCCCGTGAGCCATGGCCGCTGAGCCTGCGCGTCCGGAGCCTGTGCTCCGCAATGGGAGAGGCCGCAACAGTGAGAGGCCCGCGTACCGCAAAAAAAAAAAAAAAAAAAAAAAATTACATATTCAAGAATAGCCAAGGCAGTTTTGAAGAAGAGAGGCTTCCCCTTTCTTGACTTGCAAGCTTAACGGCAAAATTATAGTAACTAGCACAGCGTGATGTTGGTACAGACATAGATCAACAGATAACAAGACAAAATAAAAAGCGTGATGTATGACAAATTACAGATAAGGAGCATATTACTTTCCTACTGTTGTTATAACGAATTATCATAAGCTTAGTTGCTTAAAATAGCGTGAAGTTAGTATCGTCCGGTTCTGGAGATCAGCAGTCCAAAGGTCTCACAGACTGAAGTCGAGGTCTCTGGGCTGCGCCCCTGCAGAGGCTGTGGGAGAGGATCTGCCTCGTTGCCTTTGCTGGCTCCCAGGGCCCAGCGGCACCTTTGGCCCCATCCTCCATCTTCAGAGGCAGATTCAGAATAGCATTTCCACGTCTCTCTTTGACCCTGATTAATCACTCCTGCCTCTCTTTCACTCATAAGGACTGTTGTGGTTACACTGGGTCCCCTCCACCATCCAGGACAATCTCCGTGTCTCCAGGCCAGCTAATTAGCAGCCTCGATTCCATCTGCCACCTCGGTTCCCTTGGTGGCGTTAGCACAGCGTATTCACAGGTCGCTGGGATTAGGATGTGGGCGCTTGGTGGGGCGGTGGGCAGCATTACTCTGTCTGCCACAAGAGTAAGGGCGGACCAGTCAGTTAACAGCGCTGGACTGGCTGTCCAGGTGGAAAATGGAAAATCAGATCCCAATTTCATGTTGTGTACACAAATTCTGGATGGATTACAAAACAGAACTGTAGAAATTTTAGAATCAGAAGATCAGGAAGAAGAAAGATGATAGAAAGAGCTGTTCCGAGTCAATGAGGAATGGTCCATAACAGGACAGAAAAATGGGCAAAGGGATGTGAGGAGAGAATTCACAGAGGAGAAACCAGAACAACCAATCGACGTACACAAAAGTGCTCAGTTTCACTAGCAATCAGAGAAATGCAAATTAAAATGAGAAATCACTTCATGACCCTCGTGTTGGAAAAACCTGGCCGGCTAATAGCATGTAGGTGGAGGAGGAGTTGGGAAGCGAGGAATTCCCACCACACAGGGAGGAATGCAGGATGTACGACCACTTTGAAGAGCAATTTTGTAGTATTTAGTTAATACCCTACAGCTGGGAAATGCCATTTCTAGACGCCCACTGCAGAGAGGAACTAGTTCATGTGACACGGGGCCTGTGTTTAGTGGCTGAAGCGTGGGAACGACCTGCCTGTGCCCCAGTCGGGGGATGGCTGAATGAGCTGATTTATCAGGACCATGGGTGCTGTGTAGCAGTGAAAATGCCAAGATAGGGCTCTGCACATCATTATGGCTGAACCTTCACAACGGTGTGCTGAGTGAAGAAGGCAGGTTCTGAAAGGAAACGGACAGCACGGCAGCATGTAAGTGGCTTTGAAATCAGTTGCGTTTTGTTTGTGAATCCAGACTTGCCAACTGGGTGGTCTTAGACCAGTTGCTTAATGTGTCCGTCCCTCAGTTTCCTCAGCTGTAAAATGGATGGATTAAAGGCCTACATATGAAAAACAAAACTTGAGGAGTCTTAGAAAAAAATTTGGAGAATATTTTTATGCCCTTGAGGTTAGGAAGGCTTCCTTAAACAAGATAAAGCACAAACCAAAAAGAGAAGAGTGAGAAACGTGATAATGTTAACACGTAAAGCTTTTCTATGAGAGAAGACTCCATAAACAAAGTTAAAAGACAAACCTCAGGACTGGGCTTCCCTGGTGGCACAGTGGTTAAGAATCCGCCTGCCAATGCAGGGGACACGGGTCCGAGCCCTGGTCCGGGAAGATCCCACATGCCGCGGAGCAACTAAGCCCGTGCGCTGCAACTACTGAGCCTGCGCTCTAGAGCCCGAGAGCCACAACTACTGAGCCCGTGTGCCACAGCTACTGAAGCCCGCGTGACTAGAGCCCGTGCTCCACAACAAGAGAAGCCACCGCAATGAGAAGCCCGTGCACCACAACGAAGAGTAGCCCCCGCTCGCTGCAACTAGAGAAAAGCCCGCGCACAGCAACGAAGACCCAACGCAGCCATAAATAAATAAATAAAAATTTATGTATATAAAAAAGACAAACCTCAGACTAAAAGATACTTGCAATACATAAAACCGTTAAAAAGTAATGGAAAGAATGAGGAGATTAGAAGGAAGAAAGATAATAGAAAGAGCTCCTCCCAATCAGTAAGAAGGAGATAAACAACCGACAAGAAAAATGGGCAAAGACCCTCAGAGGTCGTGGAGAGGGTTAGATGAAAAAAGTTTGTCAGGGTGCGCAGGCTGCCCAGCTCAGGGCAAAGGCTTCACAGTTGCTGTCAGCTGCATTGATCTTGTCATCCTGCTGGCTGGCAGCATCCGTGGGCAGTGGCCACATGTTCATACCCCCTTTCAACCATTGGCCCAACTAAATACAGATCCCATATCTCACTGGAAACAGGGCGACCACCAGGTCAGGAGCAAATGCAATATTTGCACAGAGCTACTGTTGACCCCAAAGTCCTTGATGGGTACAAACCAGTGCCCATGTTGCCATCTAGGGAATGGGTTCCCACTGGGCCGGAAAGCTTAGTGTTGGCCCTGCTTCTACCGTTTTATATTAGCATTCTGGGAGAAAGTAAGGGAGTGTTTATTCGGATAGGTTTGCTCAGCGTGCCCTCCCCTTACCCATTCAGCAAACCCTATTGACAGTCTGTGAAGTGCCAGGTATGTTTTAAAAGGAGACAGTAAGTGAATAAATCACCAAATATTTAGGTAGCAGAAAGAATACTGTCCCACTCTGGTGTGGGGTGTTGACAGCAGGGAAGCTGTGCCTATGTGAAAAGGGAGTATATGGGAATTCTCTGTCCTTTCTGCTCAAAGTTGCTGTGAATATAAAACTGCTCTAAAGTCCATTAAAGAATAAGACAGAGAATAATATGTGGGGAACTTAGTTATGCCTGTCTTGATTTGATTAACCTGTGTTCAGGATTTATGTTTCTGTTTCCATATTTGAGGTTCATCTGTGGCAGAGGTCAGCAGACTTTAAGGCCAGATAGGAAATATTTTAGGCTTTGTGGGCCAGATGACCTCTGCCACGGCTACTCATCTCTGCTGGTGTTCAGTGAAAGCCATCGAGGATGTGTAAGTGAACAAGTACGGATGTGTTCCAATAAAGATTTATTTATAAGCGCAGATCGTGCGCCAAACTTGACCAGTGGGCCATACTTTGCAGATCCTTTTTTTTTTTTCTTTTTCTTTTTTTTAATGTGTAATAGTCTTTATTGAAACATAGCCAAACAGTAGCCAGAGTAATCTCTATTTTTTAATTTTTATTTTATTAAGTCTTTTGAAAATGTAATATATTTAAATGTTCAAAAAATGTTAAAGTGGGAAGTAGTAAATAGATGACCCAATTTTCTAATGGGTTGCTGGTCTTTACCAATTGATAGAAGCTCTTGTTATGTTAAATGAGCCCTTTGTGATGAGGTTGCAAATTAATTTTCTCAATTTGTCTTTTTTCTTTTGACTTTTCTTGTAGTGGTTTTGCCAGGAGTTTACAAAAATTTTCATAGTCATCATCTTTTTTTTTTTTCTTGTAAATTTATTTATTTATTTTCGGCTGCGTTGGGTCTTCGTTGCTGCGTGCGGGCTTGCTGTAGTTGTGGTGGCTTCTCTTGTTGTGGAGCATGGGCCCTAGGCACGTGGGCTTCAGCAGTTGTGGCATGAGGGCTCAGTTGTTGTGGCTCACGGGCTCTAGAGTGCAGGCTTAGTAGTTGTGGCCCACGGGCTTAGTTGCTCCGTGGCATGTGGGATCTTCCTGGACCAGGGATTGAACCTGTGTACCCTGCATTGGCAGGCGGATTCTTAACCACTGCGCCACCAGGGAAGCCCCTCATAGTCATCTTTTTTCAATCTTTTCTTTTAAAGCATTAAGAGATCACATTTTAGTTAGAAAGGTCTTCCACATTCCACGGTTACAAATAATTCTCTCAAGTTTTTTTCCTAGTAATTTTAGGGCTTCCTTCTTATATATACATTTAAATCATTGATCCATTTGGAATTTATTCTTGTATAAAATATTAGTTTACATCCAATTTATATTTTTCTAGATGGCTATCCAGTTATCCCAATACTATTTAATTCTTAATGTTTTCCCCACTGATTTAAGACACCACTCATATTATTTATTAAATTATTACTTGCATTTGTTTATATTAGTGGGTTCTATTTTTAAAAAAAATTTATTAGAGTATAGTTGATTTACAATATTGTGTTAGTTTTGGGTGTACAGCAAAGTGAATCAGTTATACATATACGTATATCCACTCTTTTTTTCAGATTCTTTTCCTATATAGGCCATTACAGAGCACTGAGTAGAGTTCCCTGTGCTCTACAGCAGGTTCTTATTAGTTATCTATTTTATATATAGATCCTTTCTTTTTTGTTGTTTTTATCAGGTTTTGGTATTATGAGCATTTTAGGTGTGTAAAATGAGTGTTTACTTGGGGCTCTCTAGAGAAGCAGATATACATACAGTATGGGAAGAGATATATGATGAGAAATTGGATCACACAATTACGGAGGCTGAGAAGTCCCGTGATCTACTGTCTGCAAACTGGAACCCAGGAAAGCAGGTGGTGTAATTCAGGCTGAGTCCAAAAGTCTGAGAACCAGGGCAGCCGGTGGCGTGGATTTCATCTGGGTCTGAAGGCCTGACAACAGGGGGCCGAGGGCAGGAGACTGATGACCCAGCTCTGCGGTCAGGCAGGAGGGGTCTAGTTCTTCCTTCCTCCACCTTTTTGTTTTATACAGACCCTCAATGGATTCAATGAGGCCTCCAT
>NW_020174791.1:36046-40937 GCF_003031525.2 Neophocaena asiaeorientalis asiaeorientalis
GAGTCACCCCTTCAAATTCGAATTTCATGCGGAAACACCCGCACAGACACACCCAGAATAATGTTTAACCAAACGTCTGGGCGCCCTGTGATCCAGTCAGGTTGGCACTTAAGATTTTAAGCTATTTCTGTGTTTGCTACCTTTTCCTGTGCTTTAAAATAGTTTAAACAAAAGGCAGCATCTGTTTCTTGAAGGTCTGATAAAACTTACCTATAAAACCATCAGGAACTTGGTGCCTTTTGAAGGGATGTTTTGACAACCATTTAAATTTCTGTTCATGGTTATTGATCTATTTAGGTTTTCCATCTCGTCTTGTGTTACCTTTTGGGGTACATATCCTCTAGAAAAATGGTCAATTTCTTTTAGTTTACAAAGATGTTGGGATAAAATTGTATCTAATTTAAAGCTTCTAATTCGTATCATTAAATAGCAAAAATTCAACCAAGTACATTTTAAAGCTCTAACTGGCTTTATTGAACAATTAATGAATTAGGTAGCATCCCATCTACCAAGTAGAAACTCACTTGGAGGAGCTGAACAAAAAGGAAGACGTTTATAGGCAGAAGGTGGGGGAGGGGGTAAGGAAAGAGCGGGCTACCTCACCTTCCTCTGGGGGATGGAAGGGGTCCACGTGGCTGTTACCTCATTGGTGCCAACCAGAAAATTCCAAACTGGCCAGTTAAGACCACTTTCCTGGGGAATATTGAAAGTGCAGTTAGGTAAGGTACCAAGCCATGGTTCGGTGACACCGGCTTAGTACAAGTGACAAGTGACCCCATTCTGGGCCGGTTGTTTCTTTTTGAAACTATCTATGATTAGGTTCCCTTTCTCATGCCTAATATTTTGGTGAATCTCTCCCTTTCTCGGTCAGGCTTAGCCAAGGTTTCTTCACTTCATCATTCTCTTCAAAGAACTAGCTGTTGGTTTTACTTATTGGTTCTCCCGTTCTTTGTTTTTGTTTCTAATTGTATCTTTAATTTTAATTAACTTAATGAAAATTTAATTTTATATGCTTTTATCAAGTCCATCCTCTTAATTTTTTAAAAAAGTTGAGCGCTTAGCCTTTTTTCCATTTATCTGCTTAGGAATGATCTCACTTAAGGGTCTGCAGTTTTCTTCTAGGTGCAGCGTGGACTCTCACACGTTTTGATCTTTAGTGTTCTTACTGCCTCAACTGTTGGGCTCAACTTCTGTTTGCTTTTACCTAGAATATAGAAGTGTTTTAAAGTATCCCCACGTTAAAAAATACACTAAACTCTTCTTGCCCTTTCACATGGGCCCTTGCCCTCATCCTTAAAGCCCGGCTCAGGTGTCTCCTCCCTGCAGAGCCTCCTTTCCGCATCTCCTGGCCTTGGTAGGTGCTGCTCTTTATTTTTTATTTTATTTTATTTATTATTTATTTGGAAAAAGGAGTTTTATTTTTTAAGTTTAACAACTGATTGTGTGTTTTTTTTTAAACATCTGTATTGGAGTATAATTGCTTTACAATGGTGTGTTAGTTTCTGCTTTATAACAAAGTGAATCAGTTATACATATGTTCCCATATCTCTTCCCTCTTGCGCCTCCCTCCCACCCCTCTAGGTGGGGTCACAAAGCACCGAGCTGATCTCCCTGTGCTATGCGGCTGCTTCCCACTAGCTATCTATTTTGCGTTTGGTAGTGTATATATGTCCATGCCCCTCTCTCACTTTGTCCCAGCTTACCCTTTCCCCTCCCCATATCCTCAAGTCCATGCTCTAGTAGGTCTGTGTCTTTATTCCCATTTTACCCCTACGTTCTTCATGACCCTTTTTTTTTTTTCTTAGATTCCATATATACGCGTTAGCATACGGTATTTGTTTTTCTCTTTCTGACTTACTTCACTCTGTATGACAGACTGCTCCTTATTTTATATCGTCTGTTGTCTGTTTCTTCCTTCTCACTACTGCTTTTGGGGTGTGTCAGCCAGGCTTGCCCTGGTGACAGATAGTTCCTGAATCTCACTGGCTTAAAACAAAAAGCTTTGCTTCCTGCTCTCAGTACACGTCCATGTGGGCTGGGGGCGGCTCTGCTCACTATGGTCACACATGGCAGTTGTCACCGGAGCATTGCCGGCCGCTCCCCCCCAGCACAAAGAAAGGCCCAGAAATGACCTGCATCCTTCCTCCCAGCACAGGGGCTAGAGCTGGCGTGTGGCCCCGCCCAGTCTCAGGGGCTGCGCAGCGTCCCAGCGAGGCCGCAGAAGGTGAAGAGGTGCCGATCCCCGGTGTGGATATTCGTTCGGCATTAGAGACGATCATAGGAGCATCTCACCAGTGGGGACTCTGCTGGTCCATCGTTCTGTTGCCCAAAGCATTCAGCACGTGTGGGTAGAGAAATGGGTCACTCGGGACTCTTCCGTGATAGAAACTCAACTCAAAATAGTCGAAACGGAGAGGGAATTGATTGGCTCTTGTGATGGAAGAGCCCTGACGTGAGGCCTGGCTGCGTCCTGGCCCTGGAGTGGTGTGGTGAAGAGCTGGTGTGTCTGTCTGTCTCCCACACCTCTGACTGCTCACCCTCCAGCTGTCCATGGTGGCTTCCTTCCAGGCAGGGTTTCCCTACATGGTGGCTCCGGGAGCTGCTCGGTTATCCTCGGACTTAGGAATCCCAGCAGGAAGAACCTCTTTTGCTCAGTTGTCCAGTCGGAGTCCTGAGATGGAGCCCCTCCCTCTGCCGGGTCACCTGCTGTACCCTGAATGACTGGGATGGGGGTGAGGCAGGGCGTGCATCCTGGGTCACACTCCCTCTCTTGTGTGGGGTTGGGCCAGGGGTAAGGGCTGGGAGGGTGATGCCCCAAAGGGAAACCATCCTTGCTGCTCTCGGGAGAGAGGGTGGATTCCGGTGGCCACCCGATGGATTGAGGGCCTGCTCTCCTGTCCCAGGTCTCTCCCTGCACTCAGCTGTTTCCACTGCGTAGTTGCACCCCAGCTTTGAGCAGCTTTCCCTGCATTTCTTGATCTTTGAATGAGTAGAGATTGGTAGTTCCTGCCAGTGGCACCCGGCCTGTCTTCCGGAAGCCCACCATCTCCACCCCCGGAGGCTCTGCTGGGCACAGAGCAGGGCACTGTGTGGGCTCCAGGGAGCACTGTGGAGGTTCAGGGGGTGGGGGGACCCCACAGGGAGGGCTCCCCCACAAGGCCTCTTGCTTTGGGCTCGAGATGATCCTGTCGCCCGCTGAGCCGAGTCTCTTTCTGGGTGACTGGGTGGAGGGTGTTACTCTCCCGTGTGTGGGGCTCACCGAGCCGCAGCCTGACTTGCTAAGGTTCAGAGCTGCTGGGTGCACACCCTTTGAGTTCTCTACCAGAAGCGTTATTGCTGCGTCCTTGGCAGACAGGAGTGGGTGCTTCAGCTGCTGGAGAACTCAGGGATTGAGCTCTGGTGCAGACGTGCGGTAGCAGCGTCATCTGGTTTTCAGCTCCCGTTCGGGGACCCGCAGATCTGCGTGGATGCAACCTGTTTCCATTTGGTTTATTTAATTTGGATTTATCACCGCATTCATGTCACATTAACGTGATCGCCTTCACCCCAGGCTCCAAGCATTTGAAAACGTTGCCTCCCAAGACCTAACATAAGAGACTTAAATACCGGCTGATGTTTAACTTATGATGGAAACTTTTCCTGCTTCAGTATTTTACCAACCTCTACAGTTCCTTTGGAAATCTTAATGATACGCAGCTGTCACTTTAAGTGGGGTGCTCTGGCTTTCTGTTGTGAATTATCCTTTTTATTTGTTCTGCAAAATTACCAGGGAGCAAAGGTCCATTCATCACCCTCCGCACGGGTGTGTGTGCAGGGCCGCTAGAGGGCCCTCCGTCTCCAGGTTTTGGAACCCGGCATGGCATTCCCCTGACCCGTAGTTTGCTTTTGAATGTTCTGATGGCGTCAGGATTTTGGTGTGTCTGCTTAATAGATACGAAAGCGGCCGGGTAGAAGGGGCCATTGAAAATACATAACCCTGGTGTTTCCCAGAGCACACTGAGTTAGACGCTTGACGTGGTTGTGACCCCGTGTGCGGGCGACATGCTCGAGAGCATCCTCACTGACAGGCAGCTCGCCTGCCCCGAGTCGTGTCATCCAGGACATCACGCAGCAGTGGAGAGAGTGAAAGATGTCGATTGAGCAGGGGATGGAAGTTAGCGGCCGGGAACCTAACACACCTGTACGGCATCTGCCGGAGAGCCTGAGTGAGCGGTTCAGAGCCAAGGCTTCCAGGAGGGAGATCACGCTTCTGAGCCTGGTCTTTGAAGGTGACCCCAGCCTAGGGCTCTGGGCACGTCTCATACTTCCCACTCCTCTTGGGCCTGATTCGCCGAGACAGGGCACCTCTGGCTTCCTTCAGCACAGAGACCCAAACCCACTCCATCGACAGCATCCCTTTACCTCTTCCTAGATTTTGCTCACTTCCTCCATTCCTGTGATCAAAGTCTTCAAGAGGATGACTTTTTAAGCCCAAATAATTAGGAATAACGGCCTTTCAAGTGGGTCGGCCTTGTGAATTTTTAGTGTCTGGAGTACCATTGAATGCTGAGTAATCCTTTATTTTCAAGGTCTGTCGGGGAAAGCTGTTTTTCACAATCTCTATTTAAATCACAGAAATTGTGTCTTTGGCTGTGACGACCCCTTCCTTCCCCCTGCCCTCGGGGCAAGCTGTTGGCCCCCATCCTGGAACATCCCCACAGCCCCGCCTTCCTGGTCCGAGGCCTGGCCCCTCCCTGCCTGGCCCCTCCCTGCCGCGGTTGCTAAGCAACAGCCTCCTCTCCCTTCTGTTAAGCACAGGCAGGTCTGTCTGCAGGGCAGCCTTTTCCTCCACGAATCCCACTCATCAGGCCCTGCCGGCTGATTCTCTTTTCCTCCGCCCCCCGCCCCCCAC
>NW_020174791.1:41076-44076 GCF_003031525.2 Neophocaena asiaeorientalis asiaeorientalis
AAGCAGAAGCGCTCTCTGGAGGGCAGCTTGCACTGTGGGATAAAGGGCTTGAATGTGTTCATGCATGGGGACCCCACCAGCCTTCCCAGGGAGGACAATGGAGAGACCTCTGCTCTCTGCAGCCTGGAGGATGTCACCAAGCCTGCTGCCTGAGCTCTCTCGTGCCTGTGTACTTACTTTCTGTCTTTCTGTGATGTTCGCCCACTCGACTCGTCAGAAGTGCTGTCTGAGAAGTGCTGACCTGAAAGGCAGCCCTTCTTGCCCTGGAGCGTGGAGTGGGCTTCAGGTCCTCGTGGTCTGCACACCTCCCCACTCCCCCCAGGCTGAATGCAGAGACGTGTGGGATGCAGGTGTGTGACCTGGCGGGACGCGGACAGCCCAGGTTTGGGGCAGATCGCAAGCCCCCTCCTGGCCTTTTAGTCGAGTGTAGGGCATTCAGGCTTCTAGAAGCTGAACTGAAGAGAGGACTGGACACTTGAGCTTCTGTCGACAGTGCTTTTCAGCAAGTGGAGGCTGATCGGGGAGCAATAGGGTGTGGGGGAAATTCATCTTCAAACGGGGGCGCAGCTGCAAACGTGTCTGTCTCAAGTACTTGGTGTGGCCCTGTCTGCGTCTGTCTGTGTCGCGGTTGGCTCGGGTGGCATGGCAACTGCTGACTCAGTCCCTTCCGAGGCTGAGGTGTCCCTGAGCCGCACAGAGCGCCTGGCGAAGCTGTCGTCTTAGTCTCTGCGTTCTTCCTTTAACGACCAGGTGATGTACCTGAAGCCAGAGCCGCGCGGTGCCATGGCCAGACGTGGACATTATTCCCGGTGGGGTGACAGGAGGGCCCCATCTGGGGAGCCACCAGCATCCCCTGCCGCGGGACCTCATCCTCTGCGACGGGCCGCCTGGTGCCATCGGTTCAGCCAGGAGCGTCGTCAGGCTCCAACAGGGACACAAAGACATACCTGATAATGATCAGTAAATTAGAATTTAAGTTATTTTAAATTCCACGGGTAGTAAAGGAAAACACGCTTATTCACATGTCTAAAGGGTGAGGTTCTAGCCCCTCACTGTTCCTACCATTCCACACCTTTCAATGAATTTACCTACAGACCTTCATCCACGTGTCGTTTTGTTTCTTTTCCTTTAACAGAGGTGGGATTCCCTTAGGCGGGTTGCTCGGTAACTTGCTTTCCGCTCTGTAACTTGTCTTGGCAACGTCCCACGTCAGGACCCGCCCGTCGACCTCCCCCTTTTTAATTGCTTCCGGGCTCCACACCCAGATGGGCCAGCTTTAATTCAGGGCTTCCATTTTCAGGAACACGTGGGCCATCCTCACGGCTTGCCGTTTTCAGCGGTGCTGCGGCAGAGGTTCTTGCGCGCGCGTCCTCGTGCGCGCTGCAGATGTCACCACGCACGCGGCCTTTGCACACACGTGAGGACCCCATGGTTTGGTCTTGTCGGCCCCGGCAGCTCGCAGCCTGGTCGTGCTCAGTGGCGGAAGGCGGGCTTCCCAGTCAGACCTCCACACCTCCGTCGTGGCTTTTAGGAGACTTGGAGGAATGACAGTGGACGCCTCTGGAGGACACTGTGTTGTCCGGGCAAGACCGTTAGATTGTGTAGTTTGCGAAGCAACTTAATCGGCGACCGCCGCATGGAACATTACAACAGAAAGGTTTGAAGCCAAGTTATTTTGCGGTTTTGGTGTATTTTCTCACAGCCCGTGCCTCGCTGGGGTGTGTGGGTTTGGGCCCTGGGATTCCCAGCAGGCATCTGCTGCAAAGCCTTCCATGTGCGGTTGGTTGTCTAGGAGGTTAAGATTGGGTAAGTCAGGATGTAAAGAATCACCTCGAAAACACCACGCAGTGCCCAGCGTAGACGAACTGGGGAGATAGCGAGCGTGTGAGGAGTTTAACGGGCTCGGAGGGGTTACCTGTCCGCAGGGTTCAGAGCTTCCTCAACTAGAGGACACGCGGCCCGGCTCCCACGCGCCAGGCTTCTCTGAGCAGAGGAAAACGGAGCCATTTCCTGCAGGCTTTTCCTCGCTGCCAAAATCAACCCGTGTAGTTTTTTTTTTTTTTTAACATCTTTATTGGGGTGACCCGTGTAGTTTTCAGCCTCCTTTCAGGGTGGAAGAAAGGAGAATCCGGGGTGCTGCTCTTCTGTTTCACCTTCTAGACTGTTCCGGTGGCGGGGTGGTGGTGGTGACGGGGGGCTGCACGGAGCCCTGAGCTGCCTGGGGGGAGGCGTGTGGCTTCAAGGACAGTGGGGCCCTGGCAGAATCCTGGTCTGCGTTTTGCTTCTCGCGAGATGACATCTTTCCTGGGAAGCGAAGCTAACTCCCTCCAAAGGGAGCTCGTTTCAGGAACCGGAGGCTCCCTGGGCTAGAGGGCGCCGAGTTCTTTGGAATCACATTAACTTGGCTTTGAGAAAGGAGCTGGGCTGGCGAGGGGCTGGAGAGCCTGTAGCTCAGCTCAGGTGGGACCAGCGGAGTTGGGGGCCTCCCTCCATGCCACCCCCCGCTCTCCCCGCCCCTCATTCCTCATCAGCTGGATCTCTCCTCCTGGGGTGAGCCTGCAGTGCCTTCTCCAGGTGGATTCCGAGGTGGCTGGAAGGGGCTTTGGTGGCATGTCGGCCCCAGGGCACAGCAGGGCCGGCTAGGGGGGTGCTTCGCACGTGCGGTTCCTGCCTGGTGGCTGAAGCTGCGCTGTGGTGGGATTCAGGGCTGCCAGGGGAGTCGGGCGTCCTCCCTTCAGACTGCACAGCATTCAGAGTCACGGCCCTCGTGTGCACTGGCCGGTCGGTAGGTGCTAGGTGCTGCCCGCGCCTGCCCCGTGCCCTGGGGCTTGGGGGCCACAGGGTCAGGTGAGCTGCTCATGGGCACCGCCCGGTCCGGGGCTCAGACGTGGCTGTGCGGGGACTTGGGCAGCAGAGACCACCGGGGAGGGAGGGAGGGCCAAGTGCGGGCAGTCAGGGCCACACGCGGGTGACAGGAGCAGGGCTAGTTACCTGGGCGGG
>NW_020174791.1:44337-71791 GCF_003031525.2 Neophocaena asiaeorientalis asiaeorientalis
GCGGTTGCGTCCACACGCAGCGGCCAGAGTCGGGTCACTGTGAAGGGGACCGAGGTGCATTAGGAAGGCGCGGTCCTCAGGGGGACCAGACGTGTCACCTCGGATAGGTGCCCGGTCCCACCTGGGCCTTCAGGGGAGCGGAGGGGGCCGTGTCAGCATGGGCCCCGATCAGCGGGCAGCCCCACCGTTGACTGGAGGCGGTGATGTTGGCGGCTGACGGCAGAAGAAGCGCGCGTATATGGGCTGAGGGGGAGTTGATGGGTGGCCCCAGACGCCGGAGCACAGTGCTGGGAGTCTGGGGGTTTCAGGGACTAGAGTGACGCCTGGACTCCTAGACAGGAGTGCAGGGCCTGGGATCGGGGTGGAAGCAGCACAGGCAGACCTCAGCCCGGTCCTGCCCCGGGCCACTGTGCGGTGACCGTGCTCGGCGGGTGGGGACAGCGCCGTGGGAGTGGTTGCTCCCTCCGCAGTTGGGCACCTCCCAGCCTCGCATCACCCAGGGCAGGGGCGCCCTTGGCCCTCGCTCCAGGAACCCTGTGGAGGACCGACCTCGACTATTCCCGGTATGAACATGCCTGCACTCACACCCCTAGAGTGAGTGGGCCTCAGGGGACGGGCTGTGAGTGATGGGAGAGCCGGAGCGCCCAGCCGTGCGTGCGTCTGTTTAGAAGTTTCTTACGTAACAGAACAGCAAGTGGGCCCCTGCCAGGGAAGCACCGGCCCAGGCAGGCATCAGAGCCCGGCCCCACGAAGGCAGGGGAGGGTGAGTAGGGGAAAGGACGGGTGAACCTTGAGGTGAGCGCAGGGGAGCCTCAGGTGTCTGACAGCCTCATATCTCCCTGAGCGCACACGGAGTGAGCCTCGTGAGCAGGGAGGAGGCCGAGGAAGTGGGCAGCGAGCTCGGGCTCCATCCTGCAGGCGGTGACTGGGGACGAGCGCCCTGGGTCTGCTCGCCAAGCACTGGGGCTGCCCAGTGGCCGCTGCCCAGCTCCGAGCACCCGTTACCATCGAGGGGAGACTCGCGCCAGGCCTGCCTGAGCCGGGCTCCGTTGCCCTTGCCCCACCCAGGCTGACGGCCCCTCCCCGGCCCCTGTGCTTCCTTCCAGGCCTGCCAGCACCACCGCCCCGGGGGCTCACCACCCCCCAGGACTCGCCAGTGGGACCAGGGGTAAGTCCAGGCCCGAGAGGCCTGTTTCGGAATTCCACAGTCAAGTATTTAAAGGTTCTGGGGGCGGGAAAGTCCCCTTTGCATCTTTAAGAACAGTTGATGTCCTGTTTACCTGTGAGGGCTGGGAAGCGTCCCAGTGAGCCAGAGGGGAGGGGCCCCCAGGTGTCGAGGTGCAGGTGTCCTCAGCCGCCCTCCTGCCTGTCTCTGCGGTTGGTCCCTAGTGCGCTGCTCCCAGCGCCGGCTGTCAGGGCCGTGGCTTCTGCTGCTTGTTAATGATCCTCCAGTTGCCATGGAAGGCCTGTGTCCGCGCTCAAGCTGATGTGTTCTCCCGCAATTATGTCTGACGGCTGGGAATGTTTCAGGACTGAATGGCCTTTTTTCCCCTTCTGGGACACGGAGCAGCGCTCTTTGCAGCCTCCTCTCCTGACCCTCTGCCAGGAGAGGGCGCTGGTGAGGCCGTGGCTTCCCCAGGCAGCAGCCGGGCAGGTGCGCTGAGCAGCTGGTGCTGGAGGGGACAGGGCGGCACCGACAGAGGCCAGCACGTTGGTGGGCCTGTCGGAGAGCAGACGTCTCCTCCGGTGCTAGGAGCTGCGGCCGCCCCTCAGGGATCCTGAGCTGGGTCTGCCCGTGGCTCGGGGCTGGCTCTGGCCAGCGTGGTTTTTGAATGAGGTCAGAGTTGGCTTGTCCTGATGACCTTGTCTGCCAACATCACCCTGGACGTTGACTTTCTGGAAAGGTTGAATGATTCGGTATCCAGGGCTGTCCCCAGGATGTGGCTTTAATGTGGACCGTGCAGCTGGGAAACTGGACCAGAAGTGAATGTGGTGTTTGCCCGAAGACATGTGTTTGGGGACAGCCTCCCGGCCCCTGCTGGCCTGTCCCAGCATTTTCCCTCCAGCGGTTGGCATGGTGCCCCTGAGTGCTGAGGGGCCACAGGGCAGCACCTCCAGCCCCAGAGGCAGGAGGCGCTCACGGCGGCTTGTGGGCTCTGAGGGGAGCTGAGCAGACCCTAAATTCTTCTCTGCCCCTAAGATGCTGCCCGGATCCCCCAGTGGCCCTCGCCCATTTCTTCAACACCTCATCATGGGTTGGGTCCTTCTCTGTACCAGCACCAGCCCTTTCCGCCCCCCCGCCCCCCCGGGCCAGCTGTCACTGCTGATGACAGACGTCTCATTTGTTAACGTGTACATCATAAATAGAGACCAGGATTTGAGAGACGGGTCTTCAGCAGAGCGAGGGCCCTCCACCTCTGCACACCGGCCTTTTAGTGCAACGTTCGTTTTCCTCACGTTAGTCACATTTACCTGACCGTGTGCCGGGTACCTTGCCAAGCCCTTTCTCTCACAGTAGGCCTGTGACCTAGGTACTGTTAGCACCCCCATTTTACAGGTGAGGAGACGGAGGCAAGACCAAGTTAATTAGGCGACTTGCCCACGTCACGTGGCAGTGAAGTGGTGGAGTGGGGCTTCCAGGGCCCACGTCAGCTGCCATCATGGTCACTGCCTTAACGGGCGGGTTCATGTCGTAGGAACACGGGTGGTTAGAATCAGAAGGGGTCTTGGAGAAGTTCAGTCCAGAGGTGGAGGTGAAACCCAGAGAGGTTCAGAGACAAGCCGGCCCTGCAGCCCGAGTGTCAGAGAACCCACTCGACTTCCCTGGCCATTTCCCCTTCTCCACTTGCTTTTCCTTGTTAATAATATTTTTATTCAAATATTACGATGTTGGTGGAACCACAGAACTGCCCTCCTCGGTAGTTAGAGAAGAAGCAATTAGACGTGATGCCGGGTTCCAGGTCATTCCAGACCTCACTGCTCCCTGTGGCCGCATCAGAGTCCTCCCTTCCTTCCCAGGGCCCTGTGCCAGCGGGCGGTGGGAGGGGCTTTGGAAGGTACTGGGCTGCATTTTGTCGTCTAACCCAAGCTTTCTTGCCTTCAGCTG
The DNA here is from genome assembly GCF_003031525.2 of Neophocaena asiaeorientalis asiaeorientalis. NCBI lineage: Eukaryota > Metazoa > Chordata > Mammalia > Artiodactyla > Phocoenidae > Neophocaena > Neophocaena asiaeorientalis. Next base: position 47,444 of record NW_020174791.1, read on the forward strand.
TCGCTCTCCCAGCTGGCGGCTTCCCCACAGTCCCCAGCTCAGCGCTGCTCTGCCGAAGCCTCCTCAAAGCCACCGGGGAGCCCCACGCTCTCCCTGGCCCCGGGGGTAAGTAGGCTGCCTCTCCTCGCGCCTGCCTCCTTCCGGGGAATGGCTCCAAACTCCTGACTTCTGTGGAAGTCTCTGACTTTGTGAGCTGCCCTGGTCCTTGGTGAGGTGACCGAGACCTTCCTGGGTTCTCTGTGTTGCGGGCATTGGGATGGGGGCTGGACATCACCTCCTTCCAGCTTTAGATATTTGCCACCATCCGTCTCGGTGACCAAGGGTATTTGGTCTGGGAGCTTTTCCTGCCACAGGGCTTGATGTAGGCTTTACTCTACTGGAGAAGACAAAGTAAAAGCGCCCTTAGATCTCTGAACATGAGAGGAAAGGGGAAGTTTCGCTGGAGATGTAAATAGAGGTCAATCCAAGTTGCCAGCTCCCCCTCCAGGACGCTCGCCCAGCGGCTGGAGGAGAGTTTGTGAAGCCCACCATCCCCGATCCCAGTGGAGCTAGTGGGCTAAAATAGGCCTGTTTCCTTCTACTGAACTCGGGGGACTCACGTCGAGTTTGCTGGTTCACCTGCAAACTTCAGTCTTGCCTTGGAAGTCTGTTGAGGAAAAATGGTTCCATTTAATTACTTCCTTGAAAACCCTCACGGTGAAATGCCCGATTCTAAAATATATCTGGGCCCGTGTCATTATGAAGAGCCTTCATCTCTTCTGTTACCGGCGCCTGAGGCCCGTGTTCCTTGCCTCCGGTCATGCGGGGCTCCTTCTAAATGAAACGGGAAGCTTGGGAAGCCAGTTGGAGAGAGAGCGTCCCAGACCCCGTCAGGCTCTTCCTTTAGACGGAGGTGGACGGAGGGTGCCGGTGAAAGCCTAGAGCATTCGGTGACATGGGGACAGGGAAGCGTTTACACAAGCTCGGGGGCTCCGTCCCACAGTCTCCCTAGCGTTATTGGAGATGGTTTCGTCTTTCTGTTCCGTAGACGTGGTTTTGATGTTAATTTGCCTTCTCAGGCAGCAGATGTCTCCTGTGCTACCGGGCTGTTCAAAAAATTATGATTCCTTCCTCGTTGCTTTTCGACTCACATAAAACACAGGATGCCCCGGTGAATTTGAGTTTCAGATAAACAATACTTTCCAGTATAAGTGTGTCCCAGATATTGCATGGGATATTCTTATACTGAAATTATTCATCGCTTACCTGAAATTCCAGTGCAGCTGAGCCTCCTGTGTTTCCATTTGCAATGTGACAGAGGCAGTTCACCCACGAGCCCCAAGTCCAGGCATCCCTGGTGCCTGGGTCGGCCTCACCTGGGGCCCCATTGTGTTCGGCAGGAGTTCCCCTTGGAGGGCAGGATCTCTCACCTGGAAGCTGACCTGAGCCAAACGGCCTTGGTCCCGGGCACATCCACTGCTGAGCAGTTGCAGGAGCTGCCTTTCACACCTGTGCACGCCCCGATCATCGTGGGAGCCCGGACCAGGAGGTGAGGGGCAGGTCTGGGAGGGCCCAGGGCAAGTGCTGTGAGGTCAAGACCCTTCGACCCCCTGAACGGTGGGCTTTCCTAGAGAGCTGGCTTTCCGGGTCCTGCCTCTTGGCTGGCCCTTTCCTGGAGGCTGGCTCAGGAGGTCTTCTGTTCCAGCTCTGGAGGGAAGCCGTCTCGAGCCTCCCTAGCGCTGCTGCGGTCTGCCGGCTTTCCCGATATTCTGGACGCCAACAAGCAACCAGCCGAGGCCGTGGATCCTACAGATCCCGTGAAGTTCAACCCTCAGAAGGAAGAATCAGACTGTCTGCAAAGCAACGAGATAGTGCTACAGTTTCTTGCCTTTAGCAGGTAAACTCTTGAATATTTGGTCTGTTGCTCTTTTCCTGGCTTTCGCATTTCTTGCATTGAGGAAGAACTTCTTTGTGGCTCTGGCAGAATACTACTATCAGGTCTTAACGGGACTGCGGAATGCCCTCTGTCTTTATTTTCGTTTGGCTGGGACCCACCCACTACCATTTCCAAATGCTGTAAAACATGCTTTGACCGATCTCCTGTGGTCCTTAGTTACAGCGTGGACAGAGTGTCGCCCTGTCCTTGGGTACTGGTGTAGCCCCGAGATCTGGGCTCTCCAGCCATGCCTGAAGTTGGGGGGGGGATGCCCAGTGGGCTCCCCGAGGTCACAGTAGGGCTGCTGGTGTGGATGAACGAGGCGGCCTCTCACCTGCTGTCTCCCTGCGAGTGTGTGACAAAAGGCCGGGTTCTCCGCCCGGACCCTTGATTAACTCGGAGCTGTCGTTGGATCCAGGGTGTCCCAGGACGACCAGGCAGCGCCGTGGCCACAGACTGTGTATTTCACCTTCCAGTTCTACCGCTTCCCCCCCGAGACAACGCCGCGGCTGCAGCTGGTTGAGCTGGAGGAGGCCGGGAAGAGCAGCTCAGCCTCCCTGCCCCACCTCCTCGTCCTCATTCACAAGGACGGCTCCTTTGATGCGGGTGAGCGCTGGCCCCCCGGCAAATGCGAAATCCAGGGCCAAGCTTTGTTTGAGAATTTTCTTATTTAGAAAATGTTGAGCAGTGAAAAACTTCAAACACGTTCACAGTTTGAGAGAACAGCGCAGTAAATCAGTGCCCCTGCCACATACCTCTGACAGTTATCGGTGACATCCCTGCCCAGGTCCCTCCCCAGACCAGGGCTATTCGATGCAAATTCCAGACGTTATATGATTTCATCTATAGATATTTTCTTGTGTAGATCTAAAAATGTAGAGTCTTTTTTAAAAAACATAAACTCAATAATATTACCCCATCTAAAATTAATGCCAATGTTAACATTTCCCCAGTAACTTCATAAAGTTTTTTAATAGTTTGTTCAAATCGGGATCTCAGTAAGGGCTGTACGTTGGGATGGTGTGACTCTCCAGTCTCTTTCTACCTACAGCCGTCATCACCATCCTGTCTCTGTTTTGTCGCTTTAATTTATTTGTTGAAGTCGCCACGTTGCTGGTGCCCTAGAGCCTCCCAGTGTCTGCACCTCGGTTTTGCGGCGCAGTGAAGACATCTGCGGTGCTCCTCTGTCGCCTGTTTTGCCTGCAAATTGGAGTTAGATCTAGATGTGTGAGCAGATGCGTGCTTTTGGCTTGGGGCAAGGCGTCTGTATTGCTGGTGGTGTGTCCCCATCTCTGCAGCAGCACGAGGCCTGGGTTGCTTCTTATGCCCCATCAGTGACCATCCAGACTGCTGCTTATGGAGTGATCCCTTCACTCAAGGCTACACAGTGGTGATGTTTTACTCCTAGAACGCTTCTTCGTGTATCAGCCTGAATGCTTCCTTAAAAGGAAACTTCTCCTCACCAGTTCTTTGGTGGCCTTGAGGTGCGATTCATATAGAGAAGGCAGAATAATGCTTGATTTTCTTCTCCTTTGTTTGCTAATTTTTAAAATAGTGAGACAGTTCCCAGCATCCTTCAAGGGTGGGGCCAATGGCTTTTTTTTTCTGATATCATTATCAACTGATGGATTTAAACTGCAGTGGACTGAACATACCAAATATGTTGTTATTTTTGGTGGCCGGTTGTCCTGTCTTTCGCCGGTCGCACGGCTCGTAAGGCACATACCTGGGGTCTGAACCACTGCTGCCTCTTGAGTAGAGCTTAACAGGTGGAAAAAGACGTGTTAAAATATTAAATGAAATTAGTTTAACAATATTAACATCAGACAAAAGTGACAAAAGGCAAAGGCGTTGCTGGGGATCAAGAAGCCCATTAAATAATAATTAAGGGAATAATTCACTAGGAAAAAATGATTCTGAAACCGTGAACTTCTAACAACCACAGCTGCCAAAGATAAAGGACAAATTGATGGACTTTATAAGGAGAAACCGACCAACCTACAATCATAGGAGGTTTTGACACGCTTCTGTCAGTAAATTGATTGATCAAGCAGATAGAGAATTAATGAGAATATTATAAAATACAACTTAAAGAGATGATCTTATAGAACCTGTACAGCCAATTTAGAGAATATGTGTTATTTTCAAGTGTCCTTTGAAACTTATGAAAACTGATTACTCATAGATGCGTGTATATATCTTAGGCCACCCAGCAGGTACTGCCATATACCAAGAGACCCTATATCTAATCTAATTTTATAGCATTCTTTGACCGTAATACCTCAAGGTCAGAAATCATTCACCGCCCTCCCCCTGGAAGGCTCCAAACTGCTGGCTTTTTTTGAATTTTAAAACGTATTTCTAATTTTTCCCTAGATAAATGAAGAAATCAATGTAGAAATGGCGGCTTAAAACTGAATGACAAAATAAGATTGCATATCAAAACTAATAAGTAAAATGGCCTCAGCCATAAAAAGGAATGAAATTGGGTCATTTGTAGAGACGTGGATGGACCTAGAGAGTGTCATACAGGGTGAAGTAAGTCAGAAAGAGAAAAACAAATATCGTATATCAACACATATGTGTGGACTCTAGAAAAATGGTACAGATGATCTTATTTGCAAAGCAGAAATAGAGACACAGACGTACAGAACAAACGTATGGATACCGGGCTTCCCTGGTGGTGCTGTGGTTGAGAGGCCGCCTGCCGATGCAGGGGACACGGGTTCGTGCCCCGGTCTGGGAAGATCCCACATGCCGCGGAGCGGCTGGGCCCGTGAGCCATGGCCGCTGAGCCTGCGCGTCCGGAGCCTGTGCTCCGCAACGGGAGAGGCCACAACAGTGAGAGGCCCGCGTACAGCAAAAAAAAAAAAAAACGTATGGATACCAAGGGGGAAGGGGGTGGGTGGGTTGAATTGAGAGATCGGGATTGACATGTATACATTATTGATACTATGTATAAAATAGATAACTAATGAGAACCTACTGTATAGCGCAGGAAACTGCTCAATGCTCTGTGGTGACCTAAATGGGAAGGAAATCCGAAAAAGAGGGGATGTATGTATACGTATAGCTGATTCACTTTGCTGTACAGTAGAAACGAACTCAACATTGTAAAGCAACTATACTCCAATAAAAAGTAACTTAAAAAAAAAGCTAATAAGTAAAATGGTAAAATTACAGGGAAATTAGCAGCTTCAGATGCTTATGTTGTTGGTAAAGAAGAAAGTATCTTTTAACACGCTGATCTAACTGTTCAGCTCAAGAAGTTTGGTGAAAGAAACCAGAGCAAACCCAATAAAGTAGAAGGAAAGAAATTAGAAAATGAGCATAAATGCTTGGAAAACAAAGAAGTAGTGGAAAGGGTCAGCCGAATCGTTGGGTGCGAGAAGTCATGGGTGCAGCAGGTGATGCTCCGTTCCCTCGTCCAGGGTCAGAATCAGTGCGGAGAGTCGGAGCCGTTGTGGGAATGGGGTTAGCCCGAGAGCCCGTGGTGCTGGCCGGGCCCCCATCAGGTGAGCGGCAGGCAGAGGTCGGGCTGGGCAGCCACCGTCAACCTTGAACCTGCGCCCCCCCGCTTGCCTGTGGACCCCGGCCTCCTCTCTTCCTGTGGACAAATCTGAAAAGAAAGGGGAAGGGGTGAGAAGCTTGCGCTCTGCTTCTTCCCCCAAACCCACCAGTCGATGAGCTGCCCTTGCTCTGGGAAGAGGGTGTGCTGGGCAGAGGGTGGACGGGCCGTCCCTCTGCACGGAGGTGGGGCTGGGGACGATGTGTTCCTGCAACCTTCCTCCGTTTTGTTCTCTCAGCTCACATAACCGTTGAGTTTATGGCCAGTGGGGCTGTGGCCCTCCTTGGGGGAGGGGACCAGTCACCACTGGGGTTGTTTGCCAGCCTTCCTGGGACCACTGCTCCCAAACCCACCACCTTTCCTTTGCTAGTCCCCCCAGGACCAGCAGTGGAGCCTTCCTGGGACCACTGCTCCCAAATGTACCACCTTTCCTTTGCCAGTCCCCCCAGGACCAGCAGTGGATAGTTTAGCCTATGTCCCCAGAAGGCTCTGAAATGGATCAGAATAATGCATGGATTTCAGGGCCCCTCTGCATGCATTGCTGACCATTCATTCCCTATTCTGTTTCCCGTGCTAAATGCTATCCAGTCACTTGATCCAGTGGAGCTCATCGGAGGTTCTGCAATGAGGTTAAATGATAGTGTTAAGATAATTCAATAAAAAAGGCCAACCACTTAGAGATGCTCCTGATTTGACTGTAAACCCCTTTCCATTATGAATTGCCCAGAGAGAAATTAGTCCAAAAATTAAATTTCCCTGCAAGTGGAAGTCCAAAGAAATTAAAATCCAGAATCAAATTTTCTTGTCATGGTGAATTAAAATTCAGAGTCCACAAAGGCTTTGCAATTTCTTACACCGCTGAGTCTTGGCCAAAGATGCCTCTGACTGAGCAGATCTGGGCTTCCTTTGGCAGCCCAGACTTGGGGGTTCTCGCCGGATGGACCGGGTTCCTCAAGACCTCAGAAGGTTGAGCTGGCTCAGCACCGAGTCTTTCATGGGCCTCACTTAAGACGTTTTCTTTTGTTGTTGAAATATAACATGCATACAACAAAGTGCACCATTCCATGAATTTTTTTTTAAAAATAAATGTATTTATTTATTTTTGGCTGTGCTGGGTCTTCGCTGCTGCGCGTGGGCTTTCTTTTTAGTTGCGGCGAGCGGGGGCTACTCTTTGTTGAGGTGCGCGGACTTCTCATTACGGTGGCTTCTCATGTTGTGGAGCACGGGCTCTAGGTGCGTGGGCTTCAGTAGTTGTGGCACATGGGCTCAGTAGTTGTGGCTCGCGGGCTCAGTAGATGTGGCGCATGGGCTCTAGAGCATGGGCTCAGTAGTTGTGGTGCACAGGCTCAATAGTTGTGGCTTGTGGGCTCAGTAGTTGTGGCTCACGGGCTCTAGAGTGTGGCCTCAGTAGTTGTGGCACATGGGCTCAGTAGTTGTGGCTCGTGGGCTTAGTAGTTGTGGCACACGGGCTCAGTAGTTGTGGCACCCAGGCTAAGTAGTTGTGGCTCATAGGCTCAGTAGTTGTGGCTCATGGGCTCAGTAGATGTGGCACACGGGCTCTAGAGCACGAGCTCAGTAGTTGTGGTGCACGGGCTCAGTAGTTGTAGCTCACGGACTCTAGAGCGCAGGCTCAGTAGCTGTGGTGCACGGGCTTAGTTGCTCTGCAGCATGTGGGATCTTCCCGGACCAGGGCTTGAACCCATGTCCCCTGCATTGGCAGGCGGATTCTCAACCACTGCACCCCCAGGGGGGCCCCGTGAATTTTTAAGGATGGTTAGACCTTATTTGTTAGAGCAGTTCTAGATTTACAGAGAAACTGAACCGTTAGCCCAGAGCCCCATATACTCCCACCCTCCCGCGTCTCCTCTGTTAGCAACTTCTTACGTTCATGATGAGCCAATATTGGTACAGTGTTATTAACTGAAGCTCAGAGTTTACATTAAGGTTTACTCTCCCCACGTTGTACATTATATGGCTCTTGACAAATGTGTAGCATCATATATCCACTGTTACAGTATCACCCAGAGTAATTTCACTGCCCTAAAAATCCCCTATGCTCCACCCTGCCAGCTACTGATCTTTTTACTGTCTCCATAGTTTTGCCTTTGCCAGGATGTCATATAATTGAAATTATATAGGGTATGCTTTTCAGATGGCTTCTTTCGCTTAGTAATACGCATTTAAGGTTCCTCCATGGCTTCTCGTGGCTTGATAGCATGTTTATTTTTGTCACTGAATGATACTCTGGACGTACCTCAGTTTACTTATCCATTCACCTGCCAAAGGGCATCTTGGTTGCTGCCAGTTTGTTGTTCGGGATTTTGTGTGGACATACATTTTCAACTAATTTGGGTAAATACCTAGGAGCCCGATTGCTGGATCGTATAGTAAAAGTATGTTAAGTTTTGAGAGAAACTGCGCAACTCTCTTCCAAAGTGGCTGCACCATTTTGCGTTCCCACCAGCAGTGAGTGAGAGTTCCTGCTGCTCCACATCCTCGTCAGCATTTGATGCTGTCAGTGTCCTGGATTTGGGCCATCCAAGTAGGTGTGTAGTGGTAGCTCATTGTTTTAATTTACAATTCCCTATGTGTCTTTCCATCTGCTTACTTATTATCTGCATATCGTCTTTGGTGAGATGTCTGTTCGGATCTTTAGCGCATTTTTAAATTGGATTGTTTGTTTTCATATTTGTTGTGTTTTAAGAGTTTTTTGTATATTTTGGGTACAGATCCTTTATCATATATGTGTTTTGCAACTATTTTCTCCCAGCTGGTGGCTTATCTTTTTCATTCTCTTAATGGTGTCTTTCTCAGAGCAGAGGTTTTAAATTTTAATGACATCCAGCTTATCAATTATTTCTTTTATGAATCGTGCTTTTGGTGTTGTAGCTAAAAAGGCATCACCAAATCTGAAAGGTCACCTAGGTTTTTTCCTATGTTATCTAGGAGTTTGATGGTTTTGCATTTTACATTACAAAAATTAACATTTTGAGTTAATTTTTGTAAAAGGTGTAATTTTTACAAAGTGAACACATCTGTGTAACTACCACCCAATTTGGATGGGGCTGTAGAAATTACACAGCAACCCCCCACCCCAGTTGTTGACCTCCCCCAAGGGTAACTGCTCTTCTGAATTCTATCACTCTGCATCAGTTTTACCTGTTTTGTTTTTGTTTTGTTTTTGTGCGATACGCGGGCCTCTCACTGTTGTGGCCTCTCCCGTTGCGGAGCACAGGCTCCGGACGCGCAGGCTCAGCGGCCATGGCTCACGGGCCCAGCCGCACCGCGGCATGTGGGATCTTCCTGGACCGGGGCACGAACCCGTGTCCCCTGCATCGGCAGGCGGCCTCTCAACCACTGCACCACTAGGGAAGCCCAGTTTTACCTGTTTTCTGAACTTAAACGGGTCATATTATCCGTACCATTTTGAGTCTAACTTCTTTCGCTCAACCTCATGTCTGGGAGATTCCTCCGTGTTGCTGTATGTAGCAGTAGTTTGTCCGTGATCTTGGCTGTATAGAAACCCGTTGTCCGAATATTCCACAGTGTTTACCCATTCTTGCTGTTCACAGGCCTCTGAATCATTTCCAGGTTTTGGCTCTTTTGAATAATGCTGCTATGAACATATTTAAAACATTGTGAAATGATCAGCCCAACAAGTCTAGGTAGCATCCATCATTGAACATAATTATAAAATTCTGTTTTTCTTGTGACGAGAACTTTTATGATCTACTCTCTTAGCACCTTTCAAATACGCAGCACCGTGTTATTATTAACTGTTGTCACCGTGCTGTGCATCACATCCCCGTGACTTACTTATTTTATAACTGGATGTTTGTACCTTTTGGCCCCCTTCACCCATTTTGCCCACCCCCCGCCCCACCTCTTGCAACTACCAGTCTGCTTTCTGTATTTAACGAGCCTGATTCTTTTTTTAAAGATTTCACGTATAAGTGAAATCATACAGTATTTGTCTTTCTCTGATCCATCCACGTCGCCACAGATGTCAAGATTACCTTCTTTTTAACGGCTGAGTAATATTTTATATATATACATATATATATAACTGTTCATCCATAGGTGGACACTTAGGTAGCTTCCACATCTTGGCTATTATAAATAATGCTGCAATGAACATGGCGGGGGTGGGGTGCAGATTTCTTTTCGAGTTAGTATTTTTGTTTTCTTTGGTTAAATACCCAGGAGTGGTATTGCTGGATCATGTGGTAACTCTATTTTTACGTTTTTTGAGGAACCTCCAAAAAAGGTTTGGAGGAGGCTTTCATAGTGGCTGTACCACTTAACATTCCCAGCAACAGTGGACGAGGGTTCCCTTTTCTCCACACGCTCACCAGTACCGGCTCTCTCTTGCCTTTTTAATCATATACGATCATTCTTTTGGTGTGTGCATCTGTGTTGGTCTGTGCCTGGGACTGAAGTTGCTGGGTCCCGGGGCAGCACAGGTCCAGCTTACACACCCGCTGGAGTAGACAGAAAGTCTGAACTGCCTGTGTCCTTGCTGGTTGTGTAATGTGTGTGGCTTTGTTTGTTTCTTTCACGTGACCTGCTGGTGGGCATGTGCCGGCATCTCCTGGCTGACAGATGACCTTCCACACGCTGTCGCCTTCGGCAGATCCTCCTTTGAAGTGCTTTGCCCATTTTTTATCCTGTTGTCTGTTTCTCGGTGTTTGTAGGTGTTACGTATATATATCCTGATCCCAGTCTTTCTTCAGATGTTACAAACATCTCCTCCCGCTCTGTGCCTTGCCTTTGACTGTGTTAATGGTATCTTTTGGTTAACAGTAGTTTTCCATGAAAATTACGTCCAATTTATCAGTCTTCTCCTTAATGGGCAGATTTCCTGAGCTACACCCAAAATGAGTTTGTCTCCACAAAGTCTTGAAGAGATCCTCCTATGTTACCTTCTAGAAGTCTTTTTTTCCCTGTTTATGTTCAGATCTAGAATTCATCTGGAATTGATTTTGTGTATCCTGTGAGGTAGGGACTGAGGTTTGTGACCTTCATAAAGAATGCAGAGAGTTAATAGGACATAAAAGATTTTAAAAGCAGTGGCTCCACGCCCACCAAGCTTACGAAGTGAGTCACTTCTCAGCCTGGAATACTTATTTTAAGCAAAACGTTGTTCCCAGAATCCAAAGTTTGGTTTTGCCAAAGATGATAGCAGAGACGCAGGGGGGCATGAGGCCAGAGAGCAAAAGCCCTGGTCTCAGCTCTGCCACACAATTGCTCTTTTCTGGTGGATGGACCCACTTATGGAAAGTGGCATTTGAGACGTTGTTGTCTTCTGGCCAAGTCTGGACGTTTACAGTCTTGGCAGCCCTGACCACCAGTTCTCGTGGAGGGTCGCCGCTTCCCCTCCAGGTCTGCGTCCTGGTGCCCAGAGTCCATGATGTGGCTCCCACACGTCCTTGTGGGCAGCCCTCAGCAGGCTCATGCCAAACGGCTGCCACCTCTGGTCCAGCGGGAGCAACTGCAGCTTCTGGAACCTGAGGCCCGTGGGCCTGGTGGCTGCCTCTGCCACGCTAGTCACTGTTCTACATTGTGAGTAGAATTCCTTTGGTTTCCTCTTTTTCTTCAAGAGTGGGATGTGCCTCTGGAACTTCCTCACTTACTACTGTCCCCCGCTCCTTTCAGGAAGGTTCCCCCAAGTCTGTGGCCGTTTCATCTGCTTGTGTTGGTCCCCGTCCTTCCATACCACATGCACGGGGCCGCCTTTCCTTGTTATTTCCCTTGCATTCTTGCCTGTTCTTTTTCTAACATGTTGTTTTTCTAACAGGCGTCTCTTGGTGTTTTTGTCTAGTGGGGTCTTCCCTAGTGTGAGAGCTGGAGTCTGGGTCAGCCAAGAGCATCCACTGTCCTAAAGAACTCTCGTCCATCTTCCCGCCCCTGAGTTATCCCAGCCAAGGGGGCATCTCCCACCAGACCAGCGTCTAGGTCTGGACCCTGTAGTACAACCTTGATCGCCTCTTCCTTACTGGATCTTGTCTTTCCTGTGCCTTCTCCAGGTGCCCTAATTCCGTGTCCCCAGCTACAGAAGTTGTGCTGGTGCATTTGGGAGTACCTGCTTTATCTCTTTGTTCATCTTTCCCCCCACCTCAGAATCATTTGAATGTAAAATGCAGGCGTGGTGACACTTTACCTCTAAATATAGCAGCACACATTACTTAAAAATAAGGACATCTGGGACTTCCCTGGTGGCGCAGTGTTTGAGAATCCGCCTGCCAATGCAGGGGACACGGGTTCGAGCCCTGGCCCGGGAAGATCCCACATGCTGCGGAGCAACTAAGCCCGTGCGCCACAACTACTGAGCCTGCACTCTAGAGCCCGCCAGCCACAGCTACTGAGCCCGCGTGCCACAGCTACTGAAGCCTGTGCACCTAGAGCCCGTGCTCTGCAACAAGACAAGCCACTGCAATGAGAAGCCCGCACACCGCAACAAGGAGTAGTCCCCGCTCACCGCAACCAGAGAAAAGCCCGAGTGCGGCAACGAGGACCCAACACGGCCAAAAATAAAATATAAATAAATTTATAAAAAATTAAGGACGTCCTTTTCTATACACACAATTCTGTTATCATACTTAAGATTATAAAGAATTTCATAGTCAAGTTTTCCCATTTCCCCTCATATGTCCATTATAGCTGTGTTTTGCTCTGACATCCAGTCCAGGCCCATGTATTACCTGTAGTCATGTGTTCAGTCTCTTTTCACTGAGACTTGTCCCCTGCATTCTTTGTCCCGTGTTGGTGCCTGTTTGAAGAGACTGAGCGAGTTGTAGAATGTCCCACATTCCATGTGTCTGATTGTTTCCTCATCTGGCTGTCTACCTCGTTCGTCTTCAGTAGTTCTCGTCCACTGGGGGCAGGGCTGAGGGCTCAGTCCCATCCTGGATTTGGTGCGAACTCTTCATCGTTGAGGCCGCGTGCTGCCCGTGCATCCCATCGGAGGCGCCGAGGTTAGGCCGTGTCACCGTGAGGGTGCCAGTGTGAGCACTTGATAGGGGCACCCGCCCAGGTGTCTCCAGTGGGAAGAGGTAGGCGCTTCCGCCTTTGCACTTGGAAGACTTCTTGGGGCTGTTCTTGGGCTTCGTGTGAATATCCGACCCCTACAGCCCTTCACCTACTGTCCTAACATCCTCGGCTGTGCTTTGCCTGGATCAGCTATTTAAATGGAGCTTTCAAGATGGTGATTCTTCTAATGCTATCATTTGGTCTCCCTTTATGAGCTGGCATTCTTCTATAGAAAGAGACTTTCTCTCATCCACCAGGAGTGAACTACATATCTGTTCTCCAAAAAAGGCAGAACAAATGTTAAATACTTTCCCTTTAATTTCTAATTTTCAGGGTAAGAACTTATTGTAATAGTTACTCTAATAGTGACAGTTCAGGTTTTGTGTATCCTAGCTCTTTGTTTCGTCTTTGGCCAGCTGTAGCCCTTCGGGTTGGCCTGAGTCTGTTGACACGCTCTGGTTGGACTTTGGGCAGTTCCTCCCTTTCTGGAGCAAAGGTGTCCAGCCTCGCCTTGTGCTTTTTCTGCCTCAGATCCGGACACCCGTTTCTCCCGGGAGCCTGGCCTCCCACTGCGAGTGCTTTCTAAAGATCACGATCCGGGCACTTTTTTTTTTTTTTTTTTTTTTTTTTTTTTTTTTTAAAACCCGTTGTGGAGCACAGGCTCCGGACGCGCAGGCTCAGCGGCCATGGCTCACGGGCCCAGCCGCTCCGTGGCATGTGGGATCTTCCCAGACCGGGGCACGAACCCGTGTCCCCTGCATCGGCAGGCGGACTCTCAACCACTGTGCCACCAGGGAAGCCCATCAATCCGGGCACTTTTGATCGGGGTCTCAACTGCTTCTAGGCCTTTCCCTGGGCAGAGCTGGGACATGTATATTAAAACATGAACTCACCTTGATATTTCTAATTTAAATTTAGAGGCTTTTCCCTAAAATATTTTATTTGTATCTCTTTCCTCTTAAACCGAAAATCGTGTTTCCTGATAATATATTTACTTATTTACTTTCCCTTATAATTTACACAATGTATTTTCAAAATTATACCGCTGGTTTGAATACTAACGATACATGGCTGACAAAAGTTCAGGTTTCTTTGTGTTCTTCTGGTCTTGGGTTGTGTCCCACCGAGGATGTAGCGTGAGTGCGTGTGGCCCAAAGCCCTTGTGTTCATTCTTTTCTCTATGGAGTTATGTTGCCTATTTGATGTTCAGTCGAATTTGTTGGTTTCAGTTTGTTTTCAATTTCATATTTGCCTTCTTTCCTTTCTGATTGGAGTATTTACGTGGCCCCAAACATAAAACCGTAGCTGAGTGAGCACTCAAGGCTCCCTTCGACCCTCACCCCTCTAGACAGCCCCCACCTGCCCACCGGCCTGGGGTGACCAGGTTTCTAGCTTCTGGCTTAAGCAAATATTTACGTTTTTATTTTTTGTTTTTTCTTATTCAGTAGGTGGCATACCAAATACACCTTTTCACTGTGCTCTTTTCAGTTAACTTTCCATCCCGAGTTCCACTCCATGTGGAAACCGTCTGCATTGTTTTTACGGCTACGTCGTCCTACAGTGGGTGCAGGTTCTGTGGTTTATTTAGCCATCGTCCTACTGACGGAGGTTTGGGTCTTTCCAGGGTTCTGCTGTTTCAGGTAATGCAGCAATGAGTAACCTTGTGTTTCTCGTGTTTTCTGTGTATGGAGGTATGTTTTAGGGCAGATTGCTGGCAGTGGGGTTATAGGATAAAAGGCTTCAGTGGTGTTGATAGACAGCACCACCTCCTCTCTGTTAGCCTGAGATCTTTTGGCCTCCTCTGCAAAATAGGTTGTTACATTCTGATTGATGTGAGATAGATCTTAATGAAGTTTTAATGTGCATTTCTCTTGTAATGAGTGAAGTTGAGCATCTTTTGTCTTTGTCTGCAAACTTCTTTTCATATCTTTTTCCATTTCTCTATCAGATTTTTCATCTATTTTGTCCTCTGTTTTGGGAACTGTATTAGGAAGATTAGCTGTTGCCTGTGATATACATTGCAAATATGCTTCCTACTTTCTCGTTTGTCTTTTTGCTTTGCTTATGATGGGTTTTGCTATGTAAAGGTGTTACTTTCGTGTAGTCTGATGTGTCAGTCTTTTATTGCTTCTAGATTCTTGAGTCACAGGTGCAAAGTCTTTCTCTTCCCCTAGCTCAGCAAGAGATTTGTGCATGGTTTCTTCTAGGATTTACAGGTTTCATTCTTTACGTTTAGATTTCTGATCTCTATGTAGTTTATCCTGCTGTGTGATGGCAGACATGGATCAGTTTTATCTTTTTCCAAATGTCTATCCAGTTGACCCAGTACTATTTATTAAAACGTTTGTCTTTTTCCCCAGTGACTTGAGAGCCACCCTTATCAGAAGGCAAACTTTTTTGTATTACTTGGGTGTCATTCTGGATTTTCTTGCTTGTTCCACTAGACTAGAGGTTGGCAAATGGATTTCTGTTAAGGTCCAGATCATAAATATTTTAGACTTTCTGGGTTCACATACGATCTCTCTGTAATCATTTTCTTCTTTTTTTGACTTTTGTTTTTCACAACCTTAGAAAATGTAAAAGCCATTCTTAGCTCCCAGCTGGGTTGGCCTGTGGGCTGTAGTTCACCAGACTCTTCATGAGACTGTCTGTCTACACACGAAGGTCGCGCTCTTTGATCAGAGGTGTTATGCTATTCTTTTTTGCACCGTTCTCCAGACATTCTTGCTGGTTTAGTTTTCTATGTGAACTTGTTAGGCTCTATCTGGGGTTCTGGAGAAGTTCATAGATGAACAAGAGGGGAACCGCCCTTGAAGGACAGGAGGGGACCTGCCCAGGAGCAGGGATGTCTTCCCATCTGCTCATTTCTGCTTCCCTGTCTTCTGAAGGCACATAAGTGTACCTTAAATAGGTTTTGCTATTTTCTTGTTTTTTAATCAGTTAGGTTTTGCATTTCCCTTTATTATTACCCCCCTTCTGCTTTCTTTTTGGTGTTCTCTATTGTTATTTTCCTAATTTGTTTGAGTTGCTTAATTCATTTATTTTAATTCTTTTGTTCTTGTGGATATAAAGTATTGAAGGCTATGAATTTTCCTTTGATTATTGCTTTATGTTTTGGTGATTCTGATAAGTAGTATTTTCATTATTATTATTCTAAAAAAATCTGTTTTGATCGTGTTTTCCATTTGACACAGAATTATTTAAGAATAAGTGAATTGTTTTGAAATTTTTTTCCAATTTCTAGTTTGTTGGATTGTGATCAGAGAATATTATTTGTAATATTTCTACTTTAAGGAGCGTATTTAGGTTTTCTTTGTGGTGAAATAGACAGTAAATTTTTATTAATGTTCCAAATATACTTGAAAAGATATATTCTCTGTTACTGGGGTACCATGTTGTATGTGTATGCATACACTCTGCCTTATGGATTAGCTGGTCTGGTCTTCTGTATCCTTACTTATTTATGGTCCACTTGACCTGCCTTGAAAGGAAAGCGGTCGTTTGGTCTCCACTGTCATTGTGTTTCCATCTGTTTCTTCTTACATCTCTGGATTTCTGCTTTGTTATTTGGTGCATAGATACTCCAAGCTGTTACACATTCATCATGCGTTGTAGACTGTAGTGTTATAAAGTGTTTGTCATCAGAGGAGTCGTGGCTACCTTCACGGAGCAGGAGGTGTTTGTCACGAAGGAGGGGTGGAGGTTGAGAAGAGGGGTGGGGGAGGACCGTCCAGCTGGAGGCAGAGCATCTGCCAGACTTGGCCGTGGCGGTGGGGCAGGACTGAGGTGCAGCAGGGACCCCAGCTGGGCTGGGCGGCGTCTGTGAAGGGGTGAGGGTGGTAAGCCGGGGAGCCTGGGCAGACCCTGTGGGGTGGTACCACTACCCCCAGGAGTCAGTGGTCAGCGCCACTGCAGGTTTTTGAGTGGGGTGGAGACGACACAGGATTCCTTTTGTGGACGCTTTGGCAGTGCCATGGGATGGACTGTGGGGGCCCTGGACCTCAGGGAAGGCCACCGAGGAGTCAGTACAGGAGCAAAGGGGTCCGAGCCTACAGTGGGGAGGAATTGGGAGGGTTCAGCATGAGGGGCCTTGGACTGTGCCCAGACCAGGATGGCCCCCGTGTGCGACACTCAGCACACTGTCAGCTCTGGGCTCAAAGTGTCCCCCCGAGACCGTGAGCTCCATCAGGGCAGGGACCCTGTCCATCCTGTCCTGCCACACGACCCCACACAGGGCCTGGGACATTTGCCGCGTGTGAATTAATGGTCGTATTGAGGGGACCCGGCAGCTGACGGGATGTGGTGGTGATGGAGCCCAGCCAGGGCGTCGGGAGGACGCAGTGCTGGGCGGCACTCTGGGGTGACGCAAGGGGGAGCTGGCTGGGGAGGAAGACGCGGGGTCCAGCTGGGACCTACTGCGTTCAGGTGCGAGTGCAAGTTCGGGTGGAGGCTCTGTGGGACTGGAGGTGTTGGGGTGAGTGTGCAGGGCGCCCAGGGAAGGGTGTTTGCGGGTGTCATTTGGGGGTCGCCCCACACGGTCATGTCCGTGTGCACCTGGAGCCGACGGTCTGGCCCACATCAGAGGCCGGTGCCGCCGCTGCCCCTTCCTTGCAGCCCAGCGGGACCCAGCAGGTGGGCGCTGCCGTCGGTGCTGCGAGCTCGACCTTCCTCATTCCCTGGTCCTCATTCCAGTCCTCACTGCGCCTGGATGAGCCAGCCTCAGGGTGGGTGTCGGGAGACTGATCAGGTGCTGCAGGCCGCTTAGTTCTCAGACCTGGCCGTTGGGGGCCGGGGTGGTGCGTGACCTTGGCCTCCACGGGCCCTGTGACTTGGGACACTGGGGCCTGGCCTGCTGTGTGCAGCGTCGCTCCAGCCCCTCTCGTGGTCTTTGTGCTGCTGCTGCCTGTCCCTCCATCCTGGAGGGCGCTTCTGTCAGCGCTCCAGCCGTGGTGGGAGCCAGGGCCCCGCCGGTCCTTGCTCTGTATCCCCTGGGCCCACTGGGGGCCCTCCCCCCGCGCCCCGAGCTGGGTCCTGTCCGGACCTGCTTCACTGCTCCCGCCGACCGCACTGTCCTGGCCTTGAGGACAGCGGAGAGGGCGCCGTGTGGGCACCCACGGGGCGAGGGTCTCAGCCTGCCCGGGGCCGCTTGGGCTGCCGAGCAAACGTCCGCCTTCCTCCCTGGGGTTAGCGTTCTGCTCAGCGGGGCCACGTAAATACTGTTATGTTATTGACGGAAAGGGCAGAAATGTTGTTCTCAGTGTGTTTCCCCTGCATTGCTGTCCCTGCACTTTAACTAATGGTGACTTCGATGACATCTTTGCCAATTTAGGCTTAATGGTGATGCCGCTTCGCAAAGGTGAAGGCGGGGGCTGCAGTCTGTCTCCTGTCTCGTCGTGATGAGCCTGGCACCAGGAGCGACCTTGGAGAGGCCTGTGCTTCTGTGGGGCTCCTGGGCGCGTTGGGGCGGGAGGCATCGGGGTGGCCTAGGCACCGTGTGCTGAGCTGCGTCTCAGTTTGAGCTCTCCATGCTCCTGTGTGTGAATACCCCGGTTTCTAAAGAATTTTATTGGAGTAGAGTTGATTTGCAATGTTGTGTTAATTTCTGCTGTACAGCAAAGTGATTCAGTTGTACATATATACATTCTTCTTCATCTTCTTTTCCATTACGGTTTGTCACAGCATATTGACTATAGTTCCCTGTGCTGTACACTAGGACCTTGTTGTTTATCTATTCTGTATATAATAGATTGCATCTGCTAACCCCAAACTCCCACTCCGTCCCTCTCCCACCTTCCTCCCCGCTGACAACCACAAAGTCTGTTCTCTGTGTCTGTGAGCCGGTTTCTGTCTTGAAGATAAGTTCACTGGTGTCATATTTTAGCTTCCACATATGAGCGATATCATATGAGATCTGTCTTTCTCTGTCTGACTTACTTCACTTCGTACGATCATCTCTAGGTCCATCCGTGTTGCTGCAGATGGCATCATTTCATTCTCTTTTTATGGCCGAGTAGTATTCCAGTGTGTACGTGTACCGCATCTTCTTTATCTGGTGACCACCCGTTTTGACAGAAGATATAGACAGCATTTCTCCCTAAATCCTGTGCGCCCAGAGTCATACTCCCTGGCCGGCCCGTCGGGGCATCTGTCCTTATCCAGCATAGACTGTTTCACTAGGACTTGGTAAAAAGCGTCAGTCTTATTTGGGGAGGAGCTTATTGTGTACATTGGAAAGAAATGTAGTCTTCTGAACACCACTCTTCATGTTGTTAATTTAGATATTTTATAATGTTTTGATTAATGTATTTATTAAGCTGTAACTCTGACAGAAGCAGAAATTAGTCATCATGACCAGAGCAGAAACTCCTCCAAGTGTAAAGGTGATAAATGATTCCAATTACTTCTGGGCACATTTGGGGCCTCTTTGCACAGGGTCTCCGGGCTTTCAGCTGAAGTACCTGGTGGGTCCTGGATTCCTGAGACCCGGGGAGCAGCGCTGGTTTGCCCGCTACCTGGCCATGCAGACCCTGCAGATCGACATCTGGGATGGAGACTCCCTGCTTCTCGTTGGATCCGCCGCCGTTCAGATGAAGGTAACGTTTCCCCGCGGTCCTTTCTGTGAGGTCTGTCGCCCAGCAGTGTGGGTCATCGCCCAGCCCTGGGCATTGTCCAGGGGCCTGGCTTCTTGGTTCACAAATCCAAGACACTGCCGAGTCCTCTCCTTCCCCAAAGGAAAGGATGTTCACAGAGTCTAAGCTCGATCATGCTAGGGTGCATCCACCCAGTTATCAGTTCCTCCTGTGAACCCACCCACCCCGCAACGTCACCTCTGCTCCCTTGTCGGTGAAGATGGATGTTTCCTGAGAGCAGCTCGGGATCAGGCTTGTTCACCAAGAGCCTGGCCGGTCCATCAGAGGTGTGCCCTCAGGACGGAGGACAGGATGAATGAATGATGGGGTGGGAAAATGTTTCCTGACGCCTGTTCTCAGTTCCATGAATTGTGCTTCTCTCATTCTAACTAGAATCAGAAGCTAATTCGTTTTCTAACTGTGCTTCCCATTCTCATATTCTAAAACTGAAGTCCGTGCCTTAATTCAATTTTCTTCCCAGGGTTTCTCCCCAAACCTTCCCTTTCGTGTGACCAGGACCCCAGAGGGTCAACGTGGGGTCACATGGCGGCCTCTGGGCCAGGCACTGGGCCACATCCACTTGCCGACATGCTGTCCCGAGAGTTTTCCTCCCTGCCTTGAGGTGGATGGGGGAGAGGATACAGCACCATCGCTGCAGCTCTGGAATCTCTCTGACCTTCATTCACTTTTCCTTCATCCCACACAGCTATTTCCCTCTGGACTCCAGCCACGGGCCCCCTTGGTTTCCCTGCCTGAGCCTTGCATGGCTGGTCACTGAGGCCTGCAGATCCGGTCCCGTCCCCCCCTTGCCCCTCAGCACCCCGCCTGCGAGGATCTCGTGGCTCCTGTACTGCAGCGGCCCCGGCCCCGTGCCCCCCATCCTCTGGGGGCTGCCTGCTCCTCCGTCCCTCCCTTCCTCTGGTGGCTGACCCGGGCTATAACTGTCCCATCCACTGGGGCTCGGGGCCCTTCCCTGAGGGGCTGAGGCCCTCAGGACAGTGGAGGGAGCTGGGGGGCAGTGTGCAAAGAGTTATGGGGCGGGGTCACAGCTGGTGAGGACTCAGCCGGTGTCGGCTGGTGTTCTCACTCCTCAGGCCCCCCCAGGTCATCATGGATATGGCACGTCTGTCTCCTACGCTGGCCAGTGATGTCATGGAGGGTGGGAATGGGATGGCCACTGACCCCTCCCCAGCACAGTCCTAGGCCACCGTGGGTAGGGCATGGCTGAGAATGGATGAATAGAAAGAGGGAGGGAGGGGTGAGGTGAAAGGCAGGAGGGGCGGGGCGGGGCGAGGCGAGGGGAGGGAGGGGCGAGCGAAGCGCATGGAGGGGTTATTTGATCTCATCCTCCATGAAGAGCCCCTTTGACAAGTGCTGTCCGGTTTACTGACACAGAAGTGGTTTAAATAAAATGGAATTTTACTTTCTAAAAATAAGCAAGTCTTCACTTTAACATCTATGTAGAAAAGATGGAAAATTTGTGTAAGTCCAGGTCCTGAGCTGTCAAGGTGCTTACGTGGCCTTCTGTGGCTATTTCCTGCGTTTCCAGACGCATCACAGCTCATCGCACTGTCCCCCGTTGTTGGACAATTAAGCGCCTTGTCCTGGTGGAAACACTGCAGGGAACATCCTAGGGTCATGTTGGCTCACCCCTCCAGCTCATTTCCTGAGCGGTGACAGCGCCAGCATCGTTGGGATCTCGCGGTGGTCGCTGCCGGTGCCTGGTTGCACCCCCACTCTGCTGCGGTGTCCTTAGCCCGGCCCTGGGACTGCTGCCCTGATCCCCGTGTCCAGCAATGGAGCCGAAGTCCTGGGTCGTGCTGGGACCAGGCTTTCAGCCCAGGTCTGACTCCATCATCTTCTCCCCAAATGAGAACGCCCCAAAGCTGCGTTTCCAAGTCACGGGTGCACAAATATGGAGCCTCGGGCAGGGGGCCCAGGGGCCCGGCACGGCGCTCTTCCCGGAAGATGACCAAGGCGCCTGCTTTCCCACCCTTTACAGGGTGGGAAAAAAAACCTCTGCAGTTTCCTAGGTGAGACGCGATACCCTGTTTTTACTGGCATCACTGCTCCTGGGGCAGCCAGGCGTCGCTCCTTGCCTTGACTGGCCACCCTCTGGAGGGGTCTTCACCCCGTCTGGCTGCCGAGGCTCCTGGCCCGTGAACGTGTTGGCGTTATGTGGACAAGCGCTGCTGAGCAAGCAGGGTCTCCGGAGCTGGAAGCCCCAGACCCGCTCAGGAGGGATCTGGTCTGGGCGTGTCCACTCCAGAGACAGGCAAAGGACAAGTGCTGGAGGGACAGGGACAGAATTCCAGAAGCAGGACCTGAACGTGGCCCCGTGCTTCCATTTACGCGTGACGGTCAAGAGGCCTGGTGACGTGCCCGGGCCTCGCAGGAGAAGGGGCCCAGCCCTCCCTCCCGGCCAGCCCCACTCGCTCTTGGGCTCAGGAGGGTTCTGAAGGGTTAAACTTGGTTAGCAGAGAAGAGTGGGGTCGGAAAGGACCCTCTTGATCCAGCTCCGTCCGCCCCACGGCCCCTCCTCGCACCTGCTGCCCGCCTTTCTGCTACACTGAAGCCCCCTGTGTCCCACCCGGGCCTGGCGTGCCCCTGCCTGGAGGCACACCTTCGTCCTGAGGGGCCCAGTGGAGGCTCCTCGGGGCTCCCGCCAACGCGGAGCTGGGCTTCCTCAGCATTCCCCCTTGTTCTGTGCTGTGTTCTCATCTTCTCCGTGTGCAGGGGGTTCCACGCAGGTGGCTGCCAGGCCCACTTGTGCATCCCTGGGGTTTGCTCAGTGGGTGAATCGGGATGCACTTTGTTAATAAGGATTTGGGGGAAACACCCGACAGCAGGGACTTGGGTTTTCGGAAGCAGATAGCCCCTGCCTCGGCCGCCCTCTGACCGGTCCTTTCTCCTCCGCAGCACCTCCTCCGCCAAGGGCGCCCAGCCGTTCAGGTCTCGCATGAGCTTGAGGTCGTGGCGACAGAGCACGAACAGGACACCATGGTGGTGAGTGGAGACGTGACCAGGTTTGGCTGCGTCAAGCCCATCAACGTCCACACGGTGGTGAAGGGCCAGCTGCACCTGACCTTGGCTAACGTGGGTAAGAGTCCCTGGCAGCTTTGCCCTTGTTGCTGGGTGGCTACTCTTCTTCCCATTTGGGATATGAGCCCCCTCAGGACAGTGGTCACGTCGTGGGCATCAGCACTCAGTAGGAATTCAGAAGAGCTCTCATTAGCTTGACTGCTAAGTATGCCCTTGACCGCTGAGTGTCTTCCCTTGACCACTGAGCGTCTGCCCTTGACCACTGAGCATCTGTCCTTCACCACTGAGCATCTGCCCTTGACCACTGAGCACCTTCCCTTGACCACTGAACAACTGTCCTTCACCACTGAGCGTCTGCCCTTGACCACCGAGCATCTGCCCTTGACCGCTGAGCATCTGTTCTTGACCACTGAGCCTTCCCTTGACCTCTGAGCGTCTGCCCTTGACCACTGAACAACTGTCCTTCACCACTGAGCATCTTCCCTTGACCACCGAGCATCTGCCCTTGACCACCGAGCATCTGCCCTTGACCACTGAGCATCTGCCCTTGACCACTGAGCATCTTCCCTTGACCGCCGAACATCTGCCCTTGACCGCTGAGCATCTGCCCTTGACCGCCGAGCATCTTCCCCTGACCACTGAGCCTGCCCTGGCACCAGTTGTTTGGTGTTCCTGATTTCTGGTCGGGGTTTGGTGTTATTAGCTGTCTCCGTCTTGCCCACGTTTTATTTCTGGTACTATCCGTGGGGCATCGCTGTGACGATCCTCAAATAAGATGACTGGTTTCGGGAGAGTTTCATCTGGAGTTTCAGCTCATAGCACTGCCTCATTGGGGAGGAGAGAAGAGAGAACTGTTCCTAAACTTCCGCACCACACAGCTTGGGAACAGAGGGGCAGAGGGACGTGCTTGTTCAGAGCCGAGCACCTTGACCTTACGTCAGATGATGTCCCAAGAGCTGCTCGTCAGAGACGCTGAGGAAAGCCCCAGTCCTCCTTCCATGTGGGTAGGGGGCTGGGGCTGGGTGTGGCTGGGATGGTTCTGCCTGGACATTCTGGGGGCTCCACTGAGGACCCTGATGGGACAGGGGACGTTAGGCCGGGCATACCTGCCTGTGCCCGCCTCAGGGCAGAGGCCAGTGTGAGCCCCCGTGGGGCTAGTGACAAGCCCACTCCATCCCCCTCGAGGGGACTGAGGAAGGATTGAAAGCGGGACAACACCAAGCCATCTGAGGTTTCTGGACTCAAACCTCTCTGTCGTTTTATTGGGGAATTTTCCATTCCTTACAACCCAGCCTGATTTTAGACCTTGAGCCCCATGGGCCCTTTCCACCTGTGCCGACAGCATGGGGCAGGCAGGGCTGGGACGGAACAGCAGGCGTGAGCGCGGAGCTCATTAAGCCAGGTCTGAGGCTTCTGCTCCCTTGTTTACAAATGTAGGATCCCGGGCAGCCTGGAAAACAGACAATATGGAAACGGCAAAACTCAATTAGGTTCTGGAGAAATAAATGAGCTGTGTGTGAGAAGCAGGCATTATTCAAAAGCTCCTACGACTGAGGGGAGTTGCTGTAAGCATTCTGCTTCCAAGATTGTGTTGGTTATTTTTATTTTTAATTCACCAGCCCACAAATGTGCAGTGACTCCAGGTTTTAAAATCTTATCTTCAGAAGAAAGATTAGCTCCATTATGCGTTATCTTAAATTGTCATTTTCATACGTTGCCTGCAAGAGAGAGATAAGCTCGCGGGAAGGGGCCTGAGATACCCAGACAGGGAGGCTGTGAGGCAGAGGACCTATGCTGCGCGCGGCACACTTGTACGACGTGGCAGCGCTGTGCTTTCCTCTGTACGTCCTGCAGTCCTTGAACAAAAAAAAAAGTGTCGTGGCTTTTGTTTCTTTTTAAAACTGGTTGTTCTGCAGCGAGTGGCAGGCGCGGGCCAGCAGGTGGGGTGATGCTGTGCAGGCCTTCGGGGTGACAGAGGCAGGGTCGGCGCCTGTCTGGATGGGGCCCCGCCTCTGCATTCACAGCCGCGGCCAAGTGCGAGGCCGCGGATCCAGGCCTCTGTCACCCACGCCCAGGTCTCCTGTGACTCTTTCTGTGAGAGAGGGCCGTCCTCGTGCTTGGCAGCTTCTCCGCTCAGGCGAGCTTTTTTTTTTTTTTTTTTTTTT
>NW_020174791.1:71958-76627 GCF_003031525.2 Neophocaena asiaeorientalis asiaeorientalis
TGCACAGGCTCAGCGGCCATGGCTCACGGGCCCAGCTGCTCCACGGCATGTGGGATCCTCCCGGACCGGGGCACGATCCCGTGTCCCCTGCATCGGCAGGCGGACTCTCAACCACTGCGCCACCAGGGAAGCCCTCAGGCGAGCTTTTTGAGGCTGTCTTTTTGCCAGCCTCTTCTGAGGCTTTACGGGGTCATTCATCATTTAGAGATCCCAAGAGCCCCTTTCCTTTCTTTGACCCCGTGATCCTGGCTGTGTGTGTGACCACGGCTCCCCTGGGAGCTCCGCTGCCACTGTATCTGCAGGTCTCCCGTGGGGCCTTCCTGGGGAGGGCAGGCTGCCCTGACCCCCGGCTCACGGTCAGGTACCGGGGCTCTCAGGGTGTCTCCCCCGAGGCGTGTTTGGGCACAGACGTTTGCAGAAGGGCACAAAGGCCTTCTTGGAACAGCATGACACTCGAGGGCCTGACAGGAGAGTCTGCGACCATCTCAGAGCCTGGGGCCGGGCCCCCGGGAGACCTGCCCTGAGCATCTCGAGCGCCGACTCGTGGTGGGAAAGCAGACTGCTGCTCAGACAGAGGAGGGTGTGGACCTGGAGAGCAGGGAGCTCGAAGGAAACGTGCCTCTGCCCACCCGCCGTTTCTCTGCTGCAAAACGAACTCCAACCTGAGAGTGGAAAGTGGGGTGCGGGTGGGGATCCGGGTGAGTGTCATCGACTCTGTGCTGGTATTTACGTCTCGTGCGGGGCGGGGGGTGTTTTTCGTTCAGGTCACTTGTGTGAACGGAGAGTGGGGAGTCCCAGCTCACTGCCACCTTCCAGATCACGGGTCGTCTCGAATGACGGAGCCACCGGCTTCTCGGGAGGTGGTCTTCTCACGCCCGGGGCTCCCAGACGTGAGTGGAGAGACCGAGGGGCCTACGGGTGGAGGCTGGGGGTTGTGCTCGGGGAGGCGGGCGGGCGGGCGGTGGGGCAGAGCGAGAGGCGGGGGGCTGCGGGTGTGTGCGTGTGTGTACCTGTGTGCGTGTGCAGGAGCACATGCGTGCACCTGTGTCGTGGGGCCCTGCCCTCTGGATCTGGGGGCCCGAGCCGTGGCTCTGCCTCCGGCTCAGTGACCTGCAGGCCACGTCGAGTCACCACGTTCGTCAGCCCAGCGCTCTCTAGGCTGGGCCCTGGGGAAGCCGCCGGTGTTACTTGGTGGAGATTACAGTCCTAGGAGTGGCATTTGTTTTCGGGTAGCTGCTTCTCCCCAGGGGAAGGGGACGGGAGGAAAAGGTCGGGATGAACATAGGCTGTTTTTTAAAAACTAATTTGAAACTCCCCATGTTGGGGAGAAGAGAAGCTTGGGAGATAAACACCTGGGCTTGTGAAAATATCGCATAACACGGAAGTTTTTCCATCCCCTTTCAAATGACCCCCCAGACCTGAATGTAAAATACTTGTCATTGGAATGAAAAGTGGGAGGTGCCCTTTGAGGAGCAGCCCCCAGAGGTTGCAGGTCATCTCATGTGGATTGGAAACTGCCATGAGCGTCTTGTGTTGACGGCCCTTGACTTTGTTGGTCTTGAACCTGTGCCCTGGGTGGGAATTCCAGAGCTGCGGGGGGCAGGACTGGGAGGCCTTTGGTGCCATCTTGGAAGGTCTCCAGAATCCCACGAGTCCCCTGAAACTCCAGCCCAAACTTTATGGGTCCTCGTACGTCTTCCCCGGGAGAGCAGCCCAGGTACATTCAGATGCTCAAACGGGTCCATGCTGCGTGAGCCCGGCAGGCTGAGAGTCTGTTCTGGACCAGCTTCCTCATTTTAATGTTGAAAAAACTGAGACACAGAGGTCAGGTGACATGGCCGGTTGTGTGGTTAGGGGTCGTGAACTTGGACTAGAATCTGGATTTCCTGCTTTGGGGCCAGTGCCTCCCCATCCCCAGCTGGTCCCTTTGGCCACCAAGAGGATGGATGGAGAGCTGGCTCCACGGAGCAGGGAGTGCCTCCCATCCGCACCCCCCGACACCGCCCCAGGGACAGGTACGAGAGGATTTGTGAAACCCACGGCCTGGGGCCCGGCAGGTCGGGGGCTCCTCTGGGCAGCGCGGGGAGTTGTGACAGTGAGGGTTTGCTGAGGGATCCAGAGCCTCTGGAGTCATCAGTCTTCCAATCCCTATTTTGGTCAAAACCAGAGGGCCGGGCACTCCACCAGAAGCCATGTCTCCTCCCCCCGGGCAAGGTTCCGGAAGCGGGAAGTTGTGCCGAGTTTCGCAAGATGCTTCCTGGCTTCAGCAGTGTGGTCCCACATGGTCCCATCACCCCTACGGTCTGGGTGATGCAGTCTGAACACACAAGCCAGTTGATCACCCCCCAGCCTTGCTCGTCTCCCACCCTGGCCCCTCCCCTCGGGACCGGGGGCCTCGGGCTGCTTGAGCCCGATCCAGGTTGGAGCTCCCGTTCCCATGGAGCTGGACCTCAGACACACGAAAAGTGCTGTTTTGGGGTGGCCACTTGAGACGTCTGCACCATCTCATGGCACCCGAAGAACCTGGAAGTAGCACTTGTTTACGTGTGATGGAAGAAGAGGCGGCGAGTGAGGGGAAGCTGCTTCACCACCACGTGGAGCACATCAGCAGGAGGCAGAGATACTCGAGGACGGGGAGTGGGGTCCAGCCGGCGGAGTTCAGGCTCGCGGTCACTTCCCGTGGTTCTGGGGGTGCCTGAAGGAAGGACAAGGTGCTAAGTTGGGGCGCTCCCTCTCACTACCGCCTGTGCTGGGTTTACTGATTGTCCGGGAATCTCACGTGCCAGCTTGTGACGTGGCAGGTGCCACGTGTGCATGCCAGTGGCACAGCCAGTGGTGGGAGGGAGAAAATAGCTCTCCTGCCTGCCGGGGCCTGGCCTATCGTGGCTTCTGTCTGTCGGCTACACAGCTGTCCTGTGGGTCTAGGCTTCGAGTAGAGCCCCTGAAGGAGATGGTGCTCTAGGGGCCCAGCCAGCCGGGGGCAGCCGGGTGCAGAGAGGAGAAGCTCTGGGATCCACTCACCCCGGCTGGCCCGAGGCCTCAGGGCACAGCTCACTGGAGCCCCCGATTCCTGATCTGAGCTCGGGCGTCCTGATAACCCGCACCCAGCGGGGGTTTGGGGACCTGACAGGACAGCGTGCCTGAGAGCCTGGACGGTGTGCTGGGCATCGGGGGTGCTCGCTGCAGGGGCTGGAGGTGAGCAGGGGCCCGGTCCTGGGCGAGGGCGTCTGGGGAATCCTGAGAGCCTGAGCTTCTGCAACGCTGACCTTTTCCCTAGCAGACCCCCTAGTGGGCACTAATACATTTGTATCTAAGCACCGAGACAGAATCCCTTCTATGTGAGAGGCTGGTAAGGGAGGGATGCCGTGGAGGGCAGGGTGCGTCATTTCCACCTTTACCAGCCTCTGAGGGTTTATGAAAAGCTTGAGGCTTGGCTCTGGAGGGCGTGGAGCCGTGGCTGCTTAGAGAACATAAACACTCTGACCTTTAACCTCTGGCCCTCCCTTTGAACCTTCCAGCAGTGAAAAATGTGGTCCAAGCGCAGAAGCTGGCCGACGTGGACAGTGAGCTGGCCGCCCTGCTCTTCACGCCCCCGTGGCAGGGGACGCGGCAGCCCCAGGGCGCCGGCCGTGAGGGGGACGCCG
Source organism: Neophocaena asiaeorientalis asiaeorientalis (assembly GCF_003031525.2). Lineage (NCBI taxonomy): Eukaryota > Metazoa > Chordata > Mammalia > Artiodactyla > Phocoenidae > Neophocaena > Neophocaena asiaeorientalis. Next base: position 75,603 of record NW_020174791.1, read on the forward strand.
TGCGCAGGCGCAAGCTGGAGCGCATGAGGGCTGTGCGCCTGCGGGAGCGCGGAGCGGAGCCTGGCCGCTGCGGGCCGGGCGTGCTGGTGAGGCTCGGCCCCCGTCCTCGGGAGCACTGCGGGAGCAGCCCCGTCCGCGCCCCTCCCCTTGCCTGCGGGCTCTCATCTTCCTGCCGCGTCCTGGTTACAGAGCGTGAGACCCGACCTCTCAGCCACCGAGGGAAGTTTTCAGGCCAGAATTACCGGCGCGCTTTGGATAAAAGCTGACTCCTGGGCTCCCCTCCATTGGTTGCGGGGAGCGTCCTTGGAGCCTAGGCTTTTAAGAAAGCTCCGACGGGGATTCTGAGGGCTCCCAGGTTTGGGGAGCAGAGCCATGACAACTTCTACATCATGGGTTGTCAGAGTGATCGATCTTGCCAGAAGAATTCCCACCTTAGACTAAAAATCTAAATAAGACCCTAAGAAATGGCTGTTTGCGGGATAAGGAAGCCACAGGGGCCTTAGGATCCTTTCCATTGAGGCAGGTGGGTGTCTGAACAGATGCCGTCCTTCTCAGGGGCCAGGCCTGTGCCCATGGCCTGGCAGACACAGGGAGTGGCCGGCCCTCCCCTGGGGCTCACAGAGGTGGGCAAGGACCCACCCTCAGGGGCGCCGTGGAGGGAGGGAGACAGAAATAAACCAACAAGCAAAAGACCATTCAGGGGGCTTCCCTGGTGACGCAGTGGTTGAGAGTCCGCCTGCCGATACAGGGGACGCGGGTTTGTGCCCCGGTCCGGGAAGATCCCACATGCCGCGGAGCGGCTGGGCCCGTGAGCCATGGCCGCTGAGCCCAGACAGCCGGCTGGGCGAGCGGGTCCCCGGCAGAGGGCGGCAGAGTCTTGCTGGCCGAGGAGCAGCGCTGTGGCTGTGAGGACGCCTTGAGGGGAGGCCGGCCGTGGGCTGGGCTTGGGGCAGGTCTCCTCCCCGGCCTCGGTGCACCCAGGCTGCCCCCTCCTGTGCAGCCTCTGAGGCTCCGCCAGCTGTCAC
>NW_020174791.1:77186-133243 GCF_003031525.2 Neophocaena asiaeorientalis asiaeorientalis
GGGGGACACAAGCGCTTCCCGCGTCCGGGTGGTTGGGCCCCGCACACGACAAGTCCTCAGTCCGACAGCTGCCGGTGTTGTTGTTAGCATCGTTGTTATTATGATTAATTTGGCTAGTTTTCTCTTATTTGATATGTTCTTTTTAATTTATTTATTTTTGGCTGCGTTGGATCTTCGTTGCTGCGCGCGGGCTTTCTCTAGTTGAAAGCAGGGGCTACTCTTCGTTGCGGTGCGCGGGCTTCTCATTGCGGTGGCTTCTCTCGTTGCGGAGCACGGGCTCTAGGCCTGCGGGCTTCGGTAGTTGTGGCACGCGGGCTCAGTAGTTGTGGCTCCCCGGCTCTGGAGCTCAGGCTCAGTAGTTGTGGTGCACGGGCTTAGTTGCTCTGCGGCATGTGGCATCTTCCCGGACCAGGGATTGAACCTGTGTCCCCTTCATTGGTGGGCAGATTCTTAACCACTGTGCCAACAGGGAAGCCCTGTTATGTTCTAATAGAGAAATTAACAGCTCAGAACCCTCATTTTGAATACAGCTGTGAGCTTGGAAGTAATTGGATTTCCAAATACAAGAAAAATTTCCACTAAATTGTATGATTTTCTGGGTTCCTAGCCCTGGAGAATTTTGAGGTGAAAGTAAGTTGATGTATCAGGTATGCAGTAGTCTCTCTCCCTTCCAGAGCTTTTTAGCCTTCTTTGAAGAAGGGATGGGAGTTCTATGAAATCAGTGGGTCCTTGGGAAGAGAGTCGACAGGAGCTGTGTCCCGGCTGGCCCTGCACACGCGTGATGAGGGTGTGGAACCGTGTGTGACCTCTTGTGTGTGGGGGGAGGCTGAGGGCAGCTGGGGTGCAGCTTTCTCTCCCTGATGGTCAGATTTGAGGGAGGCTGAGGGTCTCGGGGTTTCCTGGGGGAGGTGGTGAGCCTGGGGCCAGGAGCACAGAGTGTGGGGCTGACACCTGCTTTGGAATTCCTGCGGTGCCCTGGGACAGTCACAGCCTCCCTGTGAGGGTCACTCGGCTTAACCCGTGTGCAGTGCTCAGGATGGCAGCTGCCCTAGCGACAGCGGTCAGTCCCTGCGTCCTCTCTCCTCTGCGTACCCTCTACAGGGACACCCCAGCAGCTCCGGGATTGCCCCTCATGCTAGCAAATTGGTGGCACTAGTCCCATGTTCCGTGTTGTCAAAACATGCCAAGTGCCATGGAAGAGAGGACTTTACTTTCCAGAAATGCCAGCACTTGGCCCACGGGTCTCCCTGCCCATCCCTGGACCTGTCACGGGACCACAGTGCGAACTGCTGCCTCTTGGGGTCTGAGCGGTCCAATACGTGTCATCACCTCTGCCTGCATGGGTTTTGAATTAAGAAAGAAGACACATCTATGGCAGAAAGAGACCAAAACATCAGCTCTGTTTCACTGGTGGCTCTAGTCATTGGTAAAGCTGTTGCTGGAGGATTGGCTCGCGTCTGTACGAGGCTGAGCCTGCGGTTAACGGCAGCCTCACACAATCTGGGTCATGCCAGGTGATCCCACAGGTGGATTCTTCTTTCCAGCCTTTCCACCTGGCCAGGGGCCGTGTGGGCACCTGATGCCCTGGGGCCACTCTGTCTCGGCCTGTGGCTTTTACCCACCAGGCCTGCGGAAAACCAGGGAGTGGCCGTTACGGTGCCTGCCCGGGTGGTCAGTCTGACGGGCCAGTCCTGTGCCCAACTCCATGTGGCCTGTCCCCTAGAGCCCTCGTCCCAGGGCAATACAGGTTGTGTCCTTGGCAGGTCAGAACAACCCACTGTCTCAAGTCGAGGTTGAAAAGCCGATCTCTGTCTGTTTCTCACCCTAAATTATATCTGGCCGTGCTGCCCAGCCCAGCCTGGTAGAGGCTCATCCTGCCGAGAAGCTCTGATCATAAAATGCCCACATAGGGAGGCCTCAGATGTCAACATGACCACCCTCCCGTTTTTAAATCCCCAGGGAGAAACTAAAGGCCCAGCTTCAATTCCTCTGCTGGGGAAAGGCCAAAGTTTTGGATATTGGAAAGTCAGTCTCCAAAACAATTTAAGTGAGAGGTCAGATTTGGTCCTTACCTTCTGAGTTAGAGTCCGAAGGCCTTCAGATGCCTGGGCCTCCTTGGTTTTGGAGGCCCTCAGCGCCCAGCTGCCTCCCTAGCACGTGGGCATGCCTTCTACATCTTGGGCTTGCAAAGCAGCCTCCGACGGGCCTCGCTTTCTACTGCAAGGCACCCGAGAAAGATAAGCCTGTCCCCAGCCTCTAGAACACATGTGGGGTGGCCAAGCCCATTGAAACATAAGGCATTGGAACAAGGAGGTGGATGAAGGACCCACGCTGAGCCCTCCAAGGCAGCGTGCCTAGGTCTGGACCCTGGCCCAGCTTGCGGTCAGTCAGGCCCGGCCACAGCCCCTCCTGGGGACTCTGCTCGCAGACAGGACTCCCGCTGTCACACTGGAGGCCTGGCCGGTGAGCTGGTCACCCGCCTTAGTTTGGGGACCATTCTTTCCTCTTTTATTGGTAGCTTCTGCTCTTAATTCCCAGTGTGCCAGGTGGGTGGTTGGAGTCTTGGGGGCATGCGGGCAGAGCCCTCCTTCCACGAGTACATCACCTGTGGGCAGAGGGAAGCCGGGGTGCTGCAGATGGGCAGCCCCATTCCCTGTCCCCCAGAGCTGTAGGTGGCCATTCCCAACTGACCCCGTGTCAGTGGGGGGTGGGGGGGCTGATTCCAAGGAGATGTGGTGTTTGGGGCAGGTGGGGAAGGGGCCAGAGAACAGCCCCCAAGCAGCAGGGCGCCCCGGGACCGTGGCCCCGCTTCGGCCCTTGTGTCCGCAGGCCCAGCAGAGCATGCGTACCCAGCACGCTCGGGACCTGCAGCTCATCGCTGCCTACCGGGAGCGCACCAAGGCCGAGAGCATTGCCAGCGCGCTGAGCATGGCCATCACCACGCGGCACACCATCCGTGCCACGCTGGGCGCCGCCGAGTTCTTCGAATTCGCTCTCAGGAACCCCGACAACACGCAGCACACCGTGACCATCTCGATCGACAGTGCTGAGCTCAGGTGGGAGGGCGGGGCGCCCCCTCGGGCCCCCAGCCCCGCCCGAAAGCCGAGCTGGTTTCGCCCCCTTGGGTCCTGGGACCGACTGGGAAGGACATTGTGCCCAGCGCCGTCTCCCCTCCCTCCAGCCTCATCCTGGACGGTCAGGAGTGGCGGTACTTCAAAGAGCTGGCCGGCCTGCACACACCCCTGGAGGAGGACATGTTCCACCCGCGGGGCAGCCTGGCCCCCCAGCTCTTCCTACGCCCCCGGGAGATGGTCCACATCCCCTTCAAGTTCCAGACCTTCTCTGCGGGTCCGCGGGCCTCAGCGCAGGTGGGGAAGGCCATTCTTCCCGTGCCGAGGGGGCTGGCTGGGCACCGGGGAAGCCCATTTGCCAAGTAACGTGGGAGATGGGGGCCTCCTCCCGTGCGGTGGGTTAGCCTTCGGCCGTCCCCTGCCCCACCTGCCTCTCCACACGTCCTGGCACCTACGCTGTGCCCAGTGGCCTCGTGGTTCACCTGGGCTCAGGAGAGGCTGGATCACCTCCTCTTCAGTCTCTTTGCTAAACTGGTAGAAGAGTCTTTCTTAAACCTCAGAAGAGCTAGTGTTTTCTGAACTCCCCAGTTACTACTGTTTGCCCACTTCTCATGTAGCGTTTGCTCCCCGACGTGAACCGCAGAGACTCTGGGGTTTCACGTCAGGGTGCGAGTGAGCACGTGATTTGGTAGGGCGGACGTGGCGTGCGCGTTTCTTCCTGACCTTGTGAGGTCAGCTCTGTAGGGCAGTGGTCATCACTGAGACGGGTGTGAGAGGCTCACAGGTTTCAGTGCAGGCTCTTTGGATGCACTTTTGGGGCAAGAGGTCATCAGGACCGTGATGAAGGTGTCAGACCTCTGGCTTCGGGTGGAGCTGGGTTACGGGACCTGACCCCCCCGCCCCGCCACCCACAGCTCACACGGCCTCCGCTTCCTCTTTGTGGCTGTGGGCCGGTTAATAACAGCAGCCGCCTGGGGTTCACTCTGAGTGTAAACGAGACCCCGGAGTCCTGGGCCCAGGGCGGCGGCCGTTGCTACACGTGGAGGCCCCACTGGTAGGAAGAAGTGCCTGTCACCCTGGGCCTCCATCTCATGACCTGGGGGCCCCCTGGTTTCTCGCAGGCCTCTGCTGAGCTGAGACTCGAGAAGGACACGGACGCTGGGTCACCTTGTACGTCCAGCACGATGCCCACGAAACACGCCAAGGTAGGGGGGCAGGCCGCCCATCCGATGTTCCGAGGTCTTGCAGTGCCAGCCAGGGGTCTTGTGAGAGGACCAGGTGAAGCGCGTCATGGGTTCTGCTGTTTGTTACTAATGGTAAATAGGACTCAGTCCCGTTGCCACCTCAGGGGCGGCTTGTTTGCAGGGCACACTTTTCAACCCCCTGCCTGCCGATGGGATGTCCTTAGGGGAGGTTGGGACGCTGTCATTTTGTAGGAATTTCTGAAGTTTTCTTGTTGTTTGTTTGTTTGGTGGACAGATGCCTTTTATAGGAGGTTGAAAGTAAAAACAGAAATACTTTTACGCCCGCCGCCCCCACCCTCACCCCGGGACAGATTTCGGTGCAGTTGCAGACTGAGGACCTGGCAGCCCTGTGTCCACAGCCCCATCCTCGGGGGAGATTTGCTGTGTTTTATTTAAATGTGGAGCCACAGCTTTGCCTTTGTCTAAAGGATATGTCGGCTCTTTATTTAGGGCTATAAATTAAATCTGAGAGGCTAATACGTTTTTCCTTACATGAGTTTGGAGTTTTAAAACAAATCCCAGATATCTTATTCAACGTGTATCTCTAACAGATAAGGACTTAAAAAAAAAGAACAAAAACCTGGCTACGTGACATCACTGCCCCCAAGTGAGTAACAAATCCTCAGGACAGCTCGATGTCCAGTCCATGCTGGTAACTCATCTTATCACGGTCGGTTTGTGGGAGTTGGGGCCTGCTGTCCTCAATGCTCTGTCTGTGGAGACGCTGGGCGTGGGCCGGCCTCCGTGGGCCGACCACGGCTTCACGTGCAGAGGCCACGGTCAGTGGCTGTTCGTGGTGGCTGACGTGTCCACTAAGGGTCCACTGCCCACATCCGTTATCCCACCAGGTGGAAAGCGGTGAAATCCTCTCACTGTTCTTGTACTTACTAGCTGTGACTCTTCTATAAAGAAGAGCTTTCCCCCATCAGCTGTTTGGTTACCCTGAATATATTGACACTTAATACCGGAAGGTCAGGATAAATGTTGGGTTCTTTCCCTTTATTTATCAATTGTAAAAATAATGAGTTGTGCCCTGGGAACATCCAAAGATGGTCAGTTTTGAGGGGTCTTATTATGAACTCGTGGTTTTATATTTGCTGTGTGGCAGGCACTGGGCTGTAAAACTGTTCTCTCTCTGGCCACGGCCATACCTTTCAAGTCAGCGCCTGTGCCTTTTTTTTTTAAACAGCTCTTTATTTTGAAATGTTCTCAAACTTAGACAAAAGTTAAAAGAATAGTGCAAAGAGTTCTCGTGAATTATTTACCCAGATTTCGCAGTTGCTGACATTTTATATTTGCTAGTTTTAATATCCACCGATGCTTCTTTTTTTTTTAAACTGAAGTGTAGTTGATTTACGATGTCCTGCCAGTCTCTGCTGTACAGCAAAGTGGCCCAGTTATACACAGAGACATTCTTTTCAGAATTTCTTCACTGATGACTCTTGCGCGACGGTTGCCCGTTGGTGGCTTGCAGATTGCGTCGTTCCTTCCTTGTTCTAAGTGAGGCGGCAGTTTGCCTTCATCCGTTCATTCCTGAAGTTTGTTTGTCAGCGTTATGGACCATGAATTCCTGTTTCATTCAGTGGCTTGTAATTTGTTCCTGTCTTTCTTTGTTTTGCTGCTCATCTTGTCCCGGCGGCTTGGGCTTCAAGCTGGCCCCTCTGTCCTTTTGACATGTCCCTGTCATTCTTGGAGCACTTCCTTCGTGCCTGGCGCACAAGATGTTCCGGAGTCGTCTTCCATTTTCCTGCCCCATTTCTGGAATCAGCCGTTTATCTAAGGCTTCTTTTAGCGGAGAACGGTGTTTAGAAACTGAAGTCTGGGTGCTGAGAGGGCTCATTACGACTGGGGTGCCCTTGCTTCCGGTCCTTCTGAGCAGAGAGAGCTGAGGAGTGTATGTCTGTGTGTGTCTGTGTGCACGACAGCTAAATAAACGGTCGGTCATTGTGGAGCTGAAGTCCCAGCGTAGCGGTGAAATTCCCGCAGGAGTGTCAGGGCACAGCTGCCAGGCACGAGGGTGCAGTGGTGGGGCTCGCCTCCCAGCAGATGTGGGAAGAGACGCGCGGGGCAGTGGCCTTCAGGTGATGCTCCAAGAAGGCAGAACCAACACTGTGGGTCGCTTAAAGACCCAAAGAGGGGAGAATGGTGAAGAAAAACGGGGGACGGTGACGATGAGTTCAGGAGGGGCTCCCTGGGGCGGACGGGCAGGGTGCTGAGGGCGCAGAGGCTGGGCAGTGTGCACCGGGTGCCTGTTCCAAGCCCACGTGGCCTCGTGCGTGGCTGCCCAGTTATAATTGGTCCCGTTACACATCTAAAAGATTTCACGATAAAACTCACCAAAGTGCAAGAGCGTCCTTTCCCACGTGGAAGGTTTGTCTGGGGGCCCGAGCTTGGCGCCAACCGATGTGGGAAGGTTGATCCGCCTTGGGGTTGGCCGTGTGCCGCCCTCTGTCCTGGGCCCTGAGAGCTCACCGGGCTGGCCGAGTCCTGGAATAAAGACACCGGCTGCATCGTGTTCCAAGTTAGGACCTGTATTGGACAAATACATTTTTTTAGTCAGTAACTTTTTTTTTAAAGGAAGTTTGTATTTCTGGCCCTTTGGGTTTAAGCACAGCCCCCTTTTACCTTCTGGGGGACGTGCTCTGCTCCCACCCACGAGGACCTGGTGAGGTTAGTATCCAGATCCTTGCAGAACGACTTCCCAGCCTGCAGGCAGCGGGTGCGTCGGCGGGGGAGTTGGGGCCGCAGACCTTTCTCGCTGGCCTTTTTGGCACGTCCCTCCCCTCCGGGAAGTGGCAGGAGTGGCAGCCGTGCGTGGTCTGAGCATGTGGACCCTGTGCTGGGCCAGTCCTCGCAGGTGGGCACCTACGGCTGCAGACCCCGTGCCTCTGACCACGCCTGTCCTTCCCACTTCGTGGGCGTGAGCGGACCCCATGGGGACCCTGTCCCTGTCCGTCCAGGGAGGCACCGTGCACGCAGCTGCCCACAGCCCTCGTGTGGGTCCTGATGCTGCACCAGCTGCTCTCCCGGCAGGTTCTGTTCTGCGCAGGCAACGGCAAGCCCCTCGCCGTGCTCTGCCTGACTGTGGAGCTGCAGCCCCACGTGGTGGACCAGGTCTTCCGCTTCTACCACCCAGAGCTCACCTTCCTGAAGAAGGCCATCCGCCTGCTGCCCTGGCACACGCTTCCAGGCAGGTCCCGCTGTCCCCACGGCTGGCATTTGGCAGGTTCAACAGGTGGAAAAGGCTTCTCCCCAAGGGCGACAAGTGGTGTCCTTACATCTTCCTGCGATGCTCTTTAACAACACAGGGCACAGCTGTAAATCTGCCACTTGCCCCAGTCGTTTGTTTGACATGGTGACCTTCTCACCTCCTCTGAGGTGACAGGCGCCCTTGGCAGGCTGATTCCGTTCTGAAATCCACAGCCCTGGGAAGGTTGCCCGGCCTCTGGTGTCAGGCTCTGCTCTGCCCTCAGTCCTGGGCCTGGAGAGCTCTCCGGGCTCCCCTGCCCCTGCTGATTCATTTCCAGCCGGTGCCTTTAGAACAGATCCGAGTCTTTTACACCTGGCACTGGCTCCATGGCACCCCCGCTTCCTTTTGGTTAGTCTCTTGGGGTGAGTCCCCGGGGAGGCGGCTCGGAACGGAAGGGCCAGTGTCCACGCAGGCGGCAGTGTCCATCCCCCAGCAGGTTTCGTTGAACACCTGTGATGGCCCAGGCTTCCGGGAAAAGACATTTGTTGTGATGTTCCCCACTCCAGGTGCTCCCGTGGGGATGCCCGGTGAGGACCCCCCGGTCTACGTACGATGTAGTGACCCGAATGTCATTTGCGAGACCCAGAACATGGTAAGTTCTGTAGCGCCCTCCCGGGAAAATCCTTCCCCTCCAGGTCCCGCCCACTGTCTGCACCCCTGGTCTCCTGCAGCCTCTTCATTTGGGGTTTTTGCTTAAGTGGTTTCTTTCTAAGATGCTGAAGGGCTGCTTTGACATCGCCATGAGAGCTTTATGAATGAGTTTTCATTTTTTCTGCTAGCAGATCACTTCCTTGATTATCTGAATTTCAATTAAAAACAAAAAGACGTGAGGCAAACTGAATAAAGTGAGTGGTGATTAAGGCACTTACTAATTGCCTTTGTGTAAGGACAGCGGCCGTAATCGTATGGTGATTGGCTGGGAAACTGGGTGAAATCTCCTGCGGGATATCATTATTAAATTCGATATGAAATCAAGAAGTTAATGATTTTTCTCTTTTGTAGTGACAAAAACAGTGAATTCTGATGAGTACAGAAAATGAAAAACGTGTTGGGGGAGGGGGCCTGGTTCACACCTGCGTTTGCTTCCTGCAGACTTGGGGGGCTGGGGTCAGAGCAGACAGGCAGTAGTGTGGCCGTGATGTGCACCCCCACCCCTGTCTGGCAGGGCCCCAGGGAGCCACAAGACGTGTTCCTGAAGGTGGCCAGTGGTCCCAGCCCGGAGATCAAAGACTTCTTTGTCACCATTTACGCGTGAGTACGTGGGCCCTGGTGGTCTGGAGGGTGGGAGAAGGCAGTGAGGAGGCAGGCTGGGGACTGCTGGTGGCACTGGAAGTGGGCCAGCCCTGGCTGCCTCTAAACTTGGGATGGGGGTGGGGGCCATCAGGCCTTTGGCCACATGAAGTGAGGTTCTCAGACTGGCCGGGGTCTTGCAAGGGCGCCTCTGCTCAGAGCGGCACCACAGCCTAAGGGACACGTTGGGAGCCCAGCCAGGAGAGAAACTCGAGGCTGCTTCTGCCCCAGCACAGTGCCAGGACGGCCCAGGCAGCCCTTGTCCCTGGGGTCCCCTCCCCGAGTCCGAGGGAATGCAGGCGGCGGTCCTGCCCAGGCCCCCCAAGGGGAGGTGGAAGGTGACATCATTTCCTTTGATGCCCGAGGACTGGGTGAAATGACCCCGGTCCCTTTACCTTTTCCTCTAAGTCGTATCTCCCAGCCCTCGAGACCCTTTAAAACCGGTGCAGGCTGGAGGGTTTGGTGCAGCCCGCATGGGAACGGGCGGGGGTCTCCTGTGCTCAGTGCCCACCCAGCTGAGGGGCAGCACCAAGCCTGCACCTGCTGTGTGGTGGCCACAGACTGTTGTCCTGACGGCCCGTGGGGAGGTGATGCTGAGCCCCATTTACAACCAAGGGTCAGTGTCCTTGGGCACCAGGCAGCTCACGCGGGCCCCAGGCTCAGGCCCACGTGACCTCCAAGCCCACGTTCTCATCCACGCTGTGCTCCCCATGGACTTTGCTCCAGGCCTGGTTTGGGATTAAGCTGGCCTAGGTGCACATCTGCAGAAGCCCACGTTGCCCGGCCTCCAGAAGTATCTGTTCAGGGTCAAAGTCACGCAGAGGCCGCAGACCTGCCTGAGAGCTTCCACCTTGGAGGGAAGGTGGCCGAGCGGGTGACGGCGGCTGGACCCCAGCCCGCCCTCCTGGCCGCCTTTTCAGCTTCCTCGGGGCCCCTCCCCCGCGGTTGGTGTACTGCCCTCGCCCGACCGTGAGTGACTTCTGCCCGCGCAGGGACCGCTGGCTGGCGACGCCCGTCCAGACTTGGCAGGTCCACCTGCACTCCCTGCAGCGCGTGGATGTCTCCTGTGTCACAGGCCAGCGGACCCGCCTGGCCCTTGTCCTCCGGGGCATGCAGACAGTTAGGAAAGTGAGGGCTTTCAGCTCCCACCCCCAGGAGCTGACGGTATGGCCTTCAGCGGGGGTGCGTGCGGTTGGCTGTTGGGTTTTGCGGGTGTACCCTGGTCCCTCCCCACCCTTGCCCACCCCGGGGAGGGGGTGGGAGCTGGGCTGCGGCCTGGTGGTCGGTCCTGAAGACTTTGATAGAGTCTTCATTCAGATCCCCTTTATGAGATGTGCGTCGTGGGATGAGAGACACGTAAGCCCTGAAGGTGAATTTGTAGAATTGTTGGGAGGTAAATGTTAACAGTTACCCTGGAATCAGTGCGGCTGCAACCGTACATCTGGATAACGAGGGTGATGGGGACGCCCTGCCAGCAGGCCAGGGTTCAGAGCTGGGTCTGGCTAAGCTCTCTCTCCTGAGGCCGCTCTGACACTTAGGGGGTCACGCTGTGTGGGAGGGGACTCGCCCCGCACAGATGGGGACACAGACTGTGACCCGCAGGCATGGGTGCTGGTGGTGAGGTCCGGTCTGGCCTCAGATTGGGCCTTCTTACCTCTGACCCCATGCAGGCCAGGGGACTTCCCGCCCAGCGCAGGGGTTCCCCTGGGACCCTCTCAGCCCCTGGGCTGCGCGCCCAGGAAACCCCTCGTCTGCACGACTCGAGGGGCTGCCTCCCGACCTGCTTCTCCTCTGTTGTTCCTGAAGACGGACCCCAAAGGCGTCTTTGTGCTGCCCCCTCACGGGGTGCAGGACCTGCACGTGGGCGTGAGGCCCCGCAAGGCGGGCAGCCGCTTCGTGCACCTCAACCTGGTCGACGTGGACGCCCACCAGCTGGTGGCCTCGTGGCTCGTGTGCCTCTCCTGCCGCCCACCCCTCATCTCCAAGGTCTGACGTGAGACGCGCGTGGGCCACACGGTTCGGGTGGTGTGTCCTGTGACCTGGCCTGCCTAGATCGAGGCCAGGCCGGCGTTTCCTCCTCCCGGCCCCTCTGGCTGGGGGCCTGGGGGGTGGGTGTTTCCTCCTGTACCGTGAGCCCCTCGACCGGGAACTCGGGGGGCTTGTCTGCCGTATTTATTCAGCGTCTGGGGCCCAGGAGCGCAGGGCAGGCTTGGGAAGAAGTGGCTGGAGAAGGAGCCCGGGGCCAACTCCTGCCCTCCCCACAGGCCTTTGAGATCACGCTGCCTGCCGGGGCCGGGAAGGGCGCCAACAAGCGCATCACCTACACCAACCCCTACCCCTCCCCGAGGGCCTACCGCCTGCACAGCGACCATCCCCGCCTGCTGCAGTTCAAGGAGGACACCTTCCAGGTGCGGGGCTGCACAGGGTGGGGGGCCTGGGCGCTGCTTCTCCCGGGACCCTGCCTTGGGGGCGTCAGCAAGTCCTGGGGGAGAAATGGCCTGTGGCCCGAGTGAGCCGCTTGCGGCCCCCAGGGGCACCCTCTGCTGAACTCTGCCCGGGCCTCTGACCCAACGCCCAGGCCCCGGCGGGAGAAGCCCTGGGGGCGACCTTCCCTGCAGTGTTGCAGCAGTTTCATCCAGACTGCCTGGCAAGTTAGGCCTTTATCTCCTGTGACTCTTTCAGGGAAAGTGAGCAGTGGCTTGGGCGGATCCAGGTCTGTCCCTCGCTGGAGGGTGTAGTGACGCGTCTCCCGGGGCTTTGGGAGGAGTAGCCAGGAGGGCTTTGACAGTGACGCTGGGAAACTTGGTTCAGATCATGAGTGTATGTTCTGGGGCCTGCGAGCCTGGGGAATGTGTGTACGCCTGTGTGGAAGTGGCTGGAAGAGAGAGAGGGGGGTCAGCAGGGTGGGCGCTAGGACGGCGATGCTTCTTGCCAGGTCGGCGGAGGCGAGACCTACACCATCGGCCTGCGGTTTGCGTCCCGTCAGAAGGCCGGGGAGGAGGAGATTCTGATTTACATCAATGACCACGAAGACAAAAACGAGGAGACGTTTTGCGTGAAGGTCATCTACCAGTAAAGGAGCGGCGGCGGCCGTCCTGCCGCTGTGCGCTGTTTGGGGTCAGGCTCCTGTCCCGGAACTCGGCACCGTGGACTTGGCTGAGGGAGGTGGGGGTCGCCGTGCCCCTAGCCGTTTGCGATGCTCCCACCCAGTCAGGCTGCTGCCAGTACCAACCGCGTAGCAGCCCCACGGGAGTCCTGAACGTGGACGTGCGCGCCCCAGTGTACCCGGGGCCCGTTTCTCTCTGCGGCACACGGGGGATTGTCACCGTCTGTGACGTTAGGATTTACTGTCAGCAAAATGTATTTTCTGAATCATTTTAAATGATAAAATTAGGTTTGTAAACCGAGTTTTATACAAACACTATTATTTGCTATGTAATGTTTTTTATGCTGGTATTATTTCACGTCTTTTAAAAACGTTGTACGAAATACGAAATTTTTACACGTTTTCTTTTTGGCAGTTTTCTTGAGCGTTTTCTGCTGTTTTCACCATTGTCAGAGTTTTCTGTCTGCAGCATAAGCTTCCTTTTCCCTGGAGGATGACGTTGCCGAGGGACAGTCAGGTGGCCCATGGTTTGTGGCCTCTGGGAGAGGCTGCTTAGTCCTGATCTGAAGGGAGGGCAGCTCTGACCTCTGCTTCTGTTGTCACCTCTCCTGCTTCTGGTCCCCCTGCCTCCCTTTGTAAGGCCCCCGTGATGATATTGGACTTACCTGGAAGATCCAGGACAACCATTCTGTCTCAAGATCCTTAACTCCATCCCCTTTACCACGTGAGGTCACCCAGTCACGGCGTCCAGGGATCAGGTCAGGCCGGCGGGGAGGGGGCATTGTACTGCCCACCTCCATCCTGTTGTCCAGAACCTAGTCACTTGGCCACACCCAGCTCCGAGGGGTCTCAGAAATGTTGTCTTTCTTCCAGGCGGTCATGTGTCCAGTTGACTTTGGGGGATGGTATCCCTAGCGGGGGAGCGGGGAAGGTTTAGCGGGGCAGCTAGTCATCTTTGCCCCAGCGCTGCTGGTGGGGATGGTGAGAAGTGGCCGGACAGGGAGCGTCCCAGGGGTGGAATCGGCAGAGTAAGTGACGGATTAGGGCTTAGAAACAGAAACTTATCTTCAGTCTGTTGGAAAGATGGACAGAAAGGAAGCGCGCTGTCCCAGCCCCGGGGTGGTGAGGAGACAGCAGGGTGGTAGCCAGCTGTGCGCATGTGCAGACGGGAGACCAGACTCCCATGGAAAGTGGCCCATGGTGGGGGGTCTCTCTCTGCACCGTGAACCCAGGGGGGCTCCCCGTGATTGAGAGCAGTATGAGCCCTGGGGAAATGAGCGGGCAGGCTCTTTGGAGAGACGGTCGGTAAGGTGGCCAGGGTCAGACGCACCGTAGGCAGGAGCGGGGCATCGGCTGCCCCCAGGGAGCCTGATTTAGACCCCAGCCCTGTCAGCGGGGTTACGGACGGCACCTGCACTGGAACGGGGGCCAACCGCGCCACCTCGGGAGGGGCCCCTGCAGCACCCTGCAGCCTCCTGCCCACAGGTCCTCCCCGCCGGGCGTGTGCCCCCAAAGAGCGGCGTGGAGTTGGATTCTGGAGAAGAGAACCGCCTCAGGCCTATCTGCCAGTCTGCAGCGTGAGGACCCACCACGGGGCCCGTCTGTCTGTTGTTCGACGCTCCCTGCTGTCTTTTCAAGGGCGGCCTCTGCGTTTTGCACGCCTGCCGCGCGCACAGCACGATCTCAGCTCACCCACGCCCCGGGCCAGTCCAGGCCCAGGCCCCGCCACCAGGGACCAGGCCCCGGCGGGGAGTGTGTTTAGGAAGGAAGGCAGTTCTGGAGCCCAGTTGCTTGCTGTCCTGGGGGCACGCGGTGTCGGGGGGAGGTGGGCAGGGGACGCTTCGTTTCATCTCCTCCCATTTCCAGATGCTTCCAAGAGCCGGGTAATCTAGAGGCCGCTGCTCTTCCTAGAGGCAGATCCGCTGGGGGCGCACTTCACCCACACACAGCGGTGGGACCTCAGCAGCTTCCTTACCCCACGTCTAGTCTGCACGGCAGAGACTGCAGTGGGGGCCGTTCAGGCCTTTCTGTAGCTCAGGCCGCCGTCCCCAGCGAGCTGTGCCGAGGGGCCGGCAGCAGCCCTGCCCTGGCTGGAGGTGGGGTCGGGGGCGCCCCTCCCCACTGTGCCCGGGGGGCCCGCAGGCTGCAGGTGCAGGAGCTGAGGGTGGTGGGGCGCTCGAGGAAGCAGCGGCCAGCCTTGGCGAGAGAGAGGCCATCAGCCAGGGATGCCCATTCTCTGGCCCTCACTCCCTCGTTAGTTCATTCTTTCATCCATCCGACCTTGGCTGTGGGTGCTCCTCCGGGCTCTGTTTGTGCAGGAGGTGTGGACACTGTGGTGCCCTGAGACGGACACCTTCCCTGCCCCAGGTCAGGAGCTGACCTTCTGGGGGGCTCAGACGATAAAAAGTGGGTACAACATAGACGGTTGGCTGGGTGGTGATAAAGTCAGTAAGCGGAAAGGCAGGAGCAGGGCGTGGAGCGGGTTGATGTCAGAAGGAGGGACTGAGCGGGTGGCGGGTGAGAAGGGAACGGGAAGGGGTGGAGGGGCCGGGGTAGGTCTCGGGCTTGTGGGCTGCAGGCTGATTCTCGGGTGATGCAGGGGTGACGGGGCTGGGCTGGACAGGTGCCTCGCCTCAGGGCCAGCAGCGGGGGCCACATTAGTGACCTGCCTTCCCCAGTGGCCACTGCGTCGGCGCCATGGGGGCTGGTGAAGCTGGGCTCAGCTGGGTCGGGGGGCGTGGGGGGCGGTCCACGCTTTTTTAAGTCAGAAAAGTAGACTCTCTACACACAGAGGACCTTTCCCTTTGCCCTTTTTCCCGTCCCCTCCTCCAAACGCCCTCCCCCCGGGGACTGTGGCCTTCTGGTCACTCTGGCACGCACACCCCTCTGTTCTTGAGCGCCGGTGAGGATTTGAAGCCTCTCCCAGGAGTGAGAATCGGGCACAAGATGGGGGCTTTTGCTTGTCAAAATTTATGCCGTTCTGAGCGTTTTTTCCTTCCCTTTCTTTTTCCTTTTTTTTTTCTTTTCTCACAAAAAAGAGAGATTTTAAAAATTATATTTATTTATTATTTATTTATCTTGTCTGCACGGGTCTCAGTTGTGGCACACGGGCTCTTAGTTGCAGCGTGTGGGATCTAGTTCCCTGGCCAGGGATGGAACCCGGGCCCCCTGCACTGGGAGCGCGGAGTCTTACCCACTGGACCCCCAGGGAAGTCCTGAGAGATTTCTTTTGCGATAAATTTTCAGTGTTAAATAAAAGCCATGGCTGTGATCTGCCATCTTGGGGCTCTTCTGCTGGGGCCCAAAGCCCAGGTCAAGTTCACTTGCGCTCTGGGTTGCAAAACCCGGGCCTTCTTCCTTCCTTTATGACCCTGAGGTGTCCTGCCCCGACGCCCTAGACGTGGACTAGTATTTTCATCTAACTTCTGACTTCCTGGTGGTCAGTTCCCTGGCCCAGCTGGCATGTGCAGAAGCGCCAGGTGATTTACACAAGAAAGCGGGGGCCCAGCCCGCTCCTCGGTGGCTCTGCCGTAAGGGCTGGGAGCCGCTGCTTCTCCTGCACAAAGACGCACCATCTTTCAAAGGGAACCTTATCATTTCCATCAAGGGCGTTTTTAGCATTAGTATTTTATTTCTTCCCTTCTGTCCCTCCTCCTCCCACCCCGGCCGAAAGCTGCTTTTAACTAAATGGAGTGAAATGAAAGCCAGATTAGCTGCTTTGCTTTGCTCATGTCTGATAATGATTTAATGCTATGTTTTTATCTACTTAGAAATAAATTAAGGCGCCTTTTAAAACTGTTACCTCAGGTTCGAAGAGGTTGGGGAAAACAACCGTTCTGTTTCCTTAGCGACTTTTTTTCCTCCCTGTGGAGAAGGTTGGGGTGTATGCAGCTGTAACCCCCAACAATATGGACGTAGTGGTTTTAGTTTTATTTTCAGGGACGTGTGCTGAGACCTTTACAAAGAAGGAGCAGGAGAGGAGGGGAGCGAGGGAAACAGCCCGTGGCCTCGAGAAGTCGTGCAAGTGCGTCCGTGTCTGGCGTGTCTTGAGCACCGTGGGGGTCTCCCTGGTCCCATGTGGGACGCTGCCCTCAAGTCTGAGGGACAGACAATTAATCCAGAGGCCCTTCCTGCTGGTGGAGGGGGCGGAGCTCCACATACAGTCAAAACCTTGTCATCAGGACACGTCTGCTGGCGTGCCACATGGGCCCCCATGGCTCTCCTGATCCCACAGCAAAGCCAGGTCTGAGCTGGTTATGGGGGGCTGTGCAGGGCCGAAGGAGCCTGCTCTCCGTGTCGGGGAAGGCCCGCCTTGGGGCAGCCAGCCATGTGTCATCGGTGTCACCACACTTCTCCTTGCCTCTCCAAGGCTGTTCAGGGGACCCTGAAAGCCAAGTGCAAGTCAGAGGGTGATCTAGTGTCCCCACAATATCCATGTCCACCGAGAACCTCAGAATATGACCTTATTTGGGAACAAGGTCTTTGCAGGTGTCCTTAAGGTAAGGATCGAGATGGAGTCATATTGGGACCATTAAGGTGGTCCCTAAATCCAGTGAGTGTCCTTTAGGAGACAGAAAAGGACACACAGAGAAGGTCGTACGATGGTGGAGGCCAAGATTGGGGTGATGCGTCTGCTGGTCGAGGACCACCAAGGATTGCTGGGAGCCACCAGCACCTAGGACGGGCCTGGGACCCATCCTCCCTCAGAGCCGCCCGAAGGACCTCTGGCCTCCAGAGCTGCAGGAGAATATACTTCTGTTGGATTAGGCCACCTGGTCACTTGTGACGGCAGCCCCAGGGGTCTTAAATATCCACGTAACCAGCGAATCAAGATTTCTGGTCTTTGGGAGGGAGGGCCAGGTATAAATCTAAAGAGTGACCCGTAAACAGGGCGACCCTTTGCTGTGTGTGGCCGTCCCCCGGGCAGAGGTGGCTTCCTGCAGCAGCGGGGCCGCTCGGAGGAGCCGCGTCAGCCTCGAGTGTCTGTCATCTCGGTTGTCAGATCCCGAATTGATCTGTGAATCAAGGCTCTAAAGATACATTTCATTGCAAGAATTCAACCTTGAAATAATCACACATCAAAGTGATGAGTCTGTCTCCAAGAGGCAAAGTCACTAAGACGAGTGTTATGACGACACTTAAGGGAAAGGAAGGGGCAGAACAGTCTCCTTGCCCCCAAAAGCTGAGTGTGCCCGAGGCTCAGGGGACGCCCAGGTCGGAATGGGTGTGAGGCCGGTGGGAAGGGCCCCGGGCTGCAGGCGACTCTGTCCTTCTAGATCTCTCCCTCTGCAGCTCTTCGGCTTCTCGCGGCCTCCAGCCTTCAGTGGGTGAGGCAGAGGCAGGAATCCTGCAGAGGCCGCGGGCCCTGAACTAACTCTCTCTCGGCTCGTCCGCCCTCTCCCTCACCGTGGCTGGGCAGTGGGTATGGGCAGAACGGATCCAGACGGGCCTGAATCCTGGCTCAGCTGTGGCCTGCAGCTGTGGCCACTCTGGGGGTGCCTTCTTCTCCTGTGTGAGGTGGGGTCCTCAGTCTCTGTGTGAAGTAGGGTCCTCAGTGTCCTGTGTGAGGTGGGGTCTACGATCTCCTACCGCTTAGAATCTTCTTAGGATCTGGGTTTCATGCAGCGGCGGGGAGCTCAGGTCTAGTGCGATGGCCTCAGGACCGTTCCCAAGCATCGTCCCCATCCCGCCAGGCGGCTCTGAGTGCAGTGCCCGCCTTGGGAGCCGTTTTTCCTTCCACCATGATTGCGGGCCTGGCTGGGTGACATGCTTTGGCTGTGGCCTGGGGGCGCAGGTTCTGTGGCTGTGTCCCAGATGGGCTGCTCTCTCCCTGGGCCCCGGGCTTGGTTGCAGGGAGGGGAGGAGAGGAGGGTGGCTCCTCTCGCAGCTGGCGGCCTCCCAGTAGCCTGTTACACTTTGTTCAGATGTTTTTTAGAAGTATGGATTTGAAACGTTTGGTCCTTTTTGAACCAAATATAAACTTTGACCCTTTCTTCCACTTGCCTGGTTAGTGTTGGACTCCAGCTCTGGCAGCTGAACGGCGGGGCTCAGAAATGTGATCTCATGAGTCCCTGGAGACACCAGTGCTCCTGTCTGGGTGCCCCGTGCGCTCTCAGGACCCCGTGTTCCAGATTCCAGATCACCCCTTCTTACACATCCAGGCCAAAGAAAGTGAAGGCGGGTTCTCGCGTGTGTGGTTGTCATCGTCCGTGTCTCCCTGAGCTGTGCAGCGCTGGGCAGGGCTCGTGGCTTCTCTAGGAGGTCGTGAGGGCAGAAGACACACCGTGGGGATGACTGACCCACACCCTGACCTCGCGGCTCACTGGCCTATGTGGCCCCAGTCATTGCTGCCTCCCCACCTGGGTTAGTCACCTGTCCCAACAAGCGCCACAGATGTGGGCTTAAACAACAGAAATCAGTTCTCTCCAGAAGGCTGGGAGGCCAAGATCAAGGTTTCGGCCAGTTGGTTCCTCCTGAGGCCTCTCCCCTTGTCTTGTGAACGTCTTCTCCCTGCGTCTTCCCACTGTCTGCCTTTGTATTTATCTATGGCATGATTTTCTCTTCTTGTAAGAACATGAGTCCTGTTGGATTAGGACCCACCCTTATGGCCTCACTTTACTTAACCACCTCTAAGACCCCATCTCCAAATACAGTCGCACTCGGAGGTCCTGAGGGTTAGGACCTCAACAGATGAATTTGGGGGATGTGATTCAGCCCCTGACACAGACCTCTGGCTGCCACCCTCATGCTTACCCCCCTGCCCCCTCTGCGTCTTGCCCCCTTCCCTTGCCTCCTGTTCTCACAGCCCCTTCCTTTCATTACCGCCATACCCTGAGACCCCTGGCCGTCACAACTGCTGGGCGGAGGCCCCCTCTGCCGGGCCCGCAGGCAGTGGAACAGGGAGACGGGCTCTCAGCCATGCGCGGAGTCTGTCCTTGGATCTGTGGCCCTAACCCTCAAATAGGCCTCAGGCAAATGGCCCTACCACACCTTCCTGGCTTCCAGAGAGCGGCCCACCCCTGCTCCTTTCTTCTCAGACCACCCAGCGCCCACCCTCAGAGTCGGCTGCTAACCTTGCCTCACCCTTCATGGAGGAAAGAGGAGCCACCAGACCAGAACCTTCCTGTGGTCTCACCGTGATCTGTGACCCGGCTGTGCCCGAGGCGGCCGCCATCTCGCCTGCCCTGACAGAGGACCAGGTGTCCTGGCCCCCACGGGGGCCCGAATCCCACCCCTCTAACTCCTGCCCTTCTGTCTTTCCTGGAACCCTCCGCATACAGCCGTTCTCGATCACCCATCTTCAAAAGAAAAGCCATTTCTTTCTCCATTCTCCCCTAACCCTACCACCTGCTCTGTTCCTCTGGAGAGAAAATCTTGCCAGCGTTGTCTGTGTCCAGTGTCTGAAGCCTGCCCCCATCCCCCCGCCATCATTCTCTCTCCTGCCGCACGGAGACCTCGCTTTCAAGCTTACCTATGGCCCCTGTGAAGCCAGGCCCATGGTCACTGTCCTCTCTGCTCTGGCTACCTGGCACCGCGGCTCCCCTGCCTGGTCTCCTGGAGTTGGGGGGGGGTGGCGCATTCTCCTGCTTTTCCTCCAGCCTCTGCCCCCTCGTCAGCCGGCCTTTGACTGCCACCCGTCCTCAGCCCCTCTGTCCTGGTGGCCGCCTCCTGTCCCCTGATTCTAAACAGCGTGGCCACATCTGTCACCCCTCACACCCGTACTGTGGCCCTGACATTTTCCAGCACCGCCTTGGGCTGCTGTCTGGGCGGTTCCCAAACCTGCTTCTCTGTAGATGGTTCCCAAACTCTGCTCGCTTGGGGTGGCCCCCGTTTCCTGCCAGAGCTTCCACTCACCTAGAGGTACCGTACATTCAAGCCCATTCCCCTGTGATGGGAATCTAGGTGTTCCCAATTTTCCTATAATAAAATGCTGCAATCGATAAGCTTGTACGTGTACTTTCATGTTCTCCTGTGAATGTTCTGTAGAATTGAGCCTACTATCGGATTTACCGGGTCCCCTAAAAAGTGAAACATGTTTTTCTTTTTATTTATTTTATTTTTTCTAAAGGATTAGAAATCACAACGTTGATTATTTATTTAATTATTTATTTGGCCGTGCCGGGTCTTAGTTCCCACATGTGGGATCTTTTGGTTCCAGCATGCGGAATCTTTAGTTGAGGCATGTGGGACCTACTACCCTGACCAGGGACTGAACCCAGGCCCCCTGCATTGGGAGCGTGGAGTCTTAGCCACTGGACCACTAGCATTTCATAATAGTAATGTTCCCAGCAAAGAACAAACCTGCATTCTACCATGGGTCGAAAACTCTTTGTGGGCTCTTTGGAAAACATTACTTAATGTTTTCCTTAATTAGAATCAATTACGAGACCCTAGTAAAGAAATAAGTCCAAATATGAGATTCTAAGACCTCACACTGTGAAAACATCTTTTCGCTTTTAAAGTTAAATGTGTACTTTGTTAAACGATTCAAACGATACCAAAGAGTATAAAATAAAAATTTAAACATTCTCTCTTCCCCCCACAGCTTCCAGTAACACTTCCCAGAGGACGCTACTGTTTCTCTTGGATCCTTCTAGGATATGTTTATGCATTTTAGTGCAGAAATAGGTGTACTTTTATTTGCACGTGGGGTAACATTCTTTTTGCTCACTTCATTCTTTATCCTAGCGATCTTTTCAAAATGTGACATACAGATCTTGCCGAGTCGTTTGTATCGACTTATTGCTACTGTCTTACCATACATGTTTATAGTTTTAGTTTTAAAATATACATTCAGCAGAGTATCTACAACTTAAATATGGTTTAAAGAATAACGCTACAGTGAATACTTATGAAACCACCACATAGAGAAATGGTATCTTTAAAAAATTTTTTCATTTTAAAACTCTAGGCTGCTCTCAAGAACACAGCTGCCTTTTGTGTATTGATCTATAACTGGCGACATGGCTAAGCTCGTTTATTAATTTTAATACTTTGGCTGTAGGGTTATGTTAGGGCGGCCGTGTGAATACTCATATCATCTGTGAGCGTGACAGCCTTTCTCCCTGTCCAGTCCTTATCTCTTTTTTGTTTCTCTTGCTTGTCCACATGCACTGGACGAGGCTTTCTAGAAAAATATTCCATAGGAATGGGCGCAGTGCACATCCCTGTTTTGTTCCTGATTTTAAAGAAGGTGCTGTCAGTGCGTCACCATCAACATGAACTTGTGTAACCACAGTGCCCTGTCTGAGGAACACCCTGTAGAACCAGGGTTCCGTGGACGTCACTTTGGAAACCGCTTCTCTGCAGGGTTTTGGAATCGAGGAGTCCGGATTTTATCCTTTACTGGTGATGGAGGCGGGCTCATACTTCTGTACTAGATTGCCCTGTTAAAGTTCAGATGTAACTTTATGAGTCCTGATCGACCACTTCTCACAGTAATGGGACTCTTGGCCCTGGGCACAGCTCCCACCATGGCCAACTTCACCAGAAAGCGCCCTCACTTGGGAATGTCACTGGGTCTCACTGGTCCCAGCCATGTGTGGACAGTGGGGTTAATCCCCCTAGAGCATTAGCTGTGCTCAGTTCCCCTCTCACACCATGAGCAAAAAATAGGCCTCTAGCATCTTTTTAAAAAAAGTTGTATAAATTTATTTATTTATTTATGGCTGCGTTGGGTCTTCGTTGCTGTGCGTGGGCTTTTCTCTAGTTGCGGCGAGCGGGGGCTTTGTTGCGGTGCACGGGCTTCTCATCGCGGTGGCTTCTCTTGTTGCAGAGCACGGGCTCTAGGCACGCAGGCTTCAGTAGTTGTGGCACGTGGGCTCAGTAGTTGTGGCTTGCGGGCTCTAGAGCGCAGGCTCAGTAGTTGTGGCTGAAGTGCTTCGTTGCTCCGTGGCATGTGGGATCTTCCCGGACCAGGGCTCAAGCCCGTGTCCCCTGTAATGGCAGGCAGATTCTTAACCACTGCGCCACCAGGGAAGCCCAGGCCTCTAGCATCTTGAGGGGTATTGGCTTCAGATGAGTCAGCCCAGCTGGAGGCAGATGGCCCCACTCAACATGCCAAGATGGGCGTTGAGAAATAGGCTTCCTGAGTCTTGCAGCCCAGACCTCAGGGCCTTTGCAGGAAGGAAGCACAAAGTAAATACTTGAAGAGGGGTTTGCTGACCTGCTAAGCTGGTCTCTGCAGAGGGTCTGGGAAAGCATGATTCACCTCTTACGACCCATCGTGCTGTGCATCCCACGCGTGGAGTGATAATGGAAATGACCCAAGAGACCCACAGGGAAGCAGCAGCGTCACACCCTCGGTCATGCTGTATCCCGCTGTCAGGAACCCCAGGATGAGCCCCTGGGGCATGCTGCCAAACCCCGTCCTTTCTGAGACTGTGAGCTACTAATTGCGGCTCTCACCAAAGGAGAGACTGGCTCGGGTCAACGATTTAAGTAAACCTCAGGCTTGGATTTATTCCAGCTATTACCCCTTCATGTAGGTAAGCTCAGGGATCAATTATTTTGGATCAAATTTTTGGTTCAGTTGTTTTTTAAAGGAAGAGATGCATTTCTGTGTTTTTTTTAGCATCTTTATTGGAGTATAATTGCTTTACAATGGTGTGTTAGTTTCTGCTGTACAACAAAGTGAATCAGCTATACGTATACATATATCCCCATATCCCCTCCCTCTTGCGTCTCCCTCCCACCCTCCCTATCCCACCCCTCTAGGTGGTCACAAAGCACCGAGCTGATCTCCCTGTGCTATGCGGCTGCTTCCCACTAGCTATCTATTTTACGTTTGGTAGTGTATATATGTCCATGCCACTCTCTCACTTCATCCCAGCTTACCCTTCCCACTCCCCACGTCCTCAAGTCCATTCTCTGCGTCTGTGTCTTTATTCCTGTCCTGCCTCTAGGTTCTTTAGAACCATTTTTTTTTTTTTAGATTCCATATATATGTGTTAGCATATGGTATTTGTTTTTCTCTTTCTGACTTAACTTCACTCTGTATGACAGACTCTAGGTCCATCCACCTCACTACAAATAACTCAATTTCGTTTCTTTTTATGGCTGAGTTATATTCCGTTGTACATATGTGCCACATCTTCTTTATCCATTCATCTGTCGATGGACACTTAGGTTGCTTCCATGTCCTGGCTATTGTAAATAGAGCTGCAATGAACATTGTGGTACATGACTCTTTTTGAATTATGGTTTTCTCAGGGTATATGCCCAGTAGTGGGATTGCTGGATCATATGGTAATTCTATTCTTAGTTTTTTAAGGAACCTCCATACTGTTCTTCATAGTGGCTGTATCAATTCACATTCCCACCAGCAGTGTGAGAGGGCTCCCTTTTCTCCACACCCTCTCCAGCATTTATTGTTTCTAGATTTTTTGATGATGGCCATTCTGACCGGTGTGAGATGATATCTCATTGTAGTTTTGATTTGCATTTCTCTAATGATTAGTGACGTTGAGCATCCTTTCATGTGTTTGTTGGCAGTCTGTATATCTTCTTTGGAGAAATGTCTAGTTGGGTGTTCTGCCCATTTTTGGACTGGGTTGTTTGTGTTTTTTGATATTGAGCTGCATGAGCTGCTTGTATATTTTGGAGATTAATCCTTTGTCAGTTGCTTCATTTGCAAATATTTTCTCCCATGCTGAGGGTTGTCTTTTCGTCTTGTTTATGGTTTCCTTTGCTGTGCAAAAGGAGGTTTATTTTTTTAATGAAAATTTGTTTAATAGTGAAGAGAGTGAGTATGGATTGCTCTGAGTTACTGGATCCCGATGCGTGTGTATTTGCATCAAACCTTTTGCAGGCTGGGCTCGAAGCCTCTGGTGCTGTTGGGACTCATTTCTGTGAAGCGGGACCTCCCAGCTCTCAGACTGGAGGGAGGTGGTGCGGCCAGCTGGGTAAGGGGAGGGGTCCACGGAGGGAGAGATGTCAGGCTTCTTCCACTGTGGTAAGTGGGTTCTCCTGGGCCCAGGAGAACACTCCTGGGGAGCGTCTACCAAGGATGAGGGGCTGGGTCGCTCCCTTTCCAGCTCCATCCATACCCAGCTGCTTTCAGAGGTCTGGCCAGCCTCGTGCAGCCCAGGAGGAAGGCTGGATGGCGAGCTGAGGGTGTTTGCAGCAGGCTCCTGGCAGGGACTGAACGGGGATGGGCAGAGGGTCTGCCAGGGTGGTCATGTTTCCTTTCTAACTTACAGCTGGGCTGCAGGAGGGCCAGGAGCCTGAATAGCCAAGTGTGGGCGGAAGATTCCAGAGCACTGGCTAGGCCCCTGTGGGCTCCCCGTCAGCCTGCAGGTCCCTGCACTAACGGTGCCATACCTGGGGCTCCAGAGGTAGAGCTGGGACTAACCTCCCCTGAACAACAGGCGTGAGAAAGTTCCTCCAAACTGCCGAGGGGCTGGAAGGTGCCGGCAGCCCTGAGCTGGGGGCGCTGCCCGACCGGCTTGCGGGTCATGAGCCTGGCTGTTTCCCCAACAGACAACGCGACTCCTTTTCAAGCGCATCGAGCCGTGAAACCAGAGACGAGCTTCACAGGGCTGGTGAATCTCAGCTCTGCGCAGCGAGGAGACTCACATCCATCTCCAAGATGCTGGTGGCCAGGCACCCAGGGCCTGGCTTGTCGTAGCTGCTCAATTAGTGTTCCTCCAAGGCACGACTCCAGACGAAGCCTTCCGGCTTCTTCCTCACGGACCCTGCCCCCTCCCGCCCCAAGCTTTGCGTTTCATTTACCAAGTGATCCTCAAAGAGTGGAACCAAGAGACTCAAACACCGGCTCACGGGCTTCCCTTGAGGCAGCTGGGCTGCGGAGCGAGCCCATGAGCTTGACGCTCCTAACCAGGGTCTTGCATTTAATCGAAACTCAACCTGATAGAGAATGGACTTGAGG
Organism: Neophocaena asiaeorientalis asiaeorientalis; assembly: GCF_003031525.2. Lineage (NCBI taxonomy): Eukaryota > Metazoa > Chordata > Mammalia > Artiodactyla > Phocoenidae > Neophocaena > Neophocaena asiaeorientalis. Next base: position 102,037 of record NW_020174791.1, read on the forward strand.
ACACTGGGAGGGCGAAGGGTAGGCTGGGACGAAGTGAGAGAGTGGCATGGACATATATACACTACCAAAATAGCTAGCTAGTGGGAAGCAGCTGCATAGCACAGGGAGATCAGCTCGGTGCTTTGTGACCACCTAGAGGGGTGGCATAGGGAGGGTGGGAGGGAGGGAGACGCAAGAGGGAAGAGATATGGGGACATATGTATATGTATAACTGATTCACTTTGTTATAAAGCAGAAACTGGCACACCATTGTAAAGCAATTATACCCCAATAACGATGTCAAAAAAAAACCCCAAAACAAAAAAACTCAACCTGAGCCCCACCCCCAGCCCCACGCTACCTTCACGGGCTTTATCTTTCCCTTGGGGGCAGGAGCTGGGCACCAATGGCTGCGGGCAGAGCAGAAGACAGCCTCCATCCTGATGTCCTGCCCCTGGAGAAATGACTACTGGATTAAACATCTGAGCTGGGAAAGCGGTTTGGGTCCCGAGACAAGGGATGATGCCCAGGCCGGGGAGCTGGTCCATGGACAGCCCCCTAGGGATGGGCCACGGGGAGGGTGGGGCTAGGGCAGCTGTCTCTGGAAACGAGGCCGGGAATTACTGGGCAGCCTGGTGGTGAGGCTCACTGTATTAAAAAATATATATAATAAATATATATATGTAATAGTTTGTATCTGCTAATCTCAAACTCCTAACTTACCCCTCCCTCATCTTCCCTTTTGGTAACCATAAGTTTGTTTTCTGTCTGTGAATCTGTTTTCGTTTTGTAAATAAGTTCATTTATACTATTTTTTAGATTCCACATATAAGTGACATCATACGAGATTTGTCTTTCTCTGTCTGACTTACTTCACTTAGTATGATCATCTCTAGGTCCATTCGCGTTGCTGCAAATGGCGTGATTTCATTCTTTTTCATGGCTGAGTAATATTCCATTGTATATATATATCACATCTTCTTCACCCATTCATCTGTCAGTGGACATTTAGGTTGCTTCCACGTCTTGGCTATTGTAAATAGTGCTGCTATGAACGTTGGGGTGCAGGTGCCTTTTTGAATTAGAGTTTTCTCTGGATATATACCCAGGAGTGAGATTGCTGGATCGTATGGTAACTCTAGAGACCTACTGTTTGTTGAGCTTCTGCTCTGTGCCAGGTGTGGCCCCAGGCACCTTTCAGATGACATTTCATTCAGTTTCCTCAGCTACTGTGTAAGTGAGATGCTGTGATGCTCACTTTACAGGTGAAGAACCAAGCTCATCAAGGTTAAGACGTGTGCCTGGGTTGCACAGCCGGGAGGTGATAAGCTGGGAATCAGCCCAGGTGCTTGCCGTGACCCCGAGTCGCCTCCACATTTGCTTGGCCTCAGCCCCTTCCCAGCCGCACAGCTCGAGGGGCAACTTTCACAGCAGATTCACAACCTGCACAGCTGTACATGGCCGCCCTGATCTGGAAGCCCCGCCTCCTGCTTTCCAGCCCCGGGAAGCCATACAATTGCAGGCAATGCCTTCTTTCTTTCCGTCGCTGAGGGCAAGGCTGGTGTTCAGCGTTCAAAGTCGGGAGGTCAAGGTCTTTCTGGCCTCGGACCCCTTGGGCCAGTTCTGATGGCTCAGGGTTGGACGGGCTTTTCCTTGGGCTGGCCTCCCGCCAGCTGGAAACCTGGGTCTGAATTCCACCCGAATGTGGCTTGCCTAGAAATCCCTCTTCCTTGCATGGCCACCTTCTGAGTGGGGCCGGGGAGAGATAGACAGGCAGGGACCCCTCCACCGGCTTTGCCCAGGATGGGGGAGCATCCCCCCAGGTGTGCTGACAGCTCCCTGCCCCAGGGATGCCTTCTCAGGGTCCCCTGGGTCCTTGGTGACATTGTGACATTTTCCTGCTGTCCGGGCTGGTGGACCCTAGAGAGCAGCTCGGCCTGGGCGCCCAGGACACGGGGCTGCTGGGCGCCTCCGTCCTTGCTCTGGGACGTCCATTCTGCTACTCTGCCCCATGCACCCTTGGGACAGCCTCCTCTCCTATCCTGGCCTGGCTACTTCACGTTTGGAACACTAGGCGAAACTGAACCCCCGCAAGCTCCTGGCCTCGACGCTCATAAGAGCTGACGGCTGACGGCAGCGCCCGCCTTCCCTCTGCAGCCTCTTTCTGGATTGCATGCCAGGTCTGGGCCTGGGAGAGCCCCACAAACACTCTGCTCTGTGGGCTGGGCAGCTGAGCCCCAGAGGCGCTGTGTGACTTGCTGCCCGCAGCAGAGCTAGAACCCAGGTCACCCATCGCCACATCCTGGGTCCTTCCCCTGTCACTAGGTTGCAGTGGAGTGTGTGGTGTGGGTCAGCTGGACGGAGTGGGGCCCAGTGGGGAGGGGAGGGAGAGGCCCCTTTGTTGCCAGAAGACAAGCAAGGCACCCCCAGCTCAGCTTCAACCTGCTGCCCCGTGTCTCTGCTTCTCATCCCGCCGCCGGGACAGGGCCCTGCTGGGTCAGCCGGGCCCTGAACCTCGTCCAGGGTGTCTTTGATGCTCACTGGGTCTGGATGCAGCGGCGCCAGGCTGGTCTCGTCATGGGGGCGGGGAGAGCCTGCTCCAGCCCAGCCTCCTTGGCCCCCGGTCCTGGACTGGGCTCTCCGCTCTCTGTCCCACTCGGTCATGCACCGAGAGGCCTGAACTTGCAGAGGCATCCTCGTCGGTACTCGGCCCGGCCCATGCCCCTGGGCACCAGTCTGCCCTCTTCCCCTCCCCGACATTACCCCCCATCCCTCTGCCTCTCTCTGCGAGGGCCTCTTGTGCTGTGTCTCTATCTCTCCCGCCCGCAGTGCGATGTCTCTCCGCTGTTCCCGCCTGGCCTGTCTCTGTCCTGGCCACCCCCAAACCACGGCAGCCCCAGCTTCACCCCTTGCCGAGGTTGGAGGCACTTTCCGGTCTGAGTCAGGCTGCGAGGTGCTGGGCATGGGGACGGACGGCCCCACTGTTGGCCCTGTAAGAGAAGGTGCTGTGAGAACCAGAAAGAGAAAACTGGGGCCTCGGGGCTCCGACCGGGGCCTGGCCGCTGCCCCCCAGCCCGGGCAGACCCTGGTCACTGCGTGTCTGTGGAACTGGGCGCTGGGGCCCAGGAGGGAGCTGACTGGCCATTCTCCCCACGTCCTGCGTCCCACGCTGCCCTGCTGAGCTCCTCCTGTCTCGTGCTGGCTGGCGCGCTTGGTCATTTCCTGAACAGGAGGAGGCGGTGGGCCTCTGCTGTCTTCTTCGACACTTACTGGGGGTCTTGGAGGGAGGTGGTGCCAGCTTGAAGCCCCTAACTCCCTCCCAATAACTCCAAGCCTATGTAACTGCCACTCTCTGGACTTGTGGCTCGGGGTACCCAGACAGGATCTGTGGGGGGCCCTGACTCCTCTCTCTCTTTAGGGTCAGGACAGATCTGTGAGTCAGGTCTCAGGAAAGATACTCAGGCCTGGGTCTGGGTGACCTGCTCCCTGCTGCCCCTGCTGTCCCCACCGCCAGTGTGTACAGCAGGCTCCCGGAAGGGAGATTGAAAGGTCCAGGGTGGAGAGGGGAGGGAGACCCTGGCCCCTGCAGTCAAACGTCCAGTGTCCTGCCTCCCCACCCCCACCCAGGGGACTGGCCAAACTCTCTGGGCCTCAGCCTCACTGTCAATCATTCCTGACAAGCACTTCACGATGTAAGCGGCATTGTCTTCGTCAGTAAGCGGATCTAGCCCTTCAGTGCCCGTCGCTCACCAGCAGGGTGACCTTGGCATGCTCTTCACCTCTCTGAGCCTTGACTTTCTCACCTGTAAGTTGGGACAACAGCATCGCTGCCTCAGGGATGCTATAGGATTAAGGAGATCCCATGTCAGGTGTTCGGTGCCCTGCCCTGCAGGAGACGGGGAGAGGATGGGGGGGCAGGGGTTGTTCCCAGAAGGTGGCAGGTTGGGGGGCTGCCAAGCAGGAGGAGGGGGACATGTGTCCCTGCGACAGGATGCAGGCTCCTCTTCCCATCCCTGGGAGCCTGGGATGCTGAGGCCACACCCTGAATGGCAGAGTGGAGTGCTTGGTCCCTGATGCCGGGGGCGGCCAGGCCACTCTGGACCATAGCCTGCTGCATTGTGTTTGGTCCTCCCGGACCCCGGGGCTGGCAGGTGGGGGTGCTGAGGCCCCAAGATTGGGTGGCTTGTCCAAGGTCGTGAGAGAGAAAGGGGGTGTCTGAACCTGAGTCAGGTGGACCCCGCAGCCCATCTTATGGGGCCCCACGGATGGCGCCTTTTCCTGGTGGAATAAAGGGAGAGGCCTCCATGTGCCCTGCTGGCTCCTCCCCAAAGCCACTGGGAGCCGCGGCCAGGGTCCTGCTGCGGACGGCTTTGAAGAGGCTGGTTAGTGCCGGGTGAGTTCCGATCTGCCACCCGAAATGTCCAGTTGCGACAGGAAGCTGGGAAAACAGAGACAAAAATCAGTGAGGGGGTGGAAGCAGACACTGCTGGAAACAATTTATTTCTGGAAGCTGCATGGCCTGGAAGAGATCTGAAGTTGGTGGCCTGAGGGAGCAGACCCCAGAACCTCTCCCTGACCCCTCGGGGTCCCCACAGGGCCTGGGCTTCAACTGTGACAGCCCGTCCTTGGGCTGGGCGGCTGTCGCAGCAGGTGCTCTAGGCTGGGGCCTCCAGGGAGAGACGGAGGTGAGACTGAGGATGATGGGAGAGGCGGGGTGGGAGGATGATGGGTTGCGGTCTCAGTGCCCGTCAGTCTCCCTGGGTACCCGGCCCTGCAGGCCAGCGAGTGAATATCTGTGGCCCTCTGGAATGCTGTGTCAGATGGCTGGTTGGTTGGTTTGTTCCTTCCTTCATTCAGCAGCTGTGTCTCAGGGTCGCCCGACGTGCCAGCTGCCGTTCTTCCATCCCAGACACATCCGTATCCCTGGAACGCAGCCAGGTAACCGCTCCTCAATTACAGACCCCGAGGCCAGGGTGCTGACGGAGGTGAGCCCTGGCTTTCCTGGCTGTCAGGCAGAGCTGGCCCTGGTCTGCTGCGGGGAGGGGGGAAGTGGCCCCCAGCTACAGATGATCAGCTGTCGCCCCCTTGGGCAAGGAGGGCAACGTGCTTCTCCAGCTCCTGCCTTGAGTGTTGGCAGAAGCCTCTCACTGCTCTTCCTTCCTGCACCCCTAAAGCCCTCCCTAGGCTTGGGGAGATTTATGCCCCGAAGGGAGCAGCGCCACGGCTCTTTATGGCATATTAAGCTGACAGATGGGCACCCCTATCAGAGTCCATGCTGGGTGCCTCCCTGTTGCTTCAGTTGGTTGGAAAGTGACAGGTAATATTTTTGAAATGAATCCTGTAAAGACTACAGTATATCAAGGGCCCCACACAGGGTTATTAAAGTAGACTAACTGAATAATTTTCCTAGGATAATAACATTTCTTAAGGATTATGGATGAGCCCTGGTCTTTCCTTAGCTACCATGAACCAGAAATGTCCGAGGGTGGATTCATGTCACTGTTTAAAGCTGCAGAGACAATTAGGCTCGCATGAGATGCACGGATCAGAGTTAGATTGGCAGCTCCGGAGTCATGTGAGATGAAATATGATTGGGAACTGTGATTTCCAGGCACTCGCTCACTGATATAATTAAGGTATCCCGTGCATAAGAGCTAAGGAAGTGGCATGTGCCCAGGACCACGATCCTGGGAGCCTGGCAAAGATTTGCCCCCCTGAGTCTTTGGATCTGTCAGTTTGCACAGGGAGGCTGGCTTTGGTCGGGGGCTGCCCCACTACAGTCTTCTGGGTGTCCTGGGTGGGATTCTGATTAGTTTTCTGCAGTGTGTGGGGCTGGAGTTGGGAGAAGATGCCTGGGAGGGATGCTGCCCTCTGATCCCTATGGCCCTTTCCAAGTAGAAGGAGGAGTCCCCGGCACCTGCAGGAGGTGTTAACTAGCTGGGGGTGGGGTTTAGCGCTCTGCCCTTGCTGTCTTGAAATGCTTAACAAGTTTTCAACAAGGTGCCCTGTGTTTTCATTTTGCTGGGGGCCCTGAAAACTATGTAGCTGGTCCTGTTTCCCACTCCTCTGGGGTGGGGGTAGGGGTAGGGCTGGGGGTCCCACAGGGAGGTGTCGAGAACCCCTGCTGGGGAGTTTGGGAGGAGAACTGGGCCTGGGAAGCTCAGCCTGTCCCCACTGCCCTCCGTCTTGGGGACTTGCCAGCCCACTGTGGGCCCATGCTCTGGTCTGTATGCCTCTACCTGTGAAAGGTAGGCAATTCTACCCATGTCTGGGGAGAGTGTTAGGGAACTGGTGTTGCCCTCACCTAAGCCATAGACTGTGAACTCCCCTTCATCAGTAGAAACCTGACATTTGTTTCCATCAGCCTGGTGGTCCCTTTATCTCAGTTGGTACAGAGATGGTGAGAAGAAGAGGGGTGTATTAGGCAGCTTCATGCTACAGCGATGCTGTAAAACAAACATCCCCCAAACGCAGTGGCTTACAACAGCAATGTTTCTTTTTTGCTCACGATTCTGTGGTCACAGTGGTGGATCTGCTTCAGGTTGAAGGTCAGGGTCAGTTTGGCTCCAGGAGAACCTCATTCTGGGACCAGGGCCTCCCAGGGGGCGGTTCTCAAGGATGGCAGACACACAGAGGGCAAGTCCAGGAACATTTGCTAGCTCAGATCACCCCACACCTGCTCACATTCCACTGGCCAAAGCCAGCCCCACACCAAGTCCACTGTGCCTGCGGCCAGCTGTGTGCTCTGCGGGCTGACTGGGGGACACAGGGCAGAGGGCATGGGGTGGAGCCCTGCTCCGGGGCAGGGTGGAGTTCTAACAGTCATCCAGCACACCACTGGGGTCTTGTGTGTTGAGCCCCTCAGGCCCCAACGTGAGAGTCAAGGCTGCTTTTCTAGAATGTTCTAGAAAGGTCTTTGAACCCCAAGGCCAGGTAAGTAGTGAAGGAACTCTTGGACGACGCAGCTGTGTGGGGCTGCTGATGGAGCCGGGCTTTGAGAACTCCTGCCATGGGTGGGGTCTTTGGTGGGGACAATGTGGTCTGCAACTCTGGTTTCGGCAGGGGCTGCTCCAGGGAAGCCTCTGGTGACCCCGAGGATGCTCTGTGCTTGCGGCTGAGGGAACAGAGGCAGATGTGCCCCTGCTCCGTGTTGCTCAATAGCAGTGGATGAAATGTGCCCGTGACGTGGAGCTGAGATGCTCGAGGCGAGCATGGGGCCGTGGGAACCTGAGCAGGGACAGGGCGGGCAGGGGTCTCCCTGGAGGGGAAAAACCTGCGCTTAGCTAAACCCTTACAGGGGTGAGAATGGGTGGGAGGTGGGCAGGAAAGGGTGATCCAGGCAGGGCCAGGGTGAGATACCACCTTCACCCAAGAGCTGTGGGGACACTGGGTGAGGCCCTAAGGAACCCCATGGAGAGGAAACCGGGCCCTGCCCACCCCTGGGAGCTCACCGTCCAGCACAGCTGCACGCTGGCAGGCGGGCGTGTCCTGGGCGGGGGAGGGGTGGCGCCCAGGGAGCTGGAGGCCCTGGCTCCTTGGGGCAGAGTGTAAGGACCCCCAGGCCACAGACTCCAGGGAGGGCCTCGAGGGTGGGGCAAGGAATGTGGTTTCTCTGGGGGGCTGAGTTGCCCCCTGAGTCCAGGCACCGGGGGCTTGTTACCCGTGTGGGCGGGAGGGCAGCCTGTCCCTGCACCCTTCTGCTTCCTGCGGGAGTCGAGGCCAGCTTCACAGACAGTTAAGGCCCTTGCCACATTCAGCCTGGGAGAGATACATAAAACGCTAATGTGACAGCTTTAATTAGAGAGGCCTTTTATTCATAAATACATATGTCAGCTAATGAGCAACGGCGTGGAGGCTGGATCTACTGCCGCTGCCAGCCATGAATCTTTGTGTACAGGAAGGAAGCCAGGTGGCTCTCCCATGAAGGACATCTTCCCGTCAGCAATCCCACCTCCAAAGGGGATCCCGGGGCCAGAGGAGCTCATGGCAGAATCGGAATGGCTGGTCAGACGGGGCGTTCCCGGAGGCCTGCTTCCGGCCAGAGGCGCTGACCATCCACCCGCTCTCAGCCCTGAATCCCCGAGGCAGGGGCTCCTTCCGAGGCCCCGCGGGCTCTCAACTGTACAGAGGGGATGAAGGAGTGAGTGTATTGGGAAGAACCAGCTTTGCCGCACGAGGTGCTGCCCATGGACAGTCACTTCCCACCCTCCCTGGCCTGATTGCCAGGAGAGCACTGTCCAGGCAGGAAGCCCCTCCGCGTTCCGGCATCTCAGCCCTGACCCCTTCCCGCCAGGCCCAGCACAGCCCTGCCCGGAGCTGCCCCGAGGCCCAGGCAGCATGACCCCAAAGTCTAGAGCTGCCCCTCCACGCAGGAGGCTCACCTTTTCCTGCGAGGGGCTCTCCCGCCCTGCCTCCCCCCCTCCCCCCCACCGGGACCCTACGCAAGCCCGTTAGTCTGTCCTTCACTACCTCAGCTTTAACTAAACCGTGAACTTCGCTGGACCTCCACAGAGGTGGGTCGATTAGAATCAAGTGCAGGGGCAACCCCGATGCATCAACAGATGAACAAATGTGGTCCATCCATACGATGGGGTATTACTCAGCCATGGAAAAGGAATGAAGCACTGACACATGCTACAACGTGGGTGAACCTTGAGAACATGCTAGTGAGAGAAGCCAGACACGGAAGGCCCATTGTGTGATTCCATTCATATTAAACATCCAAAGAGGTAAATCCACAGAGACAGAAGGTAGATTAGTGGTCGCCTGGGATTGGGAGAGCGGCCAGTGACTGTTAATGGGTGCAGTGCTCCTTGCGGGGGATGAAATATTCCAGAATTAGCTACAGGAGGTAGCTGCACAAAAACCACTGAATTGTCCACTTTAAAGGGGTGAACTGGGCTTCCCTGGTGGCGCAGTGGTTGAGAGTCCGCCTGCCGATGCAGGGGACGCGGGTTCGTGCCCCGGTCTGGGAAGATCCCACATGCCGCGGAGCGGCTGGGCCCGTGAGCCATGGCCGCTGAGCCTGCGCGTCCGGAGCCTGTGCTCTACAACGGGAGAGGCCACAACAGTGAGAGGCCCATGTACCGCAAAAAAAAAAAAAAAAAAAAAAAAAAAAAAAGGGGTGACCTTTACGTATGGGAATTATATCTCGATTAAAGAAAAAGAGCAACCTTGAGGTGGGGAGCGGGGTGGGGAACCCAGCTGGCCTGGTGGTCCAGAGAGGACGCCCAGGACGCTGGGCCGGAGCTTGGTCGTCTCTGGCCTCTGCTAGGACACTCAGCTCCCAATGGCGTCTACGTTACTCATCCACAGCGGGAAGGGAGTGTTTCCTTGGTAAGTGCAATCACGTGACCTGGGCCCAGCTGGGCTGTCCCACTGCCCTTGGACGTGACAGTGGGAGGGAGCAGGGTGGAGGGTGGAGCTGCTGCTTGCATCCTTTCCCCCTGCCTGTGCCCTGCCCACGTGTCTAATTCTATTTCCTTTCAAGGTTCTGTTTGATGTCACCTCTTCCAGGATGCTCTCCAGGGTTCCTCCACTCAGAGGAACCCCTCCACCATCCTCTGGGCTCCGGAGAAGCCTGGGATTTCCTTTCAAGGGCTTCCTTCTTCCACCTTCTGCTCCGAGAGTCTGTCCTCCCTCCAGACTGAGGGCTCCTTGAGGCAGATCATAGAATCTGGAGGGACGTGGGAGGACACGAGGAACAAGTCCCTCCACAAAGCCATCTTAAAGGTGAAGAACCAGAGAGGCCAAGCAACTTCTCCAAGGTCACACAGGGAGATAGCCCTAGACTGGGGAGTGGTCACCCTGAAGGACGCCATGAGGTGTCTAGCTGATGTATGTGTGTGTGTATATGTGCATGCATGTGCAGATGTGCACGAATGTGTGTGCACATATGTGTGTGTGCGTGCATGCTTTATAGTAACTATTTTGATCATGGAACACTGGGAGTAGAGGAAGCTGGTTTTGCAGTCTCACGACACTCTTCGGGGCTCCCTGTGGGGGAGGCAGGTGGCTGGTGTGCGGGCAGAGCCATGAGTTCCAGGGAGACGCAGGTTCTAGCTGGGCCTCGTCCCTGATGTCCCGTGCAACCTAGAATGATGGCATTCAAGTCGAGCTGGTGTGGAATGAGGCCCGTGTCAGATGGAGGGGACCCAGTTCTTGGCCCCAGGGGCTCCTGGGATTTCTAGGAGGCTCCGATTCTACAGACTGAGCTGTCTGAGCCATTCCTGGAGGTTTGGGGCGAGACCGTCCTTGGGTCTCAGTCAAGGGGCAGCTTTGCAGCGAGAAGCCTTATAACATGTGCCCTTAGAGCATTGTCTGAATTGTCCAAAGCGGTCCTGGCTGGGCTCCCTCTAACCACCGCCCTGGAGTGAAATTCAGTGAAAAGATCGTCAGGAAGTGGCCCTGGATTCCTGGAGCATCCGCACCTCCCCAGGCCCAGGCTGGACCCACAGACACATAGCATCTGCGGAATCTGGGGTCGAGGCTGCTTGACTGGGGGAAGAAGGGGTCTCTGATTCGTGCCGGCCTGGAAGGAGGTGGTGTGGTCTTCCTTCTGCTCAGGCCGCCTGATGAAGTCGTCCCAGTAAAGGGCTCATGTCACTCCCTGCTGGTTGCTTGCTTGTCTTATTTTTCTCATTTGATTTCCTCCACATCAGGAGGAAAATTGGATTCTGGTGATGATCAAATGAATTCACAGCTAGGATATCCACCCTCTCCCCTCCCCAGGGTGGGCAGGATGGGACCGTCGGCTGGGCTCCCCCAGCTGGAGCTGCCCCTGTGGGCTGTCTGCCCCCAGTGCCTCTGCCCAGCGCTCGGACTCCCTGAGTTATGTCCCCCTGGGAGTGCCCAGCCCGGCCACCCAGCGCCCATCTCCCGTCCGCAGAAGGCTGGACGGTGCCCTGAGGTATATTAGCAGCTGAGACTGAGTAAAAGATCATGCTTGCCTCTGAAGAGAATTTTTCTAATTTTATTCTTATTGCTGTAAGACAAGCTCAGCTCATGGAAATTATAAACCCCTCTGCCTCCTCCTTTGCCTCCCCCTCTGCTTCCCAGCCACCTTCTTGCAAGACCACTTAGGTTGCCCTGTAGGCGCCATCCTGGTCTCTGCTCAACTAATTTGCATTTTGGAAGCTGATGATTAAGCTCGGTAACAAGGCTGAGGGGCTCCTTGTGGGTCATTCTTGGGTGAGAAGTTTCAGCCCCTCACGGGTAACTTTTGGATTACGTAGGTCAATAAAAATTTTTAAAAAATCAGAGAATCCCTGGGTCTCACTTAGAATTGTCAACTTTTTATTTGCCAAGTGAGAAGAATTCCTTCTGGTACCAAAATTTCATAAAAGGAAGAACATTCAAAACCTCAAACTGAGGAAGGGCACAGTCCAGAATAAGGAACAACCCCCTAAACAGACACAGTAATTGGGACGGAGAGCTGCTCTCTCTCTGTGGCTCGCATCCCTGTGCCAGGCGAGTGGCTGGAACGGAATATCACAGATGGGGGCTTATAAACTGCAGACATTTATTTCTCACAGTTCTGGAGGCTGGAAGTATGAGATCAAGGCGCTGGCAGATTCAGTGTCTGGTGAGCCCAGCTTCCTGGTTCATAGATGGCTGTCTTCTCACAGTGTCCTCATGTGGCAGAAGGGGGCGGGAGCTCTCTGGGGGTCCCTTGTATAAGGGCACCAATCCCATTCATGAGGGCTCCACCCTCATGACCTAATCACCTCCAAAGGCCCCACCTACAAATACCATCACATTGGTGGTTAGCATTTCAACATATGGATTTTGGCCGAACATAAACAGTCTATAGCATTCCCACTTCTTGGAGGGCTGGTGGTTGCCTCACCAGTGATGGCCCTTGGGGCTCCACCCAGGATAGGGGGACCCTGTGCCCCTAAGCCTGTGCCCAGTGGAGGAACTCACAGCAGCAACGGGCCTGGGTAATGCTGCATTGTCGGGACTGTCCTTGCTGCCTGGAGGAGGGGGCGGAGGGTGGGTGGAGGTTCCCTACTGAGCGACGGAGGAGGGGGTGGGACAGACCCTTCGAGAAAGGGGTCTTAATCGGTGGAGCCTCACAACACACCTGGACCTCCGGAGCCTTAAAGGGTTTGTGCAAACCAGAGGGAGAGCTCTGAATCCTGCGTAGCACATGGAAGGATGCCCTGGTCCCCACAGTAAGGCCAGGCTTTGCTTTTTTGCATTTTTGGGGGGAGTTGGAGGGCAGGAAGCAAAGGGCATGCTGGGGCTGAAATAATCTCCAGGAAGGAGGTGTTGGAGCTGATCGGAGGAGGACGGTGCCAGTGGGCTCATTTATAGGGTTGCTGGAGGGGGCAGGAGACCCCACGCTGGGTGAGACTCAGGGACCCAGGGCTGAGGGCAGTGACCTGCCCTGTATCTTTTTCTTTCCTTGTCTCTGCTTCTCATTTCCTGGTCACGGCCAGAGCCTGACCCAGTCCTGTCCTGAGGGCGGAGGGGAGGAAGGGTGTGCTACAGGACAGGAATGGTGATGGGTCTGGGAGAAGGAGAGAGTGTTGCAGGACTAGGGGAGGACCTGACCCTGCTGGGCTCGGACCTGGGGCTCCCAGCTCCCTGAGGCTCAGGCCACTTAACTCTGACAGTGACAGCCAGGGAGCCTGAGTGAATATCTTGCCCAGGGCGTCAAGGGCATGAGGGTTTGCCAGCGCCTTCCGGGCAGGGCTGACAGCCTCAGATGCTCCCATAGCCTGGAGGCAGCCCCATGCTGGAGAGGGAGCTGAGTGTCTGGGACACAGTGGGGGGACCCAGGGCAGCATGACCTGCCAGGCTGCCTTTCCATGGCTGTGCACCCGCCTCCCTCCCCGGGGAGCTCCGTCACCGTGGAAACCCTCTTGGCCCCTCTTTGTCAGGACGCCTGCATCTGTCTTTTTGAGTGGCATCTTCCAGACGTCAGGTGATTCCTGGCTGGCTGATGTCCCCTGCTGTTCTCCTCTGAACTCTCCTGCATCACACCGGCCAGCGTCCCTTTACAGCCCCCGCACGGCGGGGCCCCTGGGTTTCTGAGAAGACATGGTGGCGCAGAGGCGCTCCCTGCCCCCGCAAGGAATCACGGACAGTTCTTGAGGCCTTTGCACCCACAGGTGACTGGGTGTTGGCTGCTGCAGCAGGGGTCCAGCGTGCACCTGTCATCTGCTCTGGGATCTGCCCTTTCCCGGAGCACTCCTGCACCTTCTGGAAGCCGTGTTCCCAGGGTGACTGTCTGTTCTCTTCATCCACTGAGTGATGTCTGAATGTGTCCTCTGTGCCAGGCGCTGCTCCAGGCACTGGGCGTAGGGGACATCGCAGACAAGAGACCCTCTCCTAACGGAGCCAGTGACGACCGTGTGCTCCCAGCCTCCGTGGCCCCCCTACTCTGCACCCCCAGCCCCATCACTGCGAGCCTGCAGCCTGAGATGCTGCTTTATGATGCCCATGCCGAGTGGGACTCAGGGCTGGGCTGATTGGGGGAAAGTAAACTGCTGGATGAAGGCGGGAAGGAGCAGACAATTGCTTCTAAACTTGGGGATTTCCAAGCAAACTTTCAGCTTGGCGTGAATTCACACACTTTTTCTTCCTGAAGATTTCGTTAAAAAATTATTCAGTGACACTTGTTAAAGAATGGTAAGGCAGACTTCATTCAAGGGGGGCAGAGGCATGACAGGTGTAGGGACCTGCAATGGGGTTTTGCAGTAGGAGAGAGACTGGGCTCAACTCTGAGTACAAAACTGACAAGTGGAGGGCTTCCCTGGTGGCGCAGTGGTTGAGAGTCCTCCTGCCGGGGACACAGGTTCGTGCCCCGGTCCGGGAAGATCCCACATGCCGCGAAGCGGCTGGGCCCGTGAGCCATGGCCGCTGAGCCTGCGCGTCCGGAGCCTGTGCTCGGCAACGGGAGAGGCCACAGCAGTGAGAGGCCCGCGTACCGCAAAAAAAAAAAGAGAAGGACAAGTGGGCATTTATAGCCAAGGAGCAAGGTGGACGGAGAATCACCGAGAGGAAGCATCAGGAGTAAGGGGGACCCTGGCTGAAGGCAGGCCAGGTGGTCAGACATCACCTGGGCGATGGAGACCCGACCAGATATGGCAGGTGGGGATTCTGGCTAAGCTGACTTAGCAGGATTCTTGCTAAAATTGGACAAGGCAGAGAGGAATCCGAAGGGCAAAATTCCAGACCTGGTTGAAATGGTCTCAGAGGAGCCTGTGGAGTTTGGTCAAGGAGAGAATCTTTGTCAGGTTAGCAAAATGGTCATTGTCTAGGGGTTTCAGTTTAGACCTTCCTGTCCTTTGTACCTGGGGTGACTGAGGCCACTCCCCCATCCCTGTCTGGCTGTGCACTTGGGGTATGGTGAGGGGGCACCCCTTTCCTCTCCTCCCATCCCAGCTGTTGGGTTCTGGGGAGTCTGGCTGGGGTTATGGGCAGAGTCTGTGACTTGGGAAAAAAAAAAAGCAAGTCTGATTGGCTCATTCAGACATCACCCACGATTCACCGAGGCAGGGGCAGGAGCTGAGAGGCGGAGGGACAAGGCTGGGCTGCTGTCCGGGGTTCCGGTTTTCACTGGTTCCGTGTCCATGTGGGATGGAGGGTTTGGGGGAGGGTGGGTAACGGGGATGGAGGGTGATGTGTTTGAGCTGGGCACGCTGGGTGGCGGCCCTGTGACCTCTGGGCTCAGAAATGGTCCTTGCTGTGCCCAGCGTCCTCTCTCCTGCGGACAGTGGCTGAGTCAGGGAGGGCGGAGGTCCAGGACGAAGTTCTCAAACCTCAGGTCCACCCCACTGCCACCCTGCGGAACGCTCCTGGTGACAGTGGCAGAAAGCATCTGAAACTGAATTTCCAGCCCTGCCCTTCCGAATCCTCAGGGGTGCCTGCCCTGGACGCCCCTCCCTGGAATTTAGGGAACGAGCGAGGTTCCCGGCGGATCGTGGGAGGCTACTGATGTCCAGAGTGTGGGACAGGGGCGGCACTGCCTTGTGCTGGGCTCGGACACTGTGGCGCTTCCTCGTCCAGGTAAGCGTGCGCTGGCCGTCGGGGTGACAGACCGTCAGCGCCTCCTACGCAAACGCCGAGTAGCCACTGTTGTCTCAGCTTCTCTCTGGAGTGGTGACAGGTCACTTGGGTACATAGAGCCCTTGGAAGCACATCCTGCAGAATAATTCATCCTGAGCTCTGAGTCCCGGCCCAGGGGATGTCCTGCGGGGACCGTGCCCCTGGGGTTCCAATCAAGAAATCAGAGAAATGAGGGTGGCCCATGATAAGAAGTGAGGGTGTGGGTGTGGGGAGCCCAGACGCTCACTCATTCATTCATTCATTCATCCAGCCAGTCCCTCGGGTGCCTTCTGTGCGCCTTGAAGACCCACAATACGCTGTTGAGGTGGACGGGCTGTGCGCTGGTCTGGGTCCCAGCACTGGGGAGAATTGAACTCAGTTCAACGTCGGTTGCTCCAGAAGCAGCCCTGGGCAGTGCCGAGCATCACACCAGGTGAGGGTTAAGGTCTTCTTTTAGGGAGGCACCCCCGGTTTGGGGGTTCTTGGCAGCCCACATGGAGGGAGCTGTCCGCAGCTCAGGGGCATCAAGCTGCCTTTGCTAACGGGGCCGTGGCGGCACGTGGAGACAATCTTACTACCTGATTCCCCGGCACCACATGGGTGCAACAGTTCAATGCAGCTCCGACGCTGTGTGCCTGACATCAGCACAGACCCCCCAGCTTAAGTGCTCAGCCCCACAGACTGCCCCCCGTCAGATGGCAGTCACAAGTCTCAGGCCACCTGCACTTCTGATCAACCACCTGTAATTAGGGGGAGGGTCGCACGACTCCCTCCTCAGGTTGGATAATTTGCCAGAAGAGCTCACAAACCTCTGGAAAGTGCTGTGCATCCACAGCTCACCAGTTCGCTCTAAAGGGTACAGCTCAGGAACAGACAAATGGAAGAGATGCGCAGGGCAGGGTGGGGTGGGAGGCACAGGGTTTCTGGGCTCTCCCCAGGCCACCACCTCCCTAGCACCTCCCAGGGTTCACCAACTTGGAAGCTTCATCATTTAGGGTTTCTACGGAGATTTCATTACAAGAGGTGTGGTTGCTTAAATCCTTGGTCCCTGGTCATTGAACTCAATCCCCAGCCCCTCCCCGTCCAGGGAGTGGGGCTGAAAGTTCCCTCTTATCCCATGCTTGGCTCCCCTGGCCACCAGCGCCCATCCTGAAGCTGCTGGGTGTCCACCAAGAGTCCCATCTGTAGCATAAACTCAGGGAGGATTGAACAGGGCTGGTAACGCATAACAAACGATGCTCCCGTCGCTCAGGAAGTTCCACATTAGACCAGACCCTGTTAAGGTGGTCATTCTGCTGCCCAGTGAGTCAGGACCCCCGGTGTGGGCCCGAGCTGGGAACCCCAGCTGTGCCCGAGTTGTGGCCTTCCTCTCTGGTGGGACTGCTGGCTTTCCGTTCACATCTGTGTTGGGGCTGTGGGTGGGCAGAGCTGGACTAGGCCCCCAGGGGACCCCAGACAGTGTCCTCGGGGTGGAGCCCCATCATTCAGTGTGGCCCTGTTGAATGTTTGTGTGTGCCAGGTCCTGTGCTGGGTACCACTTCCCCGGATGGGGTCCTGTGCTGGGTACCACTTTCCCGGATTGGGACCTGTGCTGGGTACCACTTTTCCTCACTGTTGAATGTTTGTGTGTGCCAGGTCCTGTGCTGGGTACCACTTCCCCGGATGGGGTCTTGTGCTGGGTACCACTGTTCCTCACTGTTGAATGTTTGTGTGTGCCAGGTCCTGTGCTGGGTACCACTTCCCCGGATGGGGTCCTGTGCTGGGTACCACTTTCCCGGATTGGGACCTGTGCTGGGTACCACTTTTCCTCACTGTTGAATGTTTGTGTGTGCCAGGTCCTGTGCTGGGTACCACTTCCCCGGATGGGGTCTTGTGCTGGGTACCACTGTTCCTCACTGTTGAATGTTTGTGTGTGCCAGGTCCTGTGCTGGGTACCACTTCCCCGGATGGGGACCTGTGCTGGGTACCACTGTTCCTCACTGTTGAATGTTTGTGTGTGCCAGGTCTTGTGCTGGGTACCACTTTCCTGTCACCGCTGCCTCCGTGAGGACCAGGATTTCATCATCAGGTAGGGGGTGGGGGTGGTTTAGATCCATGCCCCCTCAAAGCTGGTTCATCCAGGACTCTTCCCTGGTAGGGCCTGTGTCAGACTAGCTCAGTCCTGACAAGTGCCCTGATCCCCTCGGGGGGCCCTGGGGTCATCAGGAATGACCTCGATGGACAATCTGAAGGCCAAGGTGGGAAGATGTTAAAATCTTCCTTCTCACCAAGTGGCGGCTGCCATCCAGGCACCCCCAGTGAAGCTTGCCCTGTGCCTGTGTGCCCAGGCTGGCACTGGAGCATCAGGCAATGTCCCCTATTCTTTTTACTGTCATCACCCTCAGGCCGGGTCTGTCTGCCCTGCTTCTCTGTTGGGCCCTTGGTGCCTTTGTTATCACCAGCCTCAGCATCAATGCTCCAACCTAACAGCTGGGAAGGAGGACGGACATGATTGTTAGGCTCCCTCGTGGCCCTGAAACCCACTCTGGGAGGCTCTATCAGGTCTATGGTTCCCGAGGCAGAGCCAACTTGTTGGGGCCGAGCCCCTGTTCAAAGTGTGGGTCTTGGTGGAGCCAGAGGGCGGATTTCCTAGCTGACAGCTGATGGTGGCGCTGGTGGCTCATGCCGGGCACCTAGACAGCCAGCTTGGCAGCCTTGGGGGCCAGGAAGGAAGGGATGGAGGGAGGGGAGCCCGATGGGCGGCGAGCCCTCTCATGGTGGGCAGACATTCCTGCAGGTTTCCTGGCCCAGGTCCCCTGCTGAGTCTCGTTGAGGTCCCCGGACTTCCAGTGGCAGGGAGGGTGGTGGCTGGACAGTGGACCGTGAAGGGCCCGGTGAGCAGAAGGCAGTAGGGTTGGAGCTGTTGGACAGGTCCAACCGAGGGGGCCTGCAGCTCCGGCTCTGTCCACCTCCAGCCTCCAGGCTCATGGGGCCCAAGCAGCTTCTCTTCAGATTTGGAGTCCTTCTTCTGCTGACTTCCTGTCACCCTGGGGACACCTCTCCATAGCTAGGGAGGGCGTCTGAAAGGGCTGCCTATAGTGGCTAGGGCAACTGGTCAACTCAGCAGCCAGGGTCTGACTGTTGACCTAGCCCAGGCCTGGGTGGTCCGAGTCTGACCACCATTGCTCCTCCCTAAGACGGGACCTGCAGTTGGCAGGAAAGGCTCTGTCCTAGGGCTGATCTACTTCCTACCAGGGCCTTCCTGGGGCCCCAGTGGACCCCTCAGCCTTCCCAGGAAGCAGGGCTGGGTGGTTTGCTGGCTGCATGCCTGACATCCTTCCAGACTTCTGACATATGCTGGGAATTTTTCTAAGTTGACAGGAATTGAACACATATGAATGGAAGCCCTCCCATGGCCCAGTGCTGTGCTGGCACTCACCTCGTTATGGAGAGGGTCTCCTTCCTGCCCAGGGCTCTGAGGCTGGGTGACTAACTCCTCACTAGGAGCTAGGAGGTGGAGCTTGGGCCTGTGCACGGATGCAGGATGGTGACCTCGGACCAGTGGCTTTTTCTTTCTAGGCCTCGGTCTGCTCGTTTGGGAAACGGGAGGATTGAATGAGATTCAGTTCCTTTTCACCCTGGTGTTGGGAGAGGTTCCTTTTAGCCCTGGGTTTGGCCTTCTGTTCTGCTTGTTGAGTTACTGTTGTTTGTCCTTCTGCTTCGCATTTCCCCTAACTCCTACTGGTCATCTTGGCCTAAGAGTCCCTCCCTGTCCTGGGGACTCTGTCTCTTTCCCTGCTTCATCACCGTCATCGCCACCACCATCGTTATTTCCATCTTTATCATCACCACTATACACCATCATCACCATCACCACCATTATCACCATCACCATCACCATCACCATCAGCACCACCATCATCAGCATGGCCATCACCATCTTCATTCCAGCCTCAGGGCCCATTTGGTGGTTAAAGACCCAGGTTCTGGAATCAGCCTTTCCTGGTTTTGTTTCTGGCTCTGCCATTCGCAAACTTGGCCTAAAGCAGAACCTAACTCCCCTCACTTTACCCTCTTAGAAACTGGGGCTGATGCCAAGGATCAGAGGAGGCAATAGGTGTCAGGTATTTAGCACAGGGCTGAACACTTAGTGACGGTTCATTCTTCTTGTGAAAACGATCCTCAACAGCCCCGTGAGGATGGACATGGTGGCTCATGGAGGTTGAGGCACTGGCCCCAGACACATAGCCGTTACACACTGGAGCTGGTGTCAGAATTCAGACTTCTCAGCCTCCAAAGCCATGCTTGTCACCATAGAGCTTGTCATCCTCCTCTCAGGGACTGCTGCTCTGAGTGTTTTGGACAGATATCCCTGTATCTCTGCCTTGAAGCTTCATGCCTTGAAAAGGCAGAGGTGCTCTGTTGGAAGAGAGGGCCACTGAGTTTCTCTGAGACAACCTGGCTTGGTGGAAAGTGTGTGGATGGCTTGTTCTGGGGGCAATGATGCGGCTGGTAAGAGAGATGGAAAAACAAGGGACAGCATTTCTCCTTCCCTCTTCCACCCTGTTCTCATTCACCTACTTGAGATGGGACAGGTCAGGAGGATATGTACTCTCCTATGTCAGGCCACTATCACTTTCCCTGTTGGCTCCATTTCCAAGGGAAGCAGAAAGAAAAATCTGTAGCAACAGACACCTGGTCCTCAAGATTTGAAGAACTCAGTGACGCGTATCATTTTGGGGGGTCAAGACCTCTTTGGAATGATGAAAGCTATGGTAGCCAGCCTCCAAGTTGGCCTTCTGTTACTTAAGTCCTTGGGTGGTCCCCTCTCACACTGAAGAGAGCCAATCTGCGTAGATAATAGGACATTGTAGAAGTGACAGAGTGTGGCCTCTGAGGTTAGGTCATAAAAGTCATTCCGACTTCTGCCCTGCTCTCTCTTGCATCCCTTGCTCTGGGAGAAGCCAGCTGCCATGCTGTGAGGACACTCAAGCAGTCCTACAGAGAAGTCCATATGGCGTGAAACTACATCTCACTGGCCAAAAGCCAGTGAGGAATGGAGGCCTCCTGCTAACAGCCACCTTGAATGAGCATCCTTGGAAAGGTCCTCAGTTCCAGGCAAGGCTTCAGATGACCCCAGCCCCAGCTGACAGCTTGACTGCAATCCCACGAGGATTCTGAGCCAGGACCACCCAGTTAAGCCACCCCCGGATTCTTGACCCACAGAAACTGTGAGATAATAAATGGTTTTAGCTGTTAAATTTGGATAATTGGTTATGTAGCAGTAGATAACTAATACACATGGGCTCCCATCCCACTAACACGCTTCGACCCACTTTTTCAAACACTTCCAGGACATTCAAGGAGCTTTTGATATCCAGGAAGATCAGGTTAAAACTCTGCTCTGATTGCAACCCCTCCAGGCATGGAAGCAGACACTGAGGCCCAGGGCTTCCTCACCTCATGGTGGCTGGGTTCCAAGGCTGAGTTCCCAGAAGGACCAAACAATGAGTCCTGGCTATTTCAGTCACTCAGGAAGCCCGTGAAGCACACATGGCTACAATGACACACGGTGATGAATGGCTTAAACATCTCTGGAGCAGCCCCACCTGGGTGTTTGCTGGATGGGCTGGAGTAGAGGTAATAAATCTTTTCCTCTCTTCTGAACAAAACATTTTGAGCTTGAAGAGTCTCAAGCCACTATCAGCATTGGCAAAGTGGGAATGACACCACGTCCACCGTGACCACCTGTCCTCCCAGCGGTTACCTTCACCATCAACATCACCAGCATGGCCACACTCATGACATCACTGTCACCATCGTCATCACCTCCACCACCACCCTTGCCCACCGCCACCACCATATTGCTACCACCCACTGCAATCAACAACCCCCCATCACCAGCACTCTGACCACCCACCTCAGCCCTGGCACCTAGCCCTAACCACGCCATGTCACCACCACGGCCACTGCCACCCTCTGTAGACAGGATTTCTCTGAGCTTCAAACGGCACAAAAGTTCTCAATGATCGACAAAAGGCGACATGACTCGGCAATTATGGTTTTTTTTTTTTTTTTTTTTTGGCAATTATGGTTTTTATGATGAAGGAAGCACGTTGAAGAGGATGGGCTGGATGAGAGCATGGGCGTGGTTGTGTGCTCCGCCACACCCACTCCGGGGAAGAGAGGCTGAGATGGAGGCCCGCCTCCCAGCAGGTCAAGAAGGGCATCTTGGCCTGGGAGGATGAGGCACTTTCTCCTTCCTGCCGGGGAACAGGGAGCCCCTCTGCAGCTTCTACTTAATGCCGTTTTAACAGCTGAGCGGGCTCTGCGGTGTTTTAACAGCTGAGCGGGCTCTGCGATGTTTTAACGGCATTGAGCGGCTCTGCGGGGTTTTAACGGCATTGAGCGGCTCTGCGGGGTTTTAACGGCATTGAGCGGCTCTGCGGGGTTTTAACGGCATTGAGCGGCTCTGCGGGGTTTTAACGGCATTGAGCGGCTCTGCGGGGTTTTAACGGCATTGAGCGGCTCTGCGGGGTTTTAACGGCATTGAGCGGCTCTGCGGGGTTTTAACGGCATTGAGCGGCTCTGCGGGGTTTTAACGGCATTGAGCGGCTCTGCGGGGTTTTAACGGCATTGAGCGGCTCTGCGGGGTTTTAACGGCATTGAGCGGCTCTGCGGGGTTTTAACGGCATTGAGCGGCTCTGCGGGGTTTTAACGGCATTGAGCGGCTCTGCGGGGTTTTAACGGCATTGAGCGGCTCTGCGGGGTTTTAACGGCATTGAGCGGCTCTGCGGGGTTTTAACGGCATTGAGCGGCTCTGCGGGGTTTTAACGGCATTGAGCGGCTCTGCGGGGTTTTAACGGCATTGAGCGGCTCTGCGGGGTTTTAACGGCATTGAGCGGCTCTGCGGGGTTTTAACGGCATTGAGCGGCTCTGCGGGGTTTTAACGGCATTGAGCGGCTCTGCGGGGTTTTAACGGCATTGAGCGGCTCTGCGGGGTTTTAACGGCATTGAGCGGCTCTGCGGGGTTTTAACGGCATTGAGCGGCTCTGCGGGGTTTTAACGGCATTGAGCGGCTCTGCGGGGTTTTAACGGCATTGAGCGGCTCTGCGGGGTTTTAACGGCATTGAGCGGCTCTGCGGGGTTTTAACGGCATTGAGCGGCTCTGCGGGGTTTTAACGGCATTGAGCGGCTCTGCGGGGTTTTAACGGCATTGAGCGGCTCTGCGGGGTTTTAACGGCATTGAGCGGCTCTGCGGGGTTTTAACGGCATTGAGCGGCTCTGCGGGGTTTTAACGGCATTGAGCGGCTCTGCGGGGTTTTAACGGCATTGAGCGGCTCTGCGGGGTTTTAACGGCATTGAGCGGCTCTGCGGGGTTTTAACGGCATTGAGCGGCTCTGCGGGGTTTTAACGGCATTGAGCGGCTCTGCGGGGTTTTAACGGCATTGAGCGGCTCTGCGGGGTTTTAACGGCATTGAGCGGCTCTGCGGGGTTTTAACGGCATTGAGCGGCTCTGCGGGGTTTTAACGGCATTGAGCGGCTCTGCGGGGTTTTAACGGCATTGAGCGGCTCTGCGGGGTTTTAACGGCATTGAGCGGCTCTGCGGGGTTTTAACGGCATTGAGCGGCTCTGCGGGGTTTTAACGGCATTGAGCGGCTCTGCGGGGTTTTAACGGCATTGAGCGGGCTCTGCGGTGTTTTAACGGCATTGAGCGGGCTCTGCGGTGTTCACTTCAAGCAGCTGAACGCTGTAGAGTTATCAGGTCTTGTACACAATGGAGTGTCTTCTCCACAGCTGCTTAAAGGGCTGGGACCAGCACGGAGGCGAGCTTGGCTGTGCGGTGCCGCAGAGGGCCAGCCGTGCTCCCAACGGTCTCCAGCCTGGCCTGTGCTTTGGGATTCTTGTTCTGCCCTCATGGCTCTGCCACTGCTTCACAGAACCTGATGAACTGGCTTCCTGCAGGGCCAACTGAAGGGGTGCTGGTCCAGTGCAGCCAGAGAGGGGCACGTCTGTTGTCATGCTTGTCTGACATCTATTCTCTCTCTATTTTTTGTTTAATGGGGATTATGCCTTCCTCCTCTCTCTGTCTGTTTCGGGTCTTGTGGACCAGACCCCCCCTCCCTGCCACATGATCTTGTTCTGGGAATGGCACCCGGACCTAGCCACTGGGAGTTTTCCTTGGGCTCTCCAAAGGCATTGGATGCCTGACCCAAGTTGACTCAAGAAGCTTCAACCCTGGGACTTTTGCTAGAATTGTTTGGAAAGAGGAAATCTTGTTCCGATCTTGAAGCTGGGGGACCCAGGCTCACAGCGTCACCAGAAGTCAGCCTGCTGGCAACGAAGCCAGTGTGAGGAGGACAGAGCTGAGGACAGAGAGAGAAACCAAGTCCCGATGACATTGTTGGAGTCGTCTCAGCATGTCCTGGAGTTGTCACTTGCATGAGCCAAGAATGTCCCCTGGGTCGGCTGAGCAAGCTTGAGTTGTGTTTCTATCTAACTGAGAAGGTCCTTAACTCAGCCAGGATCCCTTGTCTGAAGAAAATCTCATCAGAAGAGCCCCCATGCCCTTTGTGTTCCGAAGGATGTCAGAATAGCTTCTGTCATGCACCATGAATGCCGGTATCTTCCTTCCATCGGTTCCCTGGGACTTGGGCTCCTGTCCAGCTTTGGTGACTCCCTGGGCAGGACCATAGTGGGAGGTGACAGTTTATCAGAGTAGAGTGAGGTCCTATGGCACCTGTGGTTGGTGCTAGGGGTGGAGTGGGGGTGACAGTGGGGAAGAGACCACTTCAGTTGCTTCCCAATTTAACCTCTGATCTGGCTTGTTCATCTGACATCCAAAGAACACATGGCTCAAGGACTCAAAGATTTCTTTTTGTAAAAACACTGTGTGTGTGTGTGTGTGTGTGTGTCTTTAAGCTGATGAATTACCACTGAAATATTTGTAGAGAAACCAAATAAAGGAATCCTAAGTAGGGAAGTGGGTGTTGAATGATCCAAATTCATTTCTATGCCCTCCTCTCTCATGACCAAATTAATACATTATCATCTCCCAATTTAACCCAACCTTTCAATTTCTAAACAGTAAATTAGCGTAGAAAGACCCCAACAGATGCATCAGATCCCCTTGTAGAGAATGATCGACAAAAGGCAACATTACTCCTAGAATTTTAGTCTAGGAGTTTTGCAGAAAGGAGTTTATTATAGGGCATGAAATGACTTCTTCAACTTTTGGGAGGGCTGGAGAAACAAACTCCAGTCTGAGCTTTGAGGCACGATCAGTGACAACTGAAAAAAAAAAAAAAAAAAGCACCACCTAAAGGTTGAGAGTTATGTTTTATTTGGCGGGCTATCTGAGGACTTCAAGCCCCGGACACAGCATCTCAGATAACGCTGAGAAAACTGTTCCGAAGACGGAAGGGCAGGTGGGGGAGCCAGGACATACAGGAGTTTTTGCAACAAAAGACCAGGTGGTCGGTACATCAAAAGATGACTGCTAATTAAAGAAAACCATACATCTCAAGTTAATGCACTTAGAGCTTTTCTACGTATGGGAAGACGCAACGTCTGGGCTCACTGAAATCATTCCTTTGATGTGCACCTCGGCTCTCTGGGCCAGGGTCCTTTGCTTTCCCATCCTGAGTCCCCTCAGGGCTCACAGTCTGGGGTGTTGTAATGTGATGGCTGCAACATCCTTTGTTTACTGATATGGCAGCAACATTCGAGTTCTCGTCAGGAAACCATTTCTGCTGTGCAGGATTACCGCAGCTACAACTGCAGGCTCTGGGGACACAGAGGCCTCTGCTCTGAGCCACACCAGCCAAGTGGCTGTCACCCCACACCCGCCAACCTTTCCACAGAACTCAGGTCCATGGTCCCTCCTTGCAGGAACGTATCCCTTTGATGATAGAAACTGCACCTGGAGCTGGGCTGCAAGGGATTCTGGAAGATGTAGTTTTACCTACTGGCCTCTGCAGAGCAGGGTGGTGCCTAGAAGGAGGCGGGAGCAGACACCAGCAGGCCAGTGCACAGGGCCCTCACAGTCTACCATTTGAAGGTATATCCCCCATCCCTACTCCTTCCCAAACTTCAACTCCTGAACGGTCACATCAGCGAGCAGCTGCTCCCACAGAATGCAGTGCAAGCATCCCTCATAAAAATGCAACTGTCCTCGGTCCTGAAAGGAGAGTCAGATCCCACCCATCACACAAACCTAAAATCAACCACCTACGACACACTGGTTCACGGGAGTAGGGCAAAGCGAGGGGAAAAAGGAAATCCAGGACACAGGCCTCGTTTATGCAGCTGGCCGGGGAGGCACATAGTTGATGTTCGTAACTTCTTTCTACTGCTTATTCTGTGATCTTTGTTTTCAGCATCTCACCGGGGTTCGGTTCTTAACCCGGAGGATCGATGTACAGCACTGTACATCCCTGTGGGGTCCGGGATCTTGGTGGTCCTCCCTGTATGGGGCTACTGCAGAGCTCACCACCTCCCTCACAAGATACTACAGCAACAGAAAGCAGTCCCCGAATCTTGTGAGATCTAGAAGTCACCCTATCCCTGTTGAGGTGAGCAGTTCTGTTTCCCCCTTGATATTCAGGATCAATTTCTCCACCCAGCACGGTCCCCGTGGATCCAATGGCACAATTAACCCCACGAGGTCGGGTGGTACTTTCACTTCATTAGCTCCACTGCCGGGTCCTCTGGTTACGTCTTCTCTTGGGCACTAGATCCCTAGACCAACAGAGCCTAAGGTTTTGGAGATGGGAAGCAAGAATGTAAAACTCTGCCGTGAGTCACTGGGTGCGCACCTCCCTCGTTTCCCTGACCCAGATGCTCTGCCTGCAGGGGAGCACCGTGTGAGGTTTGCGAGTCCAGAGGACACACTGCATCGGACAAGACCACTCTCAGCCCCACACGCCATCGGCTGCCGTCGGCTCGACCATGGAGTCCTACAGGGTCTTTCCACCATGCTCCACTATTCTGGAATGCCAGCAGCTTCTGGGAGACGGATGCAGGGAAAGAGCAGTGGATCCACATGTCACATCACCACCTTCCTCCTCTGTCTGTGAAATGAGGGCCTTTGCCAGGAGCAGTCCTGGGTGAGACACCACGGAAGGCGGTCAGCAGTGCCATAGACTGGCAGAAGCGTGGTGTGCAGGGCAAGCAGATCTGTGTTCTGGATAAATGCCTGTCCCAGCGAGGCTAACTGGTCTGCTCGTCTTTGCTGGAAAGGGTCTGGCTCTCCCAGGGTGTGTGCTCCCACGGGGCTCGGTTGCTATCTCTGTCACACCTGAGAGGGTGGAGCTGCCCTGGGGAGGGGAGAGGAGGGCGCTGAGCGCCTGTTGGAATCTCCATCCCTGCCTCAATGGACCCACTGAGCAGGCACGGGGTGGCTGGGGAAGGAGTCTCAGAATGGGTCAACTTGTCCATCTGGCTATGGAGAGCCTCCTCTGCTGTGGGGACCAGACATCCTGACGCTCCTGGCCTTTCTGGGAGGCCTGCCCCCCAAATTCCTCCAGCCGTGCTCTTCCCAGGCCGTGACCATGGGGTCAAACCTTCCGACAGTCCCCACGTTCGCTGTGCAGACCTGCACTCATCTCTCCTTCCAGGACCCACTGGAGAATTGCTGTGCCATTGGGGTTCTGCCTGCTGGGAAGATTTCCCTTTTTCACTCGCCTTCAGGGTGGGGCTGTGGTGTGGTGGCATCTGGTTGTGGCTGGTGCCAGTGTTTTGTGCGGAGCCTGCAAACCAGGCTTGTGTTCCTTCTTCCTAAGTGAGCTGGTCACAGGAGACCCCTGGGACGATAGAGGTGGGCGGAGGGAAAGATGGCCAAGCCATTGGAGTAGGTGCGCTGGAGCGTGAGTCACTCCCTGGTGCAATTTCTTGGGTTTCCAGGGCCTGCTTGACCTGATCTCTTGTATATGCCTTAGGTGGGGGCTGCCGCTTGGCTTGGCCCGGGGCATGGCCTAGTAGACTGGGTCGCCTCCAGTTATGTGGAGTCCCTTGGCGCTCTTTAGGGGCCCAGGACTAGAAGTACAATCTCCCCATCAGGTCTGATAGCAACTGCTGAACTGTGCCTCCAAAGGGAATCGTTGTTTGCTGCAGAGGCTGTGACTTTCATTCAAAATCCAGGGGATGGGCAGGTACTGTGATTCGCCACAGAATCTCCCATCTGTCACCCACACCTTGAGCCCTGTTGGATCTCAAGGATCGCAAGTGCCAAGAGGCAAAGCTGCTTGTGTTGCAGCCCGGGCCAGCCAGATCCAGCCTGATCTGCCCTCCACAAGTCCCAATTCTGACTGAGGCGACAGTGGACTGAGGCCTTCACGGAGGATTTCAGGGATTAGAATCAGCCCAAAGCCAGCGTTCAACAACCCTCAAAGGTCTGGGTATCCCCTCCCCCATGGGCAGCACACTGGGCGGTGGCCACACGTCCCCTCGAGGAAGGCTGGGAGGAAGGCTGACAGCATCACATCCGGTGCTGAGGGAGGTCATTTGCAAAAATGGTTGCTATTATCCCTGTGTCCACACCCCTTTGCAGCGTGACCGCAGCTCCTCCTACTGAGAGGTGGAGTCTATTTCTCCTTGAATCTTCATGCCCTTGTGACTTGCTTTGATGGAAAGAAGGTAGTGTTTATATGACGTTGTGCTAGTTCCAAGCCAAGGCCTCTGAAGGCCTTGCTTGCTTCCATTCTTTCTCTCGGGACCCTGTTCCTCCACACAGACAAGCCTGTGCTAGCCCACCGGAGGATGCGAGACCACATGAGGCAGGGACAAGCCAGTCCTACAGAGGCTCCAGAGCAAGGGAGAGGCCGGCCAGGCTGAGCTGAGCCTGTTTAATCAAGTAGAACTTCTGGGACTCCTTTGGTGGTGCAGTGGTTAAGACTCTGTGCTTCCAGTGCAAGGGGCATGGGTTTGATCCCTGGTCAGGGAACTAAGATCCCACATGCCATGCGGCATGGCCAAATAAATAAATTTTAAAAAAATTTTCAAGCAGAACTTCCCAGCTGACATAAAGACTCAGGAGCCACAATGAATGTTCAAGCCACTAGGTTTTGGAGCAGTTTGTTACACAGCAACGGCTAGCTGATACAGGTTGTAACCCAGCACTGATCCCCAGGGGAACCTGGCCTCCTCTTCATTCAAAGGGTTCAGGGTCCGTGAGCCAATCCTGGGAACTGGGTGAGGAGCTGTGACTCTTGTGGTGCCTTGTCAGGCCTCTGTTCACCAGGCCTAGAGGATTTTATTTTATTTTTTTGGTTACACAGACCAAGCAGGACCATAGCAGTCTGCCCACCTATTTTAGCCCCCGGGGTCCCATGATCAACTGACCTCTATCAAAGAGTCCTATGAGTTAAGCCATTCTGATACGCATTCCTGCTATGCTGTCCCAGGGGGTCATCATGCCTCCTGGCCTCTGGGACATCAGTGCTGCTACTCGGAGATCCCAGGGTAATTGCTTTGCTCTGTGCACCCTGGAGCCCTCTCCCCACCACTTCATCCTTGGATGCCAGCACACCCTTTGCTCCCTTTAGACGCATGCCTTCAGGTCAGATAACCAATCCCAGATTTTACTCCTGGTACTGATTTCTGAGAGGCTTAGATCTCAGCAGCAGAAGAAAGATCTATTCCAGTTAGCGTAGCAGAAAGGGATTCATTACAGGGTATTAAGTGGCTTACAAAATCAAGTGTGAGTTTCCAGGAAAGACTTTTAAAGCACCACCACAGAATTGGACAGGCCAGCGGGTGAAGGTCAGGAAGCTGCCCTTGGAGCCAGGCCAGCCCACTCACCACACAGCTCAGTTCGGAAGGTAAGAGCCACATGAGTGCATCTGATTGGGGGAATCTGCATCTCACCCTGAACTCAAGCTGCAAGGGCTTCTGGGAAATGTAGTTTTAGCTTTTCTAGTCCAGGAAGATGGTGGGACAGATAGAGCCAGTACCCCAAACCCACACACCCAGGAAAGCCCTGGACATTGCACATTCCTAGGGCGGCATGGATGACATGCCTCCCACCCCATCAGAGCAGGGAAAGGCTGGCCTCTGAAATGTATCAGAGACATCAGTTAGGGCCAGACTGGCAGAAGCATCTCAGTGGCTCTCTATTCTTGACCACTTGGAGTCCCTCTGACTTATGGCATGCTTCTGTGATTTGTTAAGTTTGCAAAAAACTCATGGGGTAGGGGGCTTCCTTACTTGTATCATGGCAAGTGTGTCTTTAATTCTTTTTTTTTTTTTTTTGCAGGGAGGCCCATACCACCTGGTTTTGAATCCTAGTCTGTCTCCTCTGGAGGTGTGACCTTGGGCAAGTTACTTCCTTTCTGTTTTTCATCTATAAAATGGGCAGGCTTTTACGAGGATTAAAGTAGATGATAATTTTAAAGCCCCTAGCGCATTGCCTGGTAGAGAGTATATGCGTTTAATAAATGTTGAATTTTGATTATTATTATTCTATCTGTCCTATAAGTAATGGTCCACATCAACTGTTTGTTGTTTAAAACAGAATTCTTTTACAAATAGATGGTGAGACCATGTTAACGTTTCACTTAATACAGTAATGAATGAATTAATGAACCAGCAGGAAGTTAAAAGTAGCTGATTTGAAGAGCATGTCCGGAGCAGGGGTTTATAAGTCAGTTGGGAAAGGCAAGCTGAAATGAGCCTGCTAAGTCAAACGTAAAACCGGTTAATAGCCTAGGAGGGCAATAAAAGTATAACCTTCGGGGTCATCTTCTCCACTGGGCCATAAAACCATTACTCCTTGCCAGTTTTGACAGGTTAAACCCCCTAAACTTATAGGGCTGTAGAACATCTGGGCTCCTGGCCACTGTGCTTCGTCCAGGAAGCAAATCTACACTCCCCAGAGAATCTGATGCTCAGGCAGACTTAGAAAATTCTCTAGCTGGATATCAGCAAAGCCAGTGGGCATCATATTTCCTTTTCTCAAGTTTGGGATACACTTTTATTATTAATGTGCATATATGAAGTTCCTACCCATCATAAAGATATAGAGGAAAAAAAAAACCCGGAAGATGACTGGGTGATTTTGTTGCCTTTGAAAGGAGTCTCCGCCTAAGGGCTTCTGAGTTTGCTCTCACCCAGAAGAGGAGGGAGAAGCTACTGGGAAGAAGGCTTTCTGTGTGGGTGGACGTCCTGTGAAGGTCACCCCTGGGCAGAGTCAGTAACCTCTTGTTCTGATGAACCCTTAGTTATGATGGAGCATGGAAAATGATGTCAGAGCTGCTAGTTCTGGTTACTCTGCTGGTGAAAGAAAATCTTAGCAGGTGGTGGAGATGTGTTCACATTTCTTCTTCCTTGGTCAATTTCCTAACCAAGCAGAACCTGTTCGCAGCATCCCAAGGCCACTTGAACATGTTTTGGATTGTTTGAGACACACACGTATCTAACTCAGGAACGACCACACTGTGTCCGTGATGGGAGTAGCAGCTATTAGGACAATATGTTGTTTAGGGAGTCCGGACCCCTGCCTTCTGCTCTGGCCCAGCCCCCTCCTCCCTGCAAAGCCCTAGGGGAGATGCTTGGGGGAGGACAGGGGAAGCCAGCTGCAGCTCCGGCCCAGCTCCTCGGCAGGTCTCTGGCCAGCCCGGCTGACAATGCACACAGCTGCATCTTCTCCCCCAGCCCCCAAAGCTGAATCTCAGACCTTGCCACTTGGTTGGGGTGAAAGAGCACATCTGCCAGTGTCAGCGGAAGATAAAGCTGGGGTTCATGTTTAGAGGAATATATATACCTGGAGTATAAGGCACCTGGGCAAAGGAGGTGCCACAGGTGTCCGGGCTCCAGACCAATCAGATCTGCTCTCCTCATCCCCAGGGTGAAGGGCTGGGGAGGGGAGGGGCAACCCAGCCAAGACCCCAGTCATTTCTTACCTTCTCCACAGTTTTTGCCTTATCCTCCTACTGCTTGTACTGTTATTATCATGATTATTCTTTAAATGGACTTGGTTTTTTAGCTAAATACACTTATTTCCAAAGGGAAATGCAGGTGTATCATTACCCTAAATGAAACACCAGAATCCATTTTCCAAAAATAGAAGGTAACAGTAAAAAGAGAAGATAAAACAATGCTTTTAACTGTAGCGAATACTGGCTTTTACCTAAGAGGAGTTTTGGCTTTGGTTTGTTTTTCTTTCCTTTCCCCCCTCCTCCCCCTCCTCCCCCTC
>NW_020174791.1:133591-170181 GCF_003031525.2 Neophocaena asiaeorientalis asiaeorientalis
AAGAAGGGAGAGCAGATGGATTAAAGAGAGATGTTAAAGACAGATTCCACCAAGCTGAGGCATGGCTCCCCTCCCCCACCCCAGGTCTTTTCTGGGCCTTTGATGCCCTGCGTGTAGGAGAACTTTCCCAGCATCTCCCAAGCTCCTTCTTTATCACTCTCCTCCTCGCCACCCACCTTCCCTAGACCCCCCACATCACTGGTTTTAGCTGGTCTGGGAGCTGCTTTTTTCTATCCATCGGGCTCTCCTGGGAGAGGCTCAGCTTTGGAGACTCCCCTTTCTCAGCACCACATCGTTGGCTTTCTTGGGAATGGTTCATGGTGATTCTCCCCAGGCATTTAGAGATGAAATTGCAGACTTCTGTGGCTCTCTCTCTCTTTCCTGTTCGCCATGGACATTTAGGAACTTTTTCAGGCAAAAGCAAACCACCTTTATAGTGCTTAGTTCTCTAGGGTAGAAAGTTGGTTTTCAATGGACATTTGCAATGTGCGGAGGTCGTTCTCAAGAACAGAAGTCACCAGTGATGGCTCCCCTGCTGTGTGCCAGACTCTGAACTTACGGTTTTACATTTGTTGTCTGGTTAACTCGATAACCTACGGGGAGGTATCACCTCCATTTTATGGATGGGAAAACTGAGATTTGGGATGTTTAAGTACCTCCACCAAGGGAGCACATCTTGTCAGAATTAGAGCTTAGATCAAAATCCAGGACTTTCTAATTCCCACAGACTGTTTCCTTTCTACAACATTGGTGCATTCTCAAACTTTGTTGGGCCCTGTCAACACTGGTAGAGTGTGTTAATAATATTCAGCTACCTTGGACCCAAGTCCAGACACTAGGGATGTCTGAATTCTAACCAGTTGCACAGATATTATGGCACCTGTCCAGATGTGCTAGCCTGTGAATACACCTGCGTTCCAGGAACACACAGGTGGCTACTTCTTTGTGGCCACCTGATCTCCTGGTTGGCTTTCCGAAAAGCAAAATGAGTTCCCGATGAGGCTGAATTCTAAATGAAATCTCTAAGTCAAATTTAGATTGGAGCAAAATAGCATTTGAGCGAACCAATGTATGTCTAGAAAATAAGCTGAGTTTCTACCAAGGTTTTAATAAAGACTTTTTTCTATAGAATATGCTGTTGTCAATATTCATAGACCCAAATCTCACAGATTTTATGCATCTCCGTTGGTGGTTTTTTAAAAATTTGTTTCCAAAATCCATTAGTATATACGTATATATATATACGTATACATATATACATATATACTAATGTATACATATATACTAATGGATTTTGTATATCTGTATTGCTGATAATGAGGTTATTTCCACTGATGCTTTGAATGATGACCCTGTCATCATCAAAGAAAGTCTAGACTATATTCAGAAGACTTTGCTTACTAAAGCCAAAGGAAGAGTGAGTACACTAAAAAGAAAAAAGAAGAGAAAAAAGAGTAAAATGACAATGCTTGAACAAAAAGGATTTTCTATCTAACCCTCCCTGACCTGCCTAAATAACCATCAGTTCCATTCCCTCTTCTTGTGCACAAAGGAAGTCTCCATTCCCAGCTTCCCTTGTGCTTGATCAGCGTCACATGACTGGGTTCCAGCCAATGGGATGAGGGCAGGTGTGGTCTGCATCCCTTTCAGTCCTGGCCATGGTGGTCCATGCTTGCCCTTCTCCTTCTTGGCAATCCCAGAGGCCACGTATCAAGAGGACATTCTCACAATATAGAAGGAGCCTGTGGTTCTGAGTCACCACTTGGAGGCCACCCAAAGGACCCATCTGGCCAACTTTGGACAATGTGATGAGAGGGATGTAAACTGTTATTACGTGAATGCTGCTGAGATTTTGGTGCTGTTGACTACAGCAGCCAGTGTTAATCGCCCTGGATGTCCACTTAGCCAGGGAATCCTATTAACTCGAAAACACTCCTTTCCAATGATTTTTTTTTAGCATCTTTATTGGAGTATAATTGTGAAGTATAATTGTTACAATGCTTTTAACTGTATACTTGTAAAAGTATAATTATAACATATAATTCACAGTGTTGTGCTAGTTTCTGCTGTACAACAAAGTGAATCAGCCATACGTACACATACATCCCCATATCTCCTCCCTCTTGCGTCTCCCTCCCACCCTCCCTATCCCACCCCTCTAGGTGGTCACAAAGCACCGAGCTGATCTCCCTGTGCTATGCGGCTGCTTCCCACTAGCTATCTATTTTACATTTGGTAGTGTATATATGTCAATATTACTCTCTCACTCTGTCCCAGCTTACCTTTCCCCCTCCCCATGTCCTCAAGTCCATTCTTTACGTCTGCGTCTTTATTCCTGCCCTGCCCATCAGTTTGTCAGAACCTTTTTTTTTAAATTTTAGATTCCATATATATGTGTTAGCATACAGTATTTGTTTTCCTCTTCCTGACTTACTTCACTCTGTATGACAGACTCTAGGCCCATCCACCTCACTACAAATAGTTCGATTTCATTTCCTTTATAACTGAGTAATATTCCATTGTATATATGTGCCACATCTTCTTTATCCATTCATCTGTCGATGGACACTTAAGCTGCTTCCATGTCCTGGTTATTGTAAATAGAGCTGCAGTGAACATTGTGGTACATGACTCTGTTTGAATTATGGTTTTCTCAGGGTATATGCCCAGTAGTGGGATTGCTGGGTCATATGGTAGTCCTATTTTTAGTTTTTTAAGGAACCTCCATACTCCAATAATCATTGTTAATAAAGATTGAGACGCTGTGGACTGTGCTGTCTTTATTCAAATATTCATATTTATTTAGCACTTACTTGGTCAGGCATTGGGGTCAATGCCTCCTTACATCATTTTATTTGATCTTTGTGACAATTTGAGGAGAAATAGGCATTAATATCTCTACTTTACAGATGAGGAAACGAGGACTCAGCAAGGTTTACCCAGGAAGTGAGAACTGAGGCTGGAGTTTGAATGTAGGTATGTCTGATTCTGGCTCACCTTCCCACCATCATGCTAGATGTATTTATCCTTTTAATCTGAGCAGGTCATGAAGGGATTTTGGAGGGAAGAATACTGTGTACCATTGGTTGACCTGATATGTGCCTATGCAGAGGCAAGAGAAAAGATGAGGCGTTTGATCAAATTGTTCTGAAAAATGCAGGTTGAGCCATTTCTTGAAGTGGCATCGGCTTTGGTCATCTAAAATGTTCCCATATTAGCTCAATCGATGAAGGACATACGGCCCCACTTGTGGCAAGTTTGTCCTGAAATCTGAGTTCTGGCTCAGTCAATTTCACATTTCATTTTTCCCGGTGAAGACTGTAGCTCATTTTAAAAGCCTCTCCGTTTCCTGGATCCCTTTTCATCTTATTTCATATTTGGAGTCAATGAAGCAGAATTTCAGGTCTTCAGTATCCGACTGATACACAATACCACCTCAATCTAAAAATGGCTTCTGAGGACATTTCCAGTTGAATGACCTCATTTTTAGGCATGAGGTTTGTCTATTCAGATCCCCCTGGGGTGAAGTTCTAGCCGTATGTTGGGTAAGGTGTCTTCTCATAGCTGTGCACAATTGATTTCTCTTTTCAGATTGCCTTGACTTAAAATTTTTTACTTCCCAAACTTAAATCCGCAAACGGTGTCCTTATCCCCTTTGACCCAGTGGACCGAAATAGGGTCAGGACTTCCTGGTGTAGAAGGGTTCCAGTCATGGCAATGCCCTGGCTCCCACGAGGCTCCTTCCTTATTGAGATGGGCGTTGACCAACTCTGCAAATCTGGGAGAGGACAGATGCATTTAGAAATTGCCTAGGAGCATCAGAGCTCTGACGGATGTCTTCCTTCTGCTCTGCTTATGAGGGATTTCCAACTTGGGAGGATTCCAGAGCGCACCTGCAGGCCCCAGAAGGGAGTCTTGCTTTGGGGAAAGTGATAGTGGCTCTGAAATGGCAAAAGGCAGTTACTGAGCCCCCAGGCTAGCTGAGATGTTGTCCACTGACCCTATTGGAAGCCAATAGCAGCGGCTGACCACCTGGTCCCAGACACCGTAATGAGAATTTATGGGGTCAGTAACTGGGAGGGAGATGGGTTCTTCCTTCTTTACCAGGCTGGACATGCTAAGGCTGCAGTTCTCTAGATTCCTAACTGGCCCCCATCCCCTCTGGGCAAGAGCCCACCTTATTTATCTTATGGTCGATCTACTATCCAGAGGGAGGTAATTCCTTGCAAATGTGGTGCAGTGAGAAAGGAGGCGTCCTCTCCTCAGGTTCTCTTCAGGTAGAAGCATCTGGTGGGCATGTTGGTGGGGTGACCCTTCCTACCTGGCTGGTGCTGGCAGGTGCTTCAAATCCTGGAGGGGAGAGACGAGGGTCTGCACAAACCTCTGCACCTTTGGATGTGTGTGCAGACGTGTGAGAGTGTGCGTGTGTGTGAGTGTGTATGGATGTATGAGAGTGCATGACAATGTGTGAGAGTATGTGGAGTGTGTGTGTGTATAAGAGTGTATATGGGCAAGTGCATGAGTGTGACAGAGTGAGCGTGGACTGTGTATAGATGTGAGTATGGGCGTGTGTGTGTGTGTGTGTGTGTGTGTGTGTGAAGCCTGCGGAAACCACAGAGAGGAGCCATCACAGAAAAGAAGCTGAAGGGCTGCAACTGGGTTCTAGAAGGAGTGGGTCAAGGAAAGGGCATTAGCTAGCCTGCAGGGAAGGTTGAAGATGACGGGGGAGGGGGGTGGTCCCTCTTCCTGTTTCCACTGGATTCTCCCAGCAGCCCCGAGAGTGAGCCAGGCAGGTAAATGGATGCTCAGAGAGGTTAAGTGACCGGCCCAAGGCCTTTACATGAAAGGTGTCAGTTGGAAGAGGCTTTATGCTGGAGACTTGACAGACTCTCTAGGGGTCAAAGGTAATGAAAATGACATCATCTTAAATTAAGGAGGGAGAGACCTGAGTGAGGAGGAGCTCCTTGACGTGAAGAGCTTCCCCCTGAGTGCTGTTCTCAGAGTAACGTGAGAGGGACGGGACATGGCCCTTACCTGGTGGAAAAGTGAGCCCCCAGCCGCCTCCCCACCCAATCCTGCACTGCAGGGAGGAGGTGTCCCTGGGGCCCCCGATCGCCCTTTGGAGTCCAGGACTCTCCCCCCACCTCCACCCCTGGGTCACAGCACATCTTCGTAAAAAAAAAAAATCCACACGTAGAGTAAAACAGAGGGCTCTCCTGTTCCATGGATTCAGGTTTTTCTTCTTTGACCTTAGAATGAAGTTTTAAGCAATGCATCTTGTGGATCTGACACGTAAGAAAAATGGAGGGAAACGAATGGGCGAATGGTTTATTTAAATGTTCCTACTATGCTTTTAACTCATATCGGATCCTCGTTTTTTTTTTTTTTTTTTTTCTTGTGGTGCGCGGGCCTCTCGTTGTGGCCTCTCCCGTTGCGGGCTCCGGACGTGCAGGCTCAGCGGCCTATGGCTCACGGGCCAAGCCGCTCCGCAGCGTGTGGGATCCTCCCGGACGGGGGCACAAACCCGCGTCCCCTGCATCGGCAGGCGGACTCTCAACCACTGCGCCACCAGGAAAGCCCGGATTCTCGTCTTTGATCTTGTTCCCATTTGAAATCTTGTTTGCTTATCAGGTTAACCTTGTTGAGATTCAAAATAAGGTGCGTCTTTAACAACTGCAGCGTTTTTTTCTGCCGCACCCATGGAGCTTAGAGAGCGTGTGCATGACCCCTTGACCTTTCTTGAGCAGCTTAAATGATGGGGCGCATGGTCTGGAGTTCAAGTCCTGGTTTTGACTTTTTGTTCTTTTACTATTGAGTGCCTTGGGCAAGCCCTTAAGTGAGGGGAAAAAACCCAGCAACAACTGAGCTTCTTGAAAATAGAGAATGAGGTTCTCGTGGGGGAGGTGCTGGGCTTCTGGTTTGTTCTTTATGACCCTTTATCTTCCAAGCTGAGCGCAGTGCAAGAGCCGGCATTCACTCATCTATTGAACCAGTCTTCAATCAGTGCTGCCTATGTGTTCAGGCGTTGCTCTAAGTCCTTGGACTATACCGGTGGGCAGAAAAGACAAAGATTTACATCATACAGCAGTGAATTATGTAATAGATTAGAAGGTGACATTGCTAAGTACAAAAGTAAAGCTTAGGAATATCAGTGCCAGGATCGGAGTGGGACAGATGGCTGTCAAAGTTGGTCAAAGAAGATGCCATTAGGGCAAATACTTGAAAGGGATGAGGGAATTGGTTGCAGGTAACTGGGGAAGCATATTCCAGGCAGAGGGAGCACCCCTTGCAACAGGCCCAGGTGGGTGCTTGTCGGCCATGTTCGAGGAAAAGAGAGGAGGAGTCTGGGTGAGATCAGAGTTATGGGGGGCAGCATAAAAATGTTCGTTTTCCTCTGGGTGAAATAGGAATGATCTGATGGGTGTTGTCGATCATCGCTCTGGCGGATGAATTAAGAATTTGCCGCAGGGGGTCAGCACAGAAACTAGGAGACCAGGTAGGAGGCTGTTGCAGGAGTCCAGGTGAGAGAGGGTGGAGTGGGGGCTGGGGGAAGACCTGGATTCTGGAGCTGGCTTGCAGGTGGGGCCAGCAGGACTGGCAGACAGATCGAATATTAGGTCCACGAGAAAGGGAAATCCAATGGGAGGATGGAGCTGCCATCAGCTAGGGTAGAGAGGGCTGGGCTAGAGCAGGTTTGGGGGAAGATCTTTGATCCCTTAGGAAGGAGAGTCTTCCACTAGGACCTTCATCTCATCTAAAACGCAAATTCCCACATCACCAACAAGGAGATGGTGGCACAGAGAGCCTGAGCAGCCTTCCTGAGGTTGCAAAGCTGGGCAGCACGGAGCTGAGATTCAAAGGCAGGCAGGCCATGCTCTCAGCCACTTCCTTTGCCCTCTTCTGTAGAATGAAAGTGTGAAACCAGATGCCTGGTCAGCGGGGCCGTGCTGACCCTGCCTGAAGAGTCTGTGTGTGGGGAGGGCGGCCAGCTCGGAAGGGCACCCCAAACACTCTCTGCATGGGAAGGGTGGGGAGGGAGTCAGGAGCAACTCAGGTTACTGGTTTTAGATCCTAGACTTAAACTCTAAACAATTTGTACTTCGTGCAGCATACACTGAGCACCTACTATGTGCCAGGCTACATGCTGAGTATGGGTGATTCGTTAATAATTCCGCATCTTCAGAGCACAGCACTTAGCAAGATGCAGATAAAGTCGTTTGCTTCTTTTTTTTTTTGCGGTACGCGGGCCTCTCGCTGTTGTGGCCTCTCCCATTGTGGAGCACAGGCTCCGGACGGGCAGGCTCAGCGGTCATGGCTCACGGGCCCAGCTGCTCCACGGCACATGGGATCTTCCCGGACCAGGGCACGAACCCGTGTCCCCTGCATCAGCAGGCGGACTCTCAACCACTGCGCCACCAGGGAAGCCCTGTTTGCTTCTTCTTTATGCCAAGTTTTCCCAATCACCTTGAGAGACGACCTTGTTGCTAGACTTGGGTCTGGAAGCAAATTTGTATTCATCTTCAGTGGAGTGTAATAGATGTGTTGTGTGTGAGCGTGTATAGGTGTGTGAATTTGAATGCATGTTTTGGCCTGTTCTGTGTCTCTATGTGGGCGGATGTGTCTGTGTGTACATGGGTGTTGGGACTGTGTGAAGTGTGTGTCGATGTTTGTGTGTGCGTGTGTGTCTGTGCACCCGTGTGTGTGTTTGCATGTGCCCATCTGTTCTGTGCCTGTGTGATTGTGTCTCCGTGTGGGTCGGATGTGTCTCTGCGTGTGTGCGTGTGCGTATGGCTGTACGTATGTGTGATGTGTGTCTACATTTGTGTCTGTGTCTTAGCACCATGGTGCGCTGTGTGCATGCGTGTTCATTCCCACTGGTATGTGGGGATTCCTGGGGGTAGCTCCTCACCCCTCACTCTCTCCCTCAGTGCCTGCCTCTCTCTCTCCTGTTGACAGGCCTTCTATTGCACTCCTTATTACCAAACCAAACTTGGGTCCACGTGCCCAAGCACAGCAAGGCCAATCTACTGACACCAGGTTGTGGTAATGGAAAGTACAGTGTTTATTGCAGTTGCCAAGCAAGGAGTCCAGGCAGCTAGTGCTTGAAAGACCCGAACTTCCCAATGGCTTTCAGGGAAATGTTTTTAAAGACAAGTGAAGGAAGGAAGTGTGCTGTGGAGTGTGTGATCAGCTCGTGGACACCCTTCTGATTGGTTGGTGGTGAGGTAATTGAGAGTCAACATCATCCACCTTCTGTTTCCAGCCTGTATGGTGGTGGGGTCTACGTGCTTGTGGTCAGCACGCAGTTAACTTCTTCCACGTGGTGGGGTTTCAGTATCTGCAAAATAGCTCAAAGGATAGGGCTCAAAATCTATAGCCTTAGAGGAGGAGCTAAAGGTCCTTGACTGTTTAATGGCTAAAATTATTTTGTCTTGTTTGACTGCTTTCCTTTCTTTCTGTATTTTCTCACTTCTCTGACGAAAATTATTCTTTGGAACTTGGGGAATGCCTAGGAGGCTAAAGTTTTTCTACAGACAAGAGGCAGGTGGAGGATGTGGAGGGGGTTCTGTCTTGGGAAGGCCCCCATGGGGTCCTGCTCGGTTACATCCTTAGCCCTCTTCTAGAAACTTCCACCTCAGCTTTCCTCTTGATTCTGCAGACATCAGTCACCTGCTTCTCTCCGCTCCAGCCTCCACTCTGGAGGCTCTTATTCTCAGCCTCTTTCTTTTCAAGGATTGTGTTTCCTGCAAAAGCTGTGCATTTTCTCAATAGCAGGAGGTTCAACACGGGGTCTGAACATCTCTCTAGCAGATTTATCCTTCCTTATTTTGTAATTGACCTTGTTAAGTGTCTTCACCCAGGAAGAACCCTACCAGGTAGAGTCAGATCTCTTTATTTGTCCCTGATGATAATAAAGGAGCCACTAAATTAATCATGCCAACTTCTATTTTTTTGAGTATGGTGTTCCTTTTGATTTAAGAATATTTTTACCTCTCCGAGTGCTTTTAAGGAAGGTTATGGCAAGAAGAAGTCTGTTCATCTCTGAAGTATATTTGGTTGCTTCTCATAAATTGTCTAGATTGCATTTTAAGGGAGTGGAAATTGAATCTAGCCTTTTTTTCCTTTAATTGCTGAAGCCAATTAGCTGCTGAAGTGTTTAGTTATGAGAGAAGCATTGAGATCTACAACCAAGTAGAGACTTCTTGAAGTTTTTCAGCCCAGTTCTGCCTGCTCTTCCCTTATTTTTCCCCAGTCATATTCTCCAAAGAACTAGCTTCCCTTACCAACCTCCTGTTTAGACCTGCACCATTTCGGAGGTAAGTGGGGGTGTCAGTGATGCTGTTACTGGGATGCTAGTGAGGGATTGGTAGCCCCAAAGTTGACTCTCCTTTCTTCAGGGGGCTCACTCTGGTCCCAGGAAGATCACCTGGGTAGGGGCTAGAGGAATGATTTTTACAGAGATGCTCACTTGTATCTCAGAATCTTTCCCCGTTTCAGTTCTTACTTCTCACTGTTAAGGTTGTGGGGCAAAGCTTAAGGAGGTCAAAATGCAGGATAAACTTAAAAAAAAAAAAGCTTTATTGCTAGGTCCTTGATGAGTA
The DNA here is from genome assembly GCF_003031525.2 of Neophocaena asiaeorientalis asiaeorientalis. Taxonomy (NCBI): domain Eukaryota; kingdom Metazoa; phylum Chordata; class Mammalia; order Artiodactyla; family Phocoenidae; genus Neophocaena; species Neophocaena asiaeorientalis. The sequence goes on from NW_020174791.1 coordinate 143,194, forward strand.
TCAGGAGATACAAAACTGATCTCTTACTGGAGAGTAAGACCCTGGGGAGTCATGACCTGGCTCAATGATCATGGTTCTTCTGATATCAGAATCTCTAGGTCCATCCATGTTGCTGCAAATGGCATTATTTTGTTCTTTTTTATGGCTGAGTAACATTCCATTGTATATATGTACCACATCTTCTTTATCCATTCCTCTGTTGATAGACGTTTAGGTTGCTTCCATGTCTTGGCTACTGTAAATAGTGCTGCGATAAACATTGGGGTGCATATATCTTTTTGAATTATGGTGTTCTCCTTGACACCCCTACCCATTTCTCAGCACTTTTACTACTAACTTAAAGCAGGCGTTAGCAAACTACAGTCCACAGACCAAATCTGCTTGCTTTTGTAAATAAAGTTTTATTGAAACACAGCCATGCCAGTTCATTTGCATATTGTCTTTGGCTGCTTTGGGGCTACAATGTGGGAGGTGAGAAGTTTTGACAGAGACCGTAAGATTTGCCAAATCAATATATTTACAGCTGCCCCTTTAAGAAAATGTTTGTTTAGAACAATCACAGACGTAGAGAACAGACTTGTGGTTGTCCAGGGGGAGGGGGGTGGGGGAGGGATAAATTAGGAGTTTGGGATTAGCAGAGGCAAACTATTATATACAAAATAGATAAACAACAAGGTCCTTCTGTAGAGCACAGGAAATTATCTTTAATATCCTCTAATAAACCATAGTGGAAAATAATATGAAAAAGAATATATATAATGAATCACTGTGCTGTACACCAGAAACTAATACAACATTGTAAATCAACTATACTTCAATAGAATAATTTTTTTTAAAAAGAAAACGTTGGTTGACTTCTAAAGTATTGAATAGGAAAAAATGTCTAATTCAGTTTTAACTTACTCCTCCTCTTCCCCTCCCCCCAGAAAAAAACGGACAGATAGAAGGTTAAAAACTTTTTCCTTTGGGAAACTCAATGGCAAATCCAGTGCTCTGTCCATGGTACCGGACATGCTTGACCTTTACTCCTTAAAAGCATTGTTTGCTACCAGAGACAAAAAGACAAACAAACAAACAAACGATTGCTAGGTGGGTGAAGACCAACTAACATGCCCTTCACGGAGGAGGACACACGACTTACGTTCATTATCCCTCCAGCCTTCTTGGATTGAATAGGTGGAGGTGACTCTTGACAGGGAGGATTCCATGTGTCTTTGCTTTTTAATGAAGAGTAATGGCTTTGCAAGTCTTTACATAGCCAGAGGGTATTGTATTAGTGATGAAAGGAGATTCCCATCCTGGCATCTCTATGAATTACATTTCCTGAAAGTGCCTGAAGGTCAATTAAAGTATGTTTACACTTTCATTGACACACTGTGGCAGTGAGGTATGATCTTTAGAGAGCACGGTAGCATTTATGTTCTAATTGTGGGCATAAACTTCTTGTTTTACACTGGAATTGAAATCGATAATGAAACAGAGCAGCATTACATCAAATCAATTCTGAAAGTCTCTTTAAGTCAATCCAAATTGCGGAAAGAGAGATGAAGGTAGTCAAAATATTTAGGCCAGCTTATTTTGCTAAGTTTGGGTGAGGGTGTAGCTCATGAAAAATAAAGGCAATCTGGGGCTTGTTTCTGTAATTCTGGTCTCTAAACACTGACAATTCTTTTCTCCAGGGGAACCTCTGGAATGGGGTAGCACTGAGGTCTGCTTTTTTCAATATTCCTCCTGCAAAGTCCCAACCTGCCAAAACTTAAAGAGGTGACCTGGAATATCCTATGTTGATTTTTTTGTTAAAAGATATACAAAAGTTTGGTTGCCTAGCCTCAGAATTGAAAAAAAAAATCTATACAGAGCAACATCTGATACTTCTCTTCCTAATTTGATTAAATTATTTCTGTATTCCTAGGGGAAAACTGTCACTGGTATCATTCAACCTCTTCATCACCTAGAATCGTTCAACCAACTGCTCTGCCAAGGTCAGAGGGGAAGCCATGTGGATGCTGGTGAGATGGTCCCACTTGAAGGACTGAGATGCAGTGGTGGAGGTTCTGTGCGGAGGGACAAGTGGTCCCAGTGAGCCGAGGCCTGCAGCATCCCCTCCTGGTAACAGGATGAGGTTTCTGAGCAGATCTTAGCCTTTGCCTAATAATCTGCTCCCAGGGAGATCTGGCTTTCCTAAATACTGTGACAACCTTGTAAAAACTGGGTCGAACTGGAACAACCTGGGAGTATTCCAAACAATTATTTTATGAGATATGTTTAAAAAGTGATGCTTCTGAAAAACAACCCCCACAGGGTCTAGTCTTACATTTTTACCGCTGTTTAAAAATGCCCTCCAGAACCATCTGTAGCTTGAGTTCCAAAGTACACAGAACAGGCTGATACATTTGGGTGAATCTCCAACAAGGACCAGGGTACTGTGGAGGTTCCAGCCTGCATGCAAAACCCTTGGGGAAAGAATCACTTCTGAGTGAACCAGAGAAATGGATGGATGGATGAATGGGTGGAAGGATGGCTGGATAGACAGATTGATGGATGGATGGATGGATAAAGGGGAAGGATGCATGGATAGATGGATGGATGGATAGATGATGGATTGAAGGATGCATGGATGGATGCATGGAAAGAAGGAAGGACTTCTTTGGTGGACCATAGAACCATACTATATTCCCAGGACATGGCAAAGAATCTGGAAGTCCCTGACTCCCCTCCTATTGTTTCTCGTTTGTTCTGAGACAGTGCTTGCTGGGGTGGGGGAGGCTCAGGTGTTAAGTATCTTGATAAGCACTGACCTCTGTCTGAGGAAGGAAATCACCTTCTCTCTCTGCTCACCGGAGGCTCCAGCAGAGAGTGGAGACTTCTAAATGAGACTCGCTCAGCTTCTCTTAAATTGTTCCTGTCGGACCCCACGGGCTTACATTTTCCAGATACGTCATGTGATGCCAACTGATGCCTAAATGCATGTCACTAATGAGAGTGATTCATCGGGAGGGACCAGAGACTTGGGTGGCATGTGGTTGTGGCAAGCGAGAGAGGACGTGAAGTGTCTGTGTGTGTGTGTGTGTGTGTGTGTGTGTGTGTGAGCTCACCGGGGTACGGGCAGGGGAAGGCTGAGCGCTCAGAGATCAGAGGCTCAATCGATACAGTAGGTGTTTTCCCAGGGGTCTTGGTTCTCGCTGGGTGGGGTCTGGGGAACCTGCCTGAATCCTGAGGAACAGATGGGTCCCCCAACTCATGAAGACAGTGAGGTAGTGACCCCTGCTTTGGGAAGGCGTGAGACTTCTGGATAACGGAGCTGACAACCAAAGGGTGAATATCCTAAACCTTGTTTGGGGGTTAAAAGAAACACAACTCAGCTTCTTTTGGGATCGGAGACAATAAAAACAATGCATGTGTGAGGTATTATTTAATTTGTTGCCTTCCCTCCAGCCCTGTGAGGTCCATGGGGAAGATACCGCTGTCTCCTTTGCACATGAAAAACGAGAAGAAGAAGATGATGATGGTGATGATGATGATGACAGATTGTAGCTACTCTTTATTGTGGACTGTGTTCCAGGGACTGTGCTAAGTAACCACCATATCTTCTATCAATTTTTCTTTAGGACGATTCTATGATTTTATAGGTGGGAAAGCCACAGCTCAAAGAGAGCTCCTTTATTTCTTTCTTTTCTTCCCTCCTTCCTTCCTTTCTCCCTCCCTCCCTCCCTCCCTCCCTCTCTCTCTCTCCCTTCCTTTCTTCCTTCCATCCTTCCATCCTTCCTTTCTTTCTTTCTTTTACAAATATGAACACATCCCCACAACAACCCTGTGAGATAGGTATTATTATTGTTTTCACTTTCAAGTTATAGATGAGCAAACTAGGCACAGAGAGGGTAGGTAACTTACCCAAGGTCACACAGCTAGGAAGTGGCTGAGCCAGGATTCAGAGCCAGAATCTGAGCAGTCCAGGGCCGCCCTGTGCTGCCCTCCTGCAGTGAGTAGGTGGAGGGACCTGGCTGAGTGCTTGAGACTGTCATTTCCTCAGTCACATGAGTACCAGCAGCAGTAAGCCACTGCCTCCCCACATCCTCCCTTTCTTCCAGACCACTTCCTGGGCAAGACAATGAGAGTGCCTCAGGGCGGCCCACGAGGGACTGACCATGGCCATGGCCTCACTTCCCTGAGGGCACTGTCCTGAGTCTTCTGATCACTGGGACTTGAAGCCCCAGCCATGGACAGAAAGGGTCTCAGAAGTGACCATCTCTCATATGCATCAGTGATGGGGCTGGGGTCTCAGCCGTTCTTGGGAAGAGCAGCAGAAGGCTGAGACTGGCAGAAAGGTGGGCTCATCCGTTGCCTGCCATGGGCAGGATGCTGTCAGCTTTCATGGGGCCAAGCAGTGCCGCCCATGGGCCTCCAAGGGCACAGTGTTCTTTCAGCCCTGGTGGCTTTGCCCCAGTGTGGTGTTTCTGAGATTGGCAGAAAGGTGGGCTCATCCATTGCCTGCCATGGGCAGGATGCTGTCAGCTGGGTCCCAGCTTTCATGGGGCCAAGCAGTGCCGCCCATGGGCCTCCAAGGGCACAGTGTTCTTTCAGCCCTGGTGGCTTTGCCCCAGTGTGGTGTTTCTGAGATCTGCTAAGACTGGCCATGGGGCTGCCACCAACAGGCACTGCCCTTGCATGGCTCTGGACCATCCAGACATGGTGCCCGGCGAGGCCAGCAGAGGACCTGGACCCATGGCTGGTTAAAGTAAGATGTCCTCTGTGGACTCAGGGTCCTCTTGTCCTGCCCTGTTCATTGTCTCTTAATCTAGGAGCATCGCAGATGGGACCTAGCCTGTGTCCCCCACTTCTGGCACCCCAGCTTATCAGAGTGCATTGAGGCTGCATGAAGTCGGGGTGGGCTGACTCCCCAGTAATGGCACATGGGGCCAGACCACAGACTTCCCTGGACACCTCGAAGGAATTTGACCTTTATTGTTGGGGTGACAGCCACAGAGGTGCTTGAGCAGGTGAGGGCCGTGCTCAGACCTGGAAGAGTCAGGCCCGCAGGGCCAGGTTCTGGGCAGTAGCGTCCTGAGGGGGCTAAAAACAATGGAAGTTTATTCTGCCACAGCTCTGGAGGCCGGAAGTCCTGTATCAAGGTATAGTTGACTATACTATCATATATAATATATATATGATATATATATGATATATTTGTATCATATATATAATATATATACTATATAATATATGGTATATCTATACTATATATAGTATATTTAGTATATCCATACTATATATACTATATATAGTATATATATGCTATATATAGTATATATATAGCATATATATACTATATCATATATAGTATATATATGATACTATATATATATAGTATATAGTATATACTATAGTATAGTATATACTATACTATACTATACTATCACGTATAGTCAGGGCTGTGCTCTCTCCAGAGGCTCCGGTGTGGGGGTATACTTCCTGCCTTATCCAGCCTCTGGTGACCGCCAGCCGTCCTTGTGGTAGCATCACGCCTTTGCCCTCGTCTTCACATGACCTTCTACTCTCCTCCTCATGTCTCTCTCATGTGTCTCTTATAAGAACACTTGTCATCAGGTTTAGGGCTGGCCCGGAGAATCCAGGATGGTCTCATCTGGAGATCCTTAACTTCAAATCACACCTGCAAAATCCCCTTTTTCCAAAAAAGTAACTTTCACAGGTTCCAGGGCTCAGGAAGTGGACATATCTTTTGGGGGGTCACCATTGAACCCACTGCCATCTCCCATGGACCCCCCTGGACTGAACACCAGGAATACGATTCCTTCCTGTATTTGCTTGAATGTACAGGGAGGGCAGCCAAAGGGCAGAGGAGAGCAGTGTTGGTTTAATTCCTCTTCCATTGGGTAGGGATGCTTTTTTTTTTTTTTTTAAATAATGGCGTGGCTAGCACACGGGCCTTACTGATTGCGCCTGTGTGCTCCTTCAGGATCTGAGGATAATCTCTGTCCCTCTTGAGTCCCTCACCTAACCAGTCTCTGCTGGCTTGTAATTCCCTTGATACGCAACGTCTTCCGTTTTAAAAGGTTCCCATCTTGGTGGTGTGCTGAATAGGGCGATTGGGATTGACATGGATACACTGATGTGTATAAAATTGATGACTAATAAGAACCTGCTGTATAAACAAGCAAACAAAAAAACAGCTAATACTAAACTTTCTTTGGGTTATTTGTATGGAAATATGTTAATATAAATGTTTCAGACATTAAAAAAAAAAAGGTTCCCATCTTGTTACGTTTTCCGTCCAATTTTCTTCCCTTTCTTTTTTCTTTCCTTCCTTCTCTCTTCCTCCCTCCCTCCCTCCTTTCCTTCCTTCCTTCCTAAAGTAAAATTAACAATTTTAAAGCAGCTACTTCTGTGCCATTTGATACATTCACGACATTATGCGATCATCACCAGTTCCAAAGCAATTCATCAGGGAATTGGAAACACTACCATTTAGCTGTCTCCCCCTTACCCCCTGCCACTCCCACCCCCAGCTCTTGGTAACTACTAATCTACTTTCTGACTCTATGGATTTACCTATTCTGGACTTTTCACATAAATGAATCTGTGGTCTTGTGTTTCTGACTTCTCTCATTCGCACAGCAAGGCTCATCATGTGTGCGTGTCAGCGTAGTACACACAGAGAGACTGCCGCTGCCTGCTGGGGACGACGTCCCCTGCCTGTCTCTTCTGGCTCTGAGCTCAGGGGCGTGGCTCTGAGGGTTGTTGGGACCCCCTGGAAGTTGGGTGTCTGTGGTCAGGACTCGGGAAATCAGGATCTCAACATGATATGAAGTGGTGCAGTCAGGGGCTTCCAGCTGCTGCTGGCCACGGCCACCCAGGGCCACAGCCGGCCACGGGGAGAGGAGATGCCTTTCCCACCACATGGCTCGGTGGGGCCCAGGCCTTTGCACAGAGACCCAGGTCTCTAAGCCTCCAGGGAACCGGGGGATTGTACCCAGTTTGCCGAAGGCCCGTCCTGGCTCTGGGCAGCCAGGAAAGGAGCTCGGGGCAGTGCTTGGCAGAGCCACTCAAGATGCCCTGGCTCCCTGTCCACTGACAGCTACTTGTTCTGCCCTTGGCAAGGGGTGTGGGGTCCTGGAGTTTCTTCCCAGGCTTCTGTGTTCCTCGGGAAAAGGCCGAGGCTGGGAGGCTGTCCACAGCCTCCTTCTCCTCCTGGCCATCTGTGTTCCCAGCAGGCTTTCCAAAACCTCTGGTTTGGGTTTTACCTGCTTGTCGACAGGGAGGGGCCCTTTCTGCTCCCCCATACCACCTCCTGCTAATGCAGCATGGGCATTCATCTGCTGCTGGAAGCTGAGCTTTTCGGTAAAAGTTGAGCCCTGGCCTGATGCTCAGGTGGGCAGGTGGACCTCTGTGACCATTGGGAGAGCCTGGGGTAACTGTCTCCCCAAGTTGGGTCTCCATTAGGGGCAGCTGCTAGGAAAGGGACCCATGTTAGCTGATTCTCAAAGCCGGTTCTCACTGTACCTTTCTGGCCTGAGATGCTGCTCCAACCAGCCGGATTCCTGTTTTCCAAGCGCTGCCCTCTCTGGGAGCCGTCTGCCCGGTTGTACGTCTCACCAGCATAGTCCCCAGGGTCTCCTCCCTGGTTCTCTGGGCGGCTCTGCCAGGATGATATCTGATTTCCTGACCTATTAGAGGCTCTTCCCCAGCTCATCACGTTCCAGGACTTGCTGCACTGAGCCCGCCTCTGCTCGTGTTGAGTCAGTCCCCACGCTTCCTTGGTGTCCCCGGCGGAGCGTTGGGACCCCCTGTCTCACCCAGGTAGAGCGGATGTCATAGCTCTGCACTGCTCCCTGCTCACCCCTCCGTGAGCCTGGACGTGTCCCCAGGGCCTCAGCAAGAGCAGTGATGGGTTTGGGTGGTCCCCGCTGGGCTTCAGAATGAGGAGGAGGAAGCAGGTTCAAGGGGTACTAGACTGAGCCCGCCTCTGCTTGTGTTGAGTCAGTCCCCACACTTCCTTGGTGTCCCCGGCGGAGCGTTGGGACCCCCTGTCTCACCCAGGTAGAGCGGATGTCATAGCTCTGCACTGCTCCCTCCTTACCTCTCCGTGAGCCTGGACGTGCCCCCAGGGCCTCAGCAAGAGCAGTGATGGGTTTGGGTGGTCCACGCTGGGCTTCAGAATGAGGAGGAGGAAGCAGGTTCAAGGGGTACTCTTGGGGGGTTCACCCCCTTCCTTGGCACCCAGACCCCCAGCCGCCCCAATCCCTCTGCCCCTGGGGGTCTTGGTGTCAGCCTTGGGAGAGGTGTTCGGGTGCTGGGTGTCTCCTATGACCCTATGGTGCCCGAGAACCCCGTTTGTAGGTCGAGAAGGTTGGGGCGTGGAGCTGGCCGCGGCACCTGGCTCTGGGCCCTCTCCACTCCATCACGCTGCTGACAGCCACCAACGAAACCAAACAGATGGGGGTAAAAGAGCTGGGTGAAATCGCAGCCCCCAGATGCCACAGGAATACAAACGCTTTTGGGTCTCGGGGGAAAACAGCCGCATGGTGTCCTTGCTCACCTCACATTTCTCCCGTTTTTCTAAGAGAGCCATCAGCGTGCCTGATTGCCTGGGAGAGCCTTGACCTTCCCTTGGGGTGGGGATGGGGGGAGGGGTGGGAGCAGCGCGGCTGGAGAACTCACATCAGAACTCTAGAACCTTCCTGGCGGCCGTTGGACCCTCTCTGAGGGGTGGTGGGGCGCAGCACCTGTTCCGTTGTCCGGGAGGGGTGGGCGGGGGTCCCCCTCCCATGGGTCTCGGGGGAAAACAGCCGCATGGTGTCCTTGCTCACCTCACATTTCTCCCGTTTTTCTAAGAGAGCCATCAGCGTGCCTGATTGCCTGGGAGAGCCTTGACCTTCCCTTGGGGTGGGGATGGGGGGAGGGTGGGGAGCAGCGCGGCTGGAGAACTCACATCAGAACTCTAGAACCTTCCTGGCGGCCGTTGGACCCTCTCTGAGGGGTGGTGGGGCGCAGCACCTGTTCCGTTGTCCGGGAGGGGTGGGGGGGGCTCCCCCTCCCGCAGGGGAAGCAGAGAGCAGGAGCTGGTGCCTCCCTGCTCCGTGGAGAGCTCTCCAAGGCCCCCAGGCCCGCGGCCTCCTCCCCCACACGCTGTCTCCCCCAGGTCGGACTGGAAGCTGATCAGATCAACCCACTGCCGAGGGAGCGCCCGGCAAGGCCCCTGCCTCTGGCTGAGCTTCAGGCTGACGCCTTCCCTTTGTTAAATCCCATTTCTCCATTAAAAAAAATCCCAGTCTTCGCGGCTTTTCTTTTCTTTTCCTTTTTAAAAACATTTTATTAAAGTACGGTTAATTTACAATGTTGTGTTAGTTTCAAGTGTACAGCACCGTGATTCAGTTATACATATGGCTTTTATTTTCTTGACTCTAGGAAACTGACTTTTTCTCTTGAAGGAAGAAATGGGATTCTGGATTCTTCTGTGTGTCCTAGTTGCAGGCGTGTGGTCTTGATTTTCCAACAAGGCGGTGGGTTCACAGAGGGCATAGACCACCTTGGCGGGCAGGGAAGTTTGGAACCGCAGAGGTGAGCAGCTCAGTGCTGGGCTCACACGGGGCTTTGGTTGACTGTATACATGGGTCGTGTGTGTGTGTGGGCACACGTGTGCATATGTACATACTCTTGCACGTTTGTGTATTGTGTGAATGTGTCGAGACACTGGAGGGGACACTTGTGTGCCCGGCGCTGCTTCTGATCCCGGCCTCATACTGGGACCAGGAGCAGCCCCACCCCTTGCCCTCACCCCGAGTGCCATCTGTGCAGTTGGGTCGCGTCCTGTCCCTGGACGCCACCTCCTTGCTGGCTGTGCCCCAGCTCTGCTCACCGAGCCCCTTGATGGATTCTCTTACCCAGTTCTGATGACTCGCTCTTCTTGCTTGGCTTTAATTAGGTCCCATAAAGCATCTCCTGCTGAGAGGTCCGGTTCAGTACTCACTATATCTTTCAGGTTCAAAGAAACTGGAATCTTTCCTTTTAGAAATTTAACAGAACCTTTCATGCTGTAAGGGCTAAATGCCCTCCAGATTCCTCGTCTTCGCCAAAGTAACTCTGAGAGGCATTGTTTTTATTACTGGAGAAGATTACTGGTTTTCTTATTTCTCTCTCCAATGTCTTTTTGGATGCTGCAATGGGCCCTGGCTTCCCTAGTGTGAGACAAAAATCTCAGTGGTCCGTTCCCAAAGCGAGCAGCATAAACTCTAGTGGAACCTTCTGGAAGCTTCCCCTCTGCTCCTGGCGGCCCCAAGAGAGACAACCTGTTGCTCTGCTTGTCATGAAGAATATTTCTTTTCCTTCCTTTGATACCTGCTCTACACTCTTGTGAGGGGGTGCCGACAATAAAACTGAAGTAAGACCACGTGAAGCCACCCTCTACGGGGTGTAATGGCCTGGCTTGTTCCTGCTGTCGACTAAAATAATCAATAAACAATCAAAAATAAGAACAGAAAAGGGTTTTACTTGAGCCAAAATGAGGACTAGAGCCTAGAAGCCAGCCTCTTAGATGACTGAGGTTCTACCCCAGAGAAGTACGGTTTTTAGCAGAGTTTTATGTCTTATCAGAACAAAGAACATTAAACAGGTCAGGGATACATTCCTTCAAGGTTTCAAAAAAACCAGATCAGCACGTTCACAGCAAGTCAGGATGGCCTCTGCACCTGGGAAGGGAGTCTTATCATCAAAGGAGGATCAGGGCTTCTCTAGTGGCGCAGTGGTTAAGAGTCCGCCTGCCAAAGCAGGGGACACGGGTCCGAGCCCTGGCCCGGGAAGATCCCACATGCCACGGAGCAACGAAGCCTGTGCGCCACATCTACTGAGCCTGCGCTCTAGAGCTTGCGTGCCGTAACTACTGAGCCCACGTGCTGCAACTACGGAAGCCCGCACGCCTAGAGCCCGTGCTCCGCAACAAGAGAAGCCACTGCAATGAGAAGCCCGTGCACCGCAACGAAGAGCAGCCCCCGCCCGCCACAACTAGAGAAAGCCTGCTCACAGCAGTGAAGACACAATGCAGCCCAAAATAAATAAGTTTATTAAAAAAAAGAAAAAGAAAAAGGAGGATCAGCTGGCATCCCAGGAAGAGGGGCATTTCATCTTTACTTTTAACATGATGTTCTTCTGGTCAATGCACCTCTCTCCCGTTGGGTGGAGGGGGGTCGGGACCAGCTCTCTTCTCCTGGCCCTGCCTTCCCCACTGGGGGAGCCTTGCTAGTGCAGCACCCCTGCCACGGCTCCTCTCTCCTGCTGGGGCTGACTTTGCCCTTGGTGGGGAGCTGAGTCAGTCTGACTTGGAACCCCTCCATGCCCAGGTCATTCCCTTCAGCCCTGCCTTTACGGTCATGAGGGCGACCACTGTCCTTCACCTGACACTTACCTTGTTTTCCGTTGGTTCAGAACGCAGAACGCACGGAGAGGGGCTGTCATTTCCTGGCCCCCTTGAGCCCCAGCAGGTCCTGGGTGTATGCTCTCTCCCTGCCTAGGTCCCTCCTGCTCTAACCATCACTCTCCCTGGCCGCAGTCTAAATTCTCGGTCCTTCCTGTTATTTTCCTCTTGTAACACTGTGTTTCTTTCCTTTGGGGCAATCGTCACCATTTGTCGTGATGAACATATTTGGGTGTTTTTGTTTGACCTGTCTCCACACCAGGCCATCTCTCACCCCCATCTCGTGTGGCCGCCAGGTAGCCCACAGGTGGGGGAGGTGATGGACTGGAAAGCATCAGAGGCACCGTCCACCTGCTCTGAAGGGCCAGTAGGAACGGCAGTGACGGGGTGGAGGGACATGGGCGGGACCCTCACGTGGGTCACTGTCTCTGGGCTCCAGTTGCCTCATCTGTAAGATGGGATCCTAACAATAGCAGAAGCAACTCACAGGGCTTTGCCCATCAACGCCACTAATATGCTTTGAGAACCTTTCCATTATTTTCCCGTCTGCCGTTACTATGAACGTCTCGGTACTAAGCGTGAGATGCAAAGATTAGAGAAAGCCTTGCTCAGGTGTCCCCTTGGGTCCCACAGAGGTGAGGATGAGAAGAGAGATCCTTTAAGGAATCCGTTTATCAAAGCTGCGTAGGAGGGGAGGCGGCCGAAGTGGGGCGGCTGCTGATCAGAACATTCGGTACGGATTGGACGGTCCCTTGACCCCAGCTTGCCTCCTAATCCCTACCGCAGAAGGGGAGTCTGCTGCTGTCCTTGAGTCCCGCAGGGATGCAATGAGTGAGTGACCCCAGCTGGAGGCAAAGTCAGGTGGCCCAGGGAGGCGGGGACGGGGCACCCCTTCCAGCCCCGCCATTATCACAGGTTTGGGCAATGGAAGCTGGATTTTGTTCTGCAGCATAAATGGGCTTGAGCCTCACTGCATCTTGTACTGAAGGGACCGGTGATGGCACGGGAGGGGGGGCAGCCTGGGGTCCTCCTGCTTTTTCCCCTCCCTCTGAGAGCAGGAGGGAGGAGGCTGGAGACAAGGGGAGCCAGGAGCGGAGCCAGATGCCCAGATGTGATGGTTTTCTATTATCTGCTTACTTACGGATGGCCTGGCCCTCCCTTAGACCACAAGCTCCAGGAGGGAGCGACCTGGCCTGCCTGTTTCCGCTGTGCACGTGGAACCAGCATGTCACAGGGCTCGGCAAGTGTTTCTTGGGTGGCTGAGTGAGAGCACGGGTTAGATTCTGAGAGTCTGAGACCCCAGCTGGCATGAGGTCCCTCACTCTTCCTGGATGCCCTCCGTGGCCTCCCCGTGCAGCCCCACTGCCCATCCCCCCCCAGGCTCACCCACGAGCCCTTTGCAAACACTGCCTCCTGCTTCCTGCCCTTTTGCTTCTGACTTTTTCCGACTCCGTTTGCTCATTGCCGTGAGCGCGTGTGCGCAGAGAAGGGCTGGCTCAGCAGGCCTGGTTTGTCCAGACTCTGCACACTCCTTCCCCGGCCCCTGGAATATCTTGCCAGACAGTAGTGTCTGTTTTCCTGATGCCTTGGGTCACACCAGAGAGTCTAACAATGCGACTTACGGTGGGGGCCTTCACCTCTGCAGGGTCTGGAGACGGAAGGTCCTGTACAGCCAGCCATGCCTGTGTGACTGCCCCCAGCAGACACCCTGGACACCAAGGCCTGGTTGGGCTTCCCTGGTTGACCACACCTATTGTGTGTTGTCCGTCGTCATTTCCAGAGAAGCTGTCACTGTTGGATGTCCCTGTGGGCTTGGTCCCTCTGCTGGTTTTAGTCTGAATCCCTTCACTCTAACAAACCATAACCACAAGTACCATGACTTTTCTGAGTTCCGTGAGTCCTAGAAAAACACTGGACCTGAGAGTGGTCGTGGGGACGCCCCAAACACACTGTGCTAGTGGAGGGTGGACAGAACTTAGTTAGATTTCCTGTAACTTTAAATTCAGATGCAATTCCAAATTTATACCAAAGTTGCAAGAATAGTGCAAGGAATTCTTATATTCTCTATCTGAATTCAACCATTGTTCACATTTTGACCAACCCGCTTTATCATTCTCTCTCTTCATATCTATGATCTATCTACCTGTCTACCATCTATCTATTATCTATCTACCATCTATCTATTATCTATCTATCATCTATCTATATATCTATTTACTATCTATCTATCATCTATTATCTATCTATCATCTATTATCTATCTATCTATCATCTATTATCTATCTATCTAGGACCTGAGAGTGGTCGTGGGGACGCCCCAAACACACTGTGCTAGTGGAGGGTGGACAGAACTTAGTTAGATTTCCTGTAACTTTAAATTCAGATGCAATTCCAAATTTATACCAAAGTTGCAAGAATAGTGCAAGGAATTCTTATATTCTCTATCTGAATTCAACCATTGTTCACATTTTGACCAACCCGCTTTATCATTCTCTCTCTTCATATCTATGATCTATCTACCTGTCTACCATCTATCTATTATCTATCTACCATCTATCTATTATCTATCTATCATCTATCTATATATCTATTTACTATCTATCTATCATCTATCTATTATCTATCTATCATCTATTATCTATCTATCTATCATCTATTATCTATCTATCATCTATCTATCATCTATCTATCTATCTATCTATCATCCATGTATCTATCTGCATTCGAATGTCTCCAACAGTCCCAATAACACCCTGATACCTGCTGTTTATCACTGTCCAGGGTCTAATCCAGGGTCACGTGGGGCATTTTGTTTTCCTTCTACCTTCAATCTGGAACAGTCCCTCAGCCTTTCTCGGGGAACTTTGACTTTGGCATCATGAAAGGTAACAGGCATTTATTTTGAAACGTCCCTTAGTTTGAGTTTTCTCTCGTGTCCTCATGTTTAGATCCAGGTGACCATTCAGCAGACAGATTCTTGAAGGGATGCTGTGTCTGGAGGCTCAGGATGTCTGGGTACAAAGGCTTCTGATGGTGACCACCTGCTTTGGGGAGTGTCCACCAGGTTCGTTACCTATCGGAAGTTACTTGTTTCCCTTTATAATCACCAGGAGATACTTTGAGATTAGGTAAATATTGTGCCCTTAGGTGAACTTTTACATCCACTCGTTTTAGCCTGGGCTGATCATTTCCTAATTCCAGCATTCCTTCTGCATTCATTAATACGCATTCCGTAAGGAAGAGCTTTCCCTTCCCTCCCTTGAACTTATTAAACTTACCATATTAGTATTTGTTAAATTTGTTTATATTAATCTATTGTATCTATTATATTTTTATTTATTAAATTTATTTATTCATCGACTTAGATATGTCTGCACTCATGAGTTCCTCTGTTTTTCGATGGGCTATCATCCATTACCATCATTATTTACTTTTCTGCTCAAATAGCCCTAGATTTGGCTCATGGGAGCCCCTTCCCCTGGCTGCTGGGCCCTCTGACAGCCCAGCATCCTTCTCTGAGTATGTCCTCGCACCAGGCTCACCTGTACTCACCATTTCTCCGGGTATCTTGGTCAGACTTTCTCCTTTGTGTTCTTAGCTGCTGACCACACCCTTCAGGGGCTCGGGGGCCTCAGTGCAGGATCTTAGTGGGCTGAAGCGGATGCCTCCCAAATAGTCCATGTTTGCGGAATGGAGATTGTGGTTTGGAGATGTGTGTGTTTCCATTTTCAGGCTTGGAGCATGACCAGGTTAAAATCAACTCCTCTCTGATCAAGATGCCTAAGGAAACATGCAGACACCTTGTTGGCCCCAGCACGTCAGGGCCTTACATAACCTTCTTCACAGGATGGGAAGCTGAACATGGCGATGACTTCCAGCCTCCTGAAATACACGTTTCCAGCATGGTGGGCAATGACCAAGGGTTCCCTCCCTGCCTTCCCTTCTGCCCCGAGGGCAGGGGCTTCTTAAGCTCTCTGCAGCCTCCAGATACCCGTGTAGAGTCTCCTGCTAGGCAGAAGCTCAGCAAACATTTGCTAATCCTTTGCAACCTGCATTTGTGTGTGTGTGTGTGTGCTTGCGTGTGTGAATGCATGTGTGAGCGCCTCTGCGCGTGAAGGCATGTGCCTATGCGTGTGTGTGAACGCAGGTGTGTGTGTATGTACGTGCATTCGAGCACATGTGCGTGTGGGCCTGTGTGCGTGAGTGTGGGCCTGCCCCGTATGTGTGTACATGTGAGCATATATGCACGTGTGTGCACGTACCTGTGTGTGTGCGTGAGTGTAGGTCTGTGTTTATGTGAGTGTCTGGGTCCCAGGCTGCTCTGAAGAACTCTCCTGCTTCCCAGCCACCCACGTGCGGGAACGGTAATTTATTAGGGTTAGCAAAGACGCAAATCCTTTCTGCTTAGGGAGGGGACAAAGAATAGCCACAGACATATTTAAGGGCATGAGTCTGGGAGAAAAGAATGTAAGGGATGTCAACTTTCACACCAGGACCACGGAGACTGGCCCTTGCCCACCTGCCATTCCCTCCTTCTGAGAGTGAGTCCCCCAACTCTAGGGGCATTCAAGCCCAGAGGAGCCCCTCAGGTGGTTTGGATGGGCTGGCCTCTAGGATTCCTTCCTACTCTGAGGGGGAACGGCTCCCCCAGACCTGGATGCGACCCTGCGAGGAGAGGGGCCTGGTCATGTTTGCTTTGATCCTCCCACCCCCCCATTCCGCACAAGAGTCCCCACCCGGAGGTCCTAAGGAAGGACTCTGATGTTACTTCTCACTAAAGTGGAAATGGCTGAATAGGCCCGAGGTATGTCTCCTTCCAAGTTTGCATTTTTCTTTCTTTTTAATGTTTGCCAAGTCATTCCATTGACTGGGCCAGCCTCAATGCCACATCCTTCTGTGACTTCTGAATAAACTTTTACAACCTCCTTGGGGATGTGTGCGCGCGTGTGTGTGTGTGTGCGTGTGTGTGTACGCGCGCGTGTGTCCTATCCTTCTTTTATAGGCCAGGTAAGGCCAGTGAGACTCAGAGAGGTCAGTGATCTCATCTAATTACGCTGCATCCGAGAGAGAGAGAGAGCGAGAGAGAGAGCGAGAGAGAGAGAGAGAGAGAGAGGGAGAGAGAGAGAGAGAGAGGGAGAGAGACTGCCAGCCTCAATCCCCTACCAGCCCCACCTGGGACTGAAGGGCAAGGTGTGGCTTCTTCTTACCCTCACGTTCAAGGCCAAAGACTTTCAGCCATGGTGAACTGACAGGGCTAGGCCTCCCTCCCTCCCTCCGTTCTCTTCCTGGCAGATGTGTTCCTGGAATATTCCTCTCATGCTCCTACCCCAGGGCCTTTGCATCTGCTCTTCCCACTGCCTGGATGCTCTGCCCGGTGTTGGCATGGTGCCCTCCTGCCCGCATTCAGGGAGATCTGTGATCTCCTCTATCAGGCCTTCCGGGCCACAGGTAACTGCCCTGCTCAGGTACACCACCCATCACTGAAACCGAGCAGGACCCTGTGGGGTTCTTGGGCACAGAAGCCCTTCTGTGTTCCCCATTTCTTGTTTGTAGGGAATAGGCTTCAGCCTCCATGACCTTCTCTGAGTTCCAAAGGACAGATTCAAACAGTTGCTAATCAGGGAAGGGAGGGGATGCAGAGACAGGGGAGGAACAGTCAAGAAACAATAGTGCAGCCTCGGGGCAGGTCCTGGTTCCAACTCGAGGGATGCACATGACAATATCTTCACCCTTTATAGAACTAAAACCCCCCAAAAATGGAAGATGTTAACTACCTGATGAAGCATTCTTCATTCCAGAGAGAAGGTCACAGTTTGATAGCCTTGAGAACCACAGAAACTCATCAGGAGACCCCCTGATGCCAGATTAAAGGGAAGCAGGCCCTGCAGACACCCTGATCCTTATCAGTAACCCCACCCTTGAACCATTGCTATAAAACTCCTCACCAGATCCCCCTGTGTGGGGACACACAGCTTTGAAGGCATTAGCCCTGTGTTTCCCCCTTTGCCTGGCAAAACGACAAAGCTGTTCTTTTCTATTTCACCCAAAACTCTTGTCTCTGAGATTCTGTTTGGCACCGGTGCACAGAGGCCGAGTTTTGGCACCAACCCCCCTGTATCCAGTTCACTCCTTTCTGCCCTCCCCAACCAGAGCACCAGCTTTCTGAGGGCAGGCATTTTGCCTGGACTCTGGCCCCAGGCAAGTGGAAGGAGCTGGGCCAGCATGGGGGCAGGTGGGGCTGTCTCTATCTGGCTCTCTGGGCTCCAGGGAGCCGGAGGGGCATTGCCTGCAGGCCTCCCTGCCAGACGCTGGGGCCACGGACAGCTGGCCCTACACCTGACCCCCCATCTCAAAGTCCACGGGCTTGCGGGGCTGCTCCACAAAGTTGCTTCAAAGCGGTCCCTAAGTTGTCACTTTGGACAAGATAAGCACAGACATTGAGAGTAAGCTTAGAAGCTGTGTAGCCATTTTCAGGGTAATTTATGTCTGTTGCATCTAATAAAGAAATTGGGGGCTCGTATTTTGTGTCTTTCCTCATTTCATTTGTCTAGCTGCTCATTTTCACCATATTTTACAAAAGTACAGGTTTGTGACAAATTGAAGATAAAAACCTGTGTCCTTCTCCATAGAGAGTTGATAAGCTGGCTTTAGAGAACGATCCTGTTTTCAGGGACAGCAGTCAGGGAAAATTGGTGGCCCTGCACAGTGGCCTGAAAGGAGCGCTGAGGGGAACAGGGCAACACGGGCGGGTCAGAGGAGACACAGGCCACCAGTGACTGTGTAGGAGCCCATCCCTTAGAGCCTGGGGAATGATTAAGGGAAGATGGGATTGGGAATCTTCCAATACCTGAAAGGCTCTCCTGGGCGGGGCCAACCACATCCATGTAGCTCCTACCGATAGGATGAGAATTTTGTCTCTGGCAGACACTGAGACATAAGGCACGCCACAGAGATACTGCGGGTTTGGTTCCAGACCACTGCAGTGAAGTGAATATCGCAATGCAGCGGGTCACATGAATTTTTTGGTTTCCCAGTGCACATACAAGTTATGTTTACCCTATACTGTACCCTGTTAAGTGTGTAATAATAATATTATGTCTAAAAAACAATGCACATACCTTAATTCAAAAACACTCTATTGCTAAAAAATGCGAACCATCGTCTGAGCCTTCAGTGAGTGGTAGTGATCTCGGAGAGGCAGCAGCAGTGAGTGGTGGCTTGAAGCGAGATCTTAGTGCCCTCCCAGGAATTGAACCTGGGCAGCCTGGATGAAAACCAGGAATCCTAGCCACTAGTTCACCAGGGGCTAGAGTCTAGAAGCAAAGTTCCCCTGGCTCTTACCCCCACTGAAAAATGCATTTCTCAAGGAGGCAAAAAGTGTAAAAACAGGTACAGAGTTTATCATTAGAGACATAACACAACACGTGGGAGAGCTCACAGAGAAACTGTTTAGTTAAGACAGAAGCAGGGCAGAGATGCACACCCGGAGAGGAAGGGTGTGGGCGTCCCCCCTAATGAGGAGGAATGTTGAAGAGGGGTTAAGTCATTTATATGGGGCAGTTCTTCCGGGTCTTTGTTTACCTTTGGCCAATTATCTGGGTTTCTTTTTCCACACCTGACCTGCCCTAGGACCCTCCCCAGCCTGTGTGTACAACTTTTCTCCAAGATGGATTCCGGCCCAGAGGCCTAAGGGGGGCCTTGGCATCACCTATTCTGGGTGATTTTTGACCCCCAAGGAGCCTTTCTGCACAGGTGCAATGTCTCCCTTGCCCCAAGGATGGGAAATATAAGACCTCTTGATCTTTTACTCAAGCAAGGTTTAGCCCCTCTCTGTTCCTGCCATGACTGTTATCATAAAGTGTCCACAGGAGACAAAGTCCAGCTATTTACCCTGTTTCTCTTGTTATTTCTATCTCGAAGGGCAGACAGGAGGCTGGTCATAAATATCTAACCTGGAGCCCACCTATCTCCTGTCTCAGGAAATGCAAACAGGAGGCTAGTTGTAAGTATCCAGCCTGAAGCCCACCTTTTTCCTGCCCCAAGAAATGTAAACAGGAGGCCAGTTGTAAATGCCTAGCCTGGAGCCCATCCATCTCCTGCCTCAGTAGCAGTTAACATCAAAGATCACCGATCACAGATCACAGACAAGTATAATAATAATGAAAAATTCTGAACTATTGTGAGAATCACCGACATATGACACAGAGACACAAAGTGAGCAAATGCTGTTGGAAAAATGGCGACGACAGACGTGCTCAGTGCAAGTCTATTTTACAAACCTTCTATTTGTAGAAAATGCAGTATCTCTGAAGCGCAGTAAAGCAAAGCCCAATGAAACGCGGTCTGCTTGTAGGCCCTAAATGGAGCGTGAACTGCAGAGTACCAGCCCATCCATTCATCTTCCACCCATCCATCCATCCCAGGTTTATTAAGCACCTATCACGCTGATGATTAGAACAGGCGCCTCAGTTCCAGGTGCCAAGGCTACAACAATGGACAAAGCAAGCCAGTCCCTGCCCTCCAGGGGCTGACACCCTAGTGGAGGAGAAAGGTAAGCCAGAAAGTAATCAAGTACAGCAATTCCACATTGTGCTAAGTGCTACGAAAGGGAACGAGAGTACAGGGTGGGAAGGATTGACTTTGGTTGGGGGTTGACCGGAAGCAGGAGACGGAGCCACTGCCGGGGGTGTCTGGGGAAGGGGGTGCTGGTGGAAGAGGCAGAGGGGTGCGTCCAAGAAGCTGGGAGAAAGTGTTAACACATTGATGGAACAAAGTGAGGCTGGAGAGTTAGGCAGGGCCAGACGGGGCCAGGCCTTGTGCACCATGGTGAGTCCTGCAGGGGATACTCTGGGCATAAAGGT
The DNA here is from genome assembly GCF_003031525.2 of Neophocaena asiaeorientalis asiaeorientalis. NCBI lineage: Eukaryota > Metazoa > Chordata > Mammalia > Artiodactyla > Phocoenidae > Neophocaena > Neophocaena asiaeorientalis. Next base: position 163,480 of record NW_020174791.1, read on the forward strand.
AGGCCCTGGGGGCTTCAGCCAAAGGAGTGGCCTGATCTGACCCACAGGGAAGTACATTTGTCTTTGGATGGGAGAATTGCTCTAATAAGGACAGCTGTCTAATAATGGGGTGAGCTCCCCACTCCTGGAGGTATTTAAGTGGGATGCGATGAGCGTCTGCCAGGCACGCTGTATTCCTGAAAGGGGCGGGGTCCTTCTGAGGACCCTCCCACTGATGAGACTCTGGGACTGCAAAGTCAATGTCCCCGAGGCTGTGCCCTTCAAGTGGGTGAGTGACACCGGCCAGGTGTGAGTGCCCATGTGGCACTTTGGGCCCAGGGGAATGGGGCAAGTCGGCCAGGTGCCACTTGCTGGTGGCTGCAGGAGGGTGGGCCTGTGTCATCAAATCTCCAGCTTTCTCAAGCAAACCCAGAGGTTGGGATTTTATACATAACCTCCTGAGTTTTAAGTCTGGCCTTAAATGACCTGGTGGGCCCTTGTCTCTGGACTGGATCCAGGTGGCAGATGTCTGTTTGCAAGTCCTGCAGGGACCCAGTCCCTGCGTTGGTTCTGCCATTCAGGTGTCCCAGCTCTGCTGCCTTTGAGGAGCTGACCATCTGGAGGGCGCAGCCCCTCACATTCTGGAAGGTTCTGGAAAAGGAGGTGTGGCTGACCCCCCCCCCAGAGGCTTCTTACCACTTGTCTGGGATGCCTCGTGCTCTGACTCGAGCTCAGTTCTGTTCAGGGCCTTCACACACGATCCTCAGGAGACACTGAGGGCTGCCCCTGGAAACGCTGCAGGACCGAGAGGGCACCCTCTCTCTCAGGGCTGCTCTGCCCCTCCCCGGGTGTAGGGGCCCCCAGACCCACGGGGAGGTGGCATTTGTGCAGCGTCGAGGTGGGGGAAGGGATGGTGAGTAGCAGGTGGGAAGAGAAGCCCTTATTTTAAATTTTATATATACTTTTCCCTTTTAATGAGGTAGTTCATGATCATTGTAGAATATTTAGAAAACACAGAGAAGCAAAAGGAAGGAAAACCCCACCTAGGGTCTCGCCACTCCTAGAAAAGGGTGGTTGATATCTGGTACCCCCCTGCTTATTTTGAGGGAAGGTGTGGTGGTTTTAACTGAGGCTGTAAATGCTTTGACTCTCCTCCCTATGAGAGGTGGGGTCAGTGCCCAGCCCCTTGTCTGGAAGGGTCTTTGTGAACGGCTCCACAGACCGAGTATGGTGAACGTGGCCCTGCGACTTCTGGGTTAGGTCATAAAAGGCCAAGCATTGTGCCCCTAGTTAACCAGAACACAGGCTCTTGGAGCCCTGAGCTACCACGCTAAGAATTCCGCTGCAGGTGCTCTGGTGGACGGTCCTGGCTGTTCTGTCCTTGTCACCTCAGCCCAGGCGCTGGGCGTGTGAGTCAAGATGACGTCTTGGAGGCAACCTCCAGCTTCCCCCTAAGCTGTGTGTGTTGTGCCAGCCAAGGTCCCCTGTGCCCTGGAGCAGAGAGAAGTTGGCCCGTTGTGCCCCTTGCCATGCTGGGCCCACAGAATCCAGGAGCAGAGCCAAAGGGCACCAAGTTTTGGCACGGATTGTTAAAAGCAGCAGCAGAGGGGCTTCCCTGGTGGCGCAGTGGTTGGGAGTCCGCCTGCCGATGCAGGGGACACGGGTTCGTGCCCCGGTCCGGGGAGATCCCACATGCCGCGGAGCGGCTGGGCCTGGGAGCCATGGCCGCTGAGCCTGCGCGTCCGGAGCCTGTGCTCCGCAACGGGAGAAGCCACAACAGTGAGAGGCCCACGTACCAGAAAAAAAAAAAAAAAAAAAAAGCAGCAGCAGAGAACCAGGGTGAGCGTCATTATAGCATCACGTGCAGTCTTTTCAGCTTGCTTCATCCCCCTCAATATTTCATGAGCATCTTTTCATGTCATTAAGTATTTTTCTACAACATCGGCTTTAATGACTGCATAATATTCCGTGGTACGGATGTACTATAATTTATTTGGCCGATCCTGCAGGTTAGAGCTGGTCTGTAACCAATCTCCCATCACCACTATCTCTCTCCCACCCTTGTGCCGACTCCCACCCCACTTTGCTTGGGGTCCAGCACCCCACACTGGCTGCTTCCACCCCCCTGCTCTGTCCAACAAAGATGTTATAAAAAAAAAAAGACATATGCACCCCCCCAAAAATTTTTTTTAAAAAATTGAAGTGTAGTTGACTTACCATGTTGTGTTTCAGGTGTACAGCAAAGTGATTCAGTTATACATTTATCTATCTATATATCTATATCTATTCTTTTTTCGGATTCTTTTCCATTATAGGTTATTACAAGATACTGAGTATAGTTCCCTGTGCTCTACAGTAGGTCCTTGATAGTACACTATTGTTAGCAACAATCCCCATGCTGTACATTAGATCCCAGAACTTGTTAATTACATTCCTGGAAGTTTGTACTCTTTGACCAATATCTCCCCATTTCCCCCATGGTAACCACCACTATACTGTTGTTTCTCTGAGTTCAGTCTTTTTTAGATTCCACATATAAGTGGTTCCATATGCAATATTTGTCTTTCTCCATCTGACTTATTTCTCTTAGCATAACGCCCTCAAGATCCATCCATGTTATTGCAAATGGCGGGATTTCTTTCTTTTTCATGGCTGAATAACATGCCATTGTGTGTGTGTGTGTGTGTGTGTGTGTGTGTGTGTGTGTGTATGTATCTCCATTCATCCATCGGTGTACACTTAGGTTGTTTCCGTATCTTGGATATTGTGAATAATGCTTCAGTGAACATGGAAGTGCAGACATTTCTACAAGATCCTGATTTCAATTCCTCTGGATTTCTACCCAGAAATGGAATTGCTGGATCATATAGTAGCTCTATTTTTAAGTTTTTGAGGAACCTCTATACTGTTTTGCATAGTGTCTGTGGCTGGTGCTTTAACTCCATCGTCAAGGGTTCTTGCTACATGGCTGCTGATGGGTCCGGCAGGGCTGGACACACCCCCGGCCCCAGGCCTGGCTCCCAACAGGAAGAGTATAACCTCATGGCTAATGAGGTTGACCAGAATTCAAACTCTAACTTGAGCACTTACTGGCTGTGTGACCTTGGGCAAGTTACTCAGCCTCTCTGAGCTGCCCTTTCCTTACCTGTAGTTGAGGATAAAAGCAGAACCTACCACATCATAGGCTGATGTAAGAGTTTAATAGAATTATGCATGTAAACTCCTTAACATGGTGCCTGGCACCTAATAAGTGTCCGATATTACTTTTTCTGGAGCATGTTAGATAAAGCTGTCCACGTGAGAAACAGTTCTAATATTGGTCAATCAGTGTCCCCGGCTCAGATACGATGACTGACCTTCAGGTTAGCCCTCCCAGTGGTGACCACTGTGGTTTTCTCCACCACAGTGATTGCTCCTGAACAAGACTGTGTAATTAAAATAATGTATTGTAATAGAACTCTCTGAGTGCCTTTGTAAAGACCAGAATGTAGGGTGACCCTTCTCTTGTTTTTCTTTTTTTAAAACAGATTTATTGCAGAATAGTAGGAATAACTGGGTGGTGTTAGCCTCCAGCTGTGTGCTTCTTTACCAGAGTTGTTTAGGCTATCCTAGATCCTTTGCCTTTCTCCATGAATTTTAGAACCAGCTTGTCAATGTCTGCATAAAGCCTTTGGGGATTTTGACTGGGATTGTGTTGAGTCTGTAGATCACTTGTGACTCCCTCTTTCCTGAATTTCCTTTTGGGGAACAAATGCGTAAAATTGTCTGACCTGTCCGGGACGTGGGGTCTCAGAGGCTCATGGCTCAGTTTACCTGCCTGGCTCCTTGCGGTGTTTCTGAAGATCTGTCAAGGAAAAGTCATGAATGAACACAGAAACAGCGCATTGCATGGCAGGTCTGCCCTCAGCACTCCAGTTACATGTGGTCCCCGTGACCCACAACAGCTCTCCTGCCCCATTTTATAGACAAAGGGGCAGAGGCACGAAAGTTGTATAAGCTGCCTGTGACCGCAGCTGCCAGGTGGAAAAACAGAACTTCAGCCCTGCACCCCGTGCCTGCAGCAGGCTCACAGCCAATGTTTTAGGATCCACCAGCCCAAGCAAACTCTCCACATGATGCAACCCATCTTCCAGTTTGGGGATGAAAAGGTGACAGGTAGACAAATAGAAACAACTGTATTTACATAGATTCCAAGGCAAGAGCGCAAAGAGTGGTTCCTTAGAAAGAAGATAAGAATTAGACATCGAAACCATGGGACCCAGCGATTCCACCCGAGAGAAATGAGAATGTGTGCACACAGTGTTCACAGCAGCACTGTTCACAACAGCCAGAGGTGAAAACGTCTCAAATGTCCATTGACGGACGAATGGGCAAACGAAGTGTGATGTATTCACGCAATGGACTATTGTTCCTCCACAGAAAGGTGTGAAACCCTGACATGTGGACAAACCTTGAAATCATGGCGCAGAGTGAAAGGAGCCAGACACAAAAGGTCACATGTTATATGATTCCGTTTCTATGAGACATCCAGAAGAGGCAAATCCACAGAGTCAGAAGGTGGATCAGTGGTTGCCAGGGGCCGGCGGAAGGGAGGGATGGAGGGAGATAGCTGAGGGGTGCAGGGTTTCTTTTTGGAGCGATGAAAGTATTCTAAAATGGGCTGTGAATAGACTAGAAAAACCCCATAGACTTGTGAGCTTTACATGAATGAGCTGTTAAAAAAATAATGATAAAGAAAAATGAAAAGAGCAATACCAAAGGTCCGTCTGTGGTGAAATAAAGCTCGCCTTAGGTGTTTTCTAAGAGCTCCCCACATCTGCACCCCACCCCCGCCCCAGCTTTTGTGAAGTGACTTCACAGTGTCCTGGCCGCCTGGGTCCCCCACCATGGTGCCGTCACTGCCCCTTCGCATCCTCTAGACACTGGCTTTGGGCTGCCTCTTTCCTGCCTGCTCCTGGGCAGCAATGACCCGGCCTCGGCCTCATCCCCATGGGGCCCCTGGCTCTGACTTCTAAGACGCTGCTTAGCCTGTGATAAACTCCTTCATCTCCACAAATACAACTTCTCTGGGCTGGGACTTTGTCTCCTTCTCTTCTGCATCCCTCTGTGTCTAAAAGAGTGCCTGGTACACAGTAGGTGCCCAATAAGTGTTTTTAAATGAACGAACACAGATATTATCCTGTCTAGCAGTGTTACCAATGAAATAGGAGATTTCTGAAAACCTGGTGCCTTAATGCAAAAAAATGGATTAAAAAAATTGAGGCAGAGTTCACATAACACAAAATGAACCTTTTTTAAGTACATAATTCAGTGGCCTTTAGTCTATTTACCACTTTGTGTGACCATCAGGACTATCTAGTTCCAAAACATGTTCATCACCCTCAAGGAGACCCCGTCGCTAGTAGCGGTCACTCCCCGTTGCCCCTCCCCCAGCCCCTGGCCACCACTAATCTACCTCTGACTCTGGGCATTTGTCTGTTCTGGACGTTTCCTGGAAATGGAATCATACACTGTGTGACTGTTTGTGTCTGACTTCTTTCGCTCAGCGTCATGTTTCAAGGTTCGTCCAAGTTGCAGTGTGTATCTGAACTTCATTCCTTTTCATGGCTGAATAACATTCCATTTAATGGGTGTGATATATTTTGTTCATCCATTCATAAGTCTACAGGCACTTGGGTTGTTTTGGGGAATGAATTTCAAATGTCTAGGATGGAGCTGGGGGGGCTTTTGAAATGCCCCTTCCCTGTGACTTTCCCTCCCTCCTGGGCTCACCTGAGGCCTTGGCGGCAGGCCACCAGTGGGAGTTAGATGCGGGTACAGGAGCTTCTCCAGCCTCTGTGTGAAAATGGGAGGGGAGGTGCTGGTTGCTTTGACAGTAGCAAGCCAGAAGTGTTGGTTAATATTTGGAGATTTTTTACCTTGGTGTCAGCTTCACCTTCATTAAATCAGAAAATGTATTAAAAAACAGAGAGGAGCCTGGAGGGGTGGGGGTGGGCGGGGCTCTCAGGAGGTGTCCATCCCGCAGCAAGTGGTCACTCTGTAGCTCCCTCCTGGCTGGAGGCCAAGCCTCCCGAATCGCCCCCTTGGCCATGACTGTCCGGCCCACAGCCCTCCCAAAGTCGCGGGTGCAAGAAGCAGAGTCATCCCGCGGGGCCCGTGCCTTGCTGCTGAGGTCGGGAGCTGTAACTGACGAGGAATCTCTGCAAAGGTCCCTGATTCCGCAGTTCAGATTCAAGGACACGGAGCGACAGGGGCGCAGTGGACACGGAATGGGGACCTGGCTGCTCCTGGACCCTCCTCCACTCCTGGCCTGCCTGGAGCCCAGGCAGCACGGGCACCTGCTCCCAACGGCCTGGGAGCCGCGCCCAGACCCTCGCAGCCCAGGCGCTGCTCCCGGCCTCCTCCTCCAGGAAGTCAGCCTCAAGCCCTCCCTTCCCAGAAAGGACGGAATTCGGTCTGAGCTGAGACCTGCAGGGAGGGAAGTTGAGCAAAATCATACCTGAGCACATTACAAACCATCCTCCCCACGGCTGCTCCTGCTTGGACGTTTGATGTCTGCAGAAGGTCCTGGAGACGGCTGCATGCTGTCACACACGGAGGTCGGGACTGGTGACAGGCAGGACTTGGTGTTCAGAGAGGATGAAGTGGGAGGGCTCTGCTTGCAGTGAGGACCAGACTGGGCCCCTTCCCTCCCTGTGCCACCCCCCCCCCCACCCCCCTCCC
>NW_020174791.1:170246-180022 GCF_003031525.2 Neophocaena asiaeorientalis asiaeorientalis
CACCAGGGACAACGCCTCCTCTGCAAGGCTGCTGTGAGGGGCACATGTAGTGGGGCAGTGGCTGCAGTTTACAAAGGGAAGGGGCTGTACCTGTCACTGGAGTCCAATACGATCTGTGGGTGGTAGACACAAGCAGGAATTTCTATCTGCATCTTCCTTGGAAGGAGCGGAGAGAAGAGAAGGGTCTTACCTAAGGTCATGAAGACTTCAGGGCCACCTTGAAGTCTTGGTGATTAAGTCACCTATGTAACAAAGCTGAAGATGAAATTAAGATCCCAAATCAGTCGACTTTGAGTTGACCTGGGGTGAGCCTGACCTAATCAGGTGAGTCCTTCAATGGGACCAGACCTTCCAGAAGGAAGATGTTCTCCTTCTGGCCTTGAAGAAGCGTGCTGCCATGTGTGAGCAGGCCAGGTGGTTTGGGCCTGAGGGTGGCCTGTAGGAGCTGAGAGTGACAGGAACCTCAGTGCTACAAATGCTAGAACTGGATTCTACCAACCCCTCAGTGGGGTTGGAAGAGGACCCTGGGCTCCAGATGAGAACACAGCTGGCTGACACTTGATTTCAGCCTCTGAGACCCTGAGTGGAGGATTTGGCTTTCCTGCCCAGAATCCCGACCTATGGATGCTGAGAGGTAAGAGATGTCCATTGTTGTAAGTCAGTAAGCTAGTATTAACTAGTTATGTGGCAGTAGATTAACAGAAGGTAGAAGTGGTTACAGCCCGTTTAGGATCTATCTATCTATCTATCTATCTATCATATATCTATCTATTTTTGGTATGATCCTTAGTTTAGGTTTTAAATAATTTCTTCTCTCTCTCTCTCTCTCTTTCTTTTCTGGTTACACCTTATTCTTAAAGGATGAAATCCATGTCCTGAGTCCTAGTTTTGGGCTCTTCTGGGCTGCCCATTCTCTTTTCCTCTCACATATGGATCTGGTGTCGTCAAAGACTTTTGACATGTTTAGAGGGAACCAAAGATCAAACACCCTTGAATATCGTTCTGGGAGACTCATTACCAAATTCATGAATTCAGGTTCTGTTTGACTCGGTGGACTGGCAAAGTCAGCCACTTATTTATTTCAAATAAGGTGTTTTCCAAGAACGTCGTTACCATTCATGATTAAGTGAGAGTTTGTTTGACTTTACACAAAGCGTGTTTGAAATTCACACGCTTTGCATGTTGAAACTGGGAACTGGGCTCACCTGTCACTTCCTGTGGTCGGACCAGCCCTGCCTTGGCCTGACCTTCCTGACCCCAGGGGAGTGGTGCTAGCATCACAGAACACGGACGGGAACACTCGTGCTACTGCAGCACAGGGCACATCCCTGGGACTGCAGGGCAGGACAGACCTCTGTCTTTCTTTTCCCTTCCGCTTCTCCTCTTTATTCTTCCCTCACTTCATTGCCCAGGTTTTTCCTCCATCCTTGTGGCCACCCTCGCACCTGAGCTTGTGGGTTACAGGCTGGCTACTTGGACCAGCAATTTCTTCCCTTGGCTGCAACTCAACCCTCCCAGGACGGGAACTCCGACTGGGTCAGGTGTGTGCTCCTGAGCTGCCTGCAGGGGGCGGGACCATGCAGAATATATGAGCTGCCAGGGGCCACTCTTGTGGATAAGGGGCAGCTCCCAGAGAGGGGGGATCTCTGCCTTGTGGGCAGCCGTATCCATGGGACAGCCTTTGGGAGATCCCCAGTCATGTCTGACTGTTCAACCCGCCGAGCCGAGGATCAAAGTGTCATCATGGTCAGCTCACCAACAATCCGTGGTCTGGACTGTCCTCTACTGTGTCCGCCTCTATTTGAAGCCCTCCAGAGTCTGCAACCCTGCAGCGCCAACTGGCTAATGGAGCATCCAGAGCTGCGTGTGATGTTCAACCACCCGCCATGGCCCAGGTCGTCCTGGAATCTGCTTCTGTGGGTTGGCTTGGATCAAGTTAATCAAAATACATATTCACGTGAAAGTATCTTAGAGAACCTCCTCGCTGGGGGGCCAGGCTGCTGGCATGGAAACCAGCCTTCCCTCTGACCTGGTTGCTTTCCTCCAGGTCAGAGGGTGAGAGCGACCTGGTGAGAGTGAGCTCGCCCCGCCCCGCCCCGAGCTCGCCCCACCCCGAGGTCACGTCCTGCCTGTCTGGGGAAGCACCAACAGTGTGATCCAGAGTATTTACCTGGTGACACCGCTGCGTAGTGTGGCTGGCCTCATGTCGCAGGTTATTTTAAGATGAAAGCTGTCAGGGCTTCCCTGGTGGTCCAGTGGTTAAGACTCTGTGCACCCAATGGAGGGGGCCCGGGTTCGATCTCTGGTCAGGGAACTAGATCCTGCACGTGGCAACGAAGGTCCCGTGTACCGAAAATAAGACCCGGCGCAGCCGAATAAATAAATAAATAAATGTTATGAAAAGATGGAAGCTGTCAACAATCAGATATGGAATCTTTATACGACATGAGCAATTCTATTAAGTGCTCAATCACAGCCAGACGGCGGGACTTCTATATGAAATAACAGCTTCGCGGAAAGCACATGCGACGAGTTGCCAAAGGTAAAAATAATCCTGAGTGTGGGAAATGGCAAAAACCTCAAACAGACGTCGTCAGGATTTAATAAGTCGAGATGATGATGGTTGAAGTGAGACTCGGGTGCGTGTCGCGGCTCCGTCTGGTGCCGTAAGCCGGAGGCCCATCCATCTCTCGCTCTGGCCCTTGTAGATGGAGCATGAAGAGTGGCCAGGGATGCAATGAGTAAACATCACATCCTTCACTTTCTGAGAGCACAGGCCCTGGTTCACTCTGACGGACACCTATATGGAAACAGAGTACCTGGTGGGGCAGGTAAGCTTCACCACACCTTCAACTCCTGCGCGCGGCCCCAGAGGTTTCTGGGATGAATGCCAAGAACACGTTCATGCCCGAGCGATGGACGTTTATTAACAGTGGAAGGTTTGGCAGACCCTTCCGGCCAGTGGAGGATGCCCCATGGCCCTCTTGGCTCTTCCTGGGTACCAGCCACGCTCTCATCCTGGGTGGCCCCGCACGGAACCCTGTACCTGTGTGCACAGTGAGGGGCTGGGTTTTTTCTGGCCCTATTCCCCTCACTGGGCTTCAGGTCTCTCTGGGGCAGAAACCATACTTCATTTCCAGCCCTTGTGCCCAGCAGAGCACCCTGCTTACGAAATGATTGCTTAATGAGACTGAGTGGACGGAAGTTGTACTGGGGGGACAGAGAAGGGAGACACGTTGGGCTCTGAAGTGCATCTTTTTCTGTGGCTGCTGTGGTCTGAATGTGTGTCCCCAAAGTCCTGTATTGAAATCTTAACCCCCCAGGGCGGGCAATGGTGTTAGGAGGTGAGGCATCTGGGAGGTGATTAGGTCATGAGGGTGGAGCCCTCAAGACTGGGATTAGTGCCCTAATTAAAGGGACCACACAGAGCTCTCTTGCCCCCTTCACATTTGAGGGCATGAGAAGCCAGACATCTGCAGCCAGGAGAGGGACCTCCCCACAACCCAACTGTGCTGGCACTCTGATCTCGGACTTCTGGCTTCTAGACCATGAGAAATCAATGTCTGTTGTTTACAATCCACCCAGTCTGTGGTATTTTGTTACAGCAGCCGGAACAGACCAAGTCAGTGGTAAAATATACACCACATAAAATTTACCATTTTAGTAATTTTTGAGTGTGCGGTTCAGTTGCATTAAGTACATTCACACTGTTGTACAACCGTCCCCACCGTCCATCTCCAGAACCTTCTCATCGTCCCCAACTGAAACTCTGTCCCTGTTAGACACTGACTCTCATCCTGCTGGCACCCACCCCTCTACTTTCTGTCTCTGTGAATTTGACTCCTCTGGGGACCTCACATAGGTGGAATCATACAGTATCTGTCCTTTTGTGTCTGGCTTATTTCACTTAGCATAACGTCCTCAAGGTATATCCTCATTGTAGCAGGTGCCAGAATCTCCTTTTTTAAGGCTGAGTAATATTCCACTCCATGTAGAAATGCATCCACTGAACTGTATGAATGGTTCGTGGAGGTGGGAGGTGACCTGAGCTGGTGGCCACACTGCCTTTGGAGCTGGGCTCACCTGGGTTTGAGGGCTGGCGCTGCCCATCGTAGGGGCAAACCTCGGTGCTCCCTGAGCTCTGAGAAATGCGAGCAGAGATGTCCCCACCTGCCAGGGCCACTGCAAGACACCCACATTCTACACACGAGGCCCCACGGGCAGCTACTTTTCCTGTGAAGTTGCGGGCGACCCTGGGATCCCAGGCCAGTCTGGACTTCATGGATTTTGAAGTGGAGGCAACAGAAGACTCTTGGAGAGTGAAGTGGGGAGCTGCCCTCCCTTTCCCAGCTGTAGACCAACTTCCGACTCCAACCAGGGGTCCCGGGTGCCTGTCCTCCTGCAGCCTGGCCTTCCCATTGGCAGCTGCCTGGATCGGCTCCCACAGACCCCCCCTTGCCCAACCCGGGCCTGTCTGTTCTTCCTCAGTGGCCAGAGGAAGCAGCTCTTAGTGACAGAGTGTTGGGGCTAAATTAAAACCAGTGACCTGCAAATTAAGGGCCCCAAATCCCATTTCCCGCTCCACAGCTGCCTCACCATCGTCCTCTCCTTTCCCTCTTAGATTGGGGCCTGTCAACAGCTGTTAGCGCTGCCCGGTTATGAGTCTGTCACACGGCAGCGGCCACAGCAGCGGGGCTCCGTTCTCAGCAGACTGAATTGTCTTTGCATTTGTGAATTTTTTTTTTTTTTAAGTAATTGCCCATTTTACCCCCATTCTTCTTGTCTGTATGTGAATGTTCTTATTTAAAGTGAAACTGGGGAGCTATTGTCATCCCAGGCTGGATCAAGGGACCATACAAATGTGCTAAAATGTACCATGACAAATCGAGGTTCTTTTTCTGCAAAGATAGTTTGCCGGCCTGGGTTTAGAGTCAAAGGGACCTTCAAAGTATAAAATGTTCAAAGTGTTTTCATCAGCTTTGATATGAGGTAGCGCGTCTGTTGGATCCGAAGGGGAAGGTGACAGACTGGCATGCAGATGGTCTCTGTGAGTCCAGTCTGTTTCCTTGGGGCGCCTGGGGGCCACTCCCGTGCAGTCCCAGAGTCAGAGACCAGCCCGCCTGCTCTGTGGCCCAGGACTCGGGGTGGCCAGGCACTAGGAGAGCTCTGCAGTGTGCCTCCGTGTGACCTTGGCAATGCCCTTCCCTCCCTGGGCCTCGTCCCTCTGTGAAGTGGTGGGCGGCTGGGCTTCACGAGGGCTCCCGGCTTCTCCCAGGGAGTGTCATCTATTCCTCGTGTTAAATTCTGAGGGGAGAGGGCGCGGGTGCCTGCTTCAGTTCTGGGACACAGAGAGCTGGTGTTTACTGGCCAGTCTCTCTGCTGTGGCTTCCTTCCTAGCCTCAAGGAAACTCTCTTTCGGGAGTGAGCTAAACCTTTATTGGGAATCACTTACTTGCCAAATGGCCACTACTCAGGCGGTGGGTTTGGAAGTCCAAGGTGGTTTAGGAAGACAGAGTTGTGCTTTGAACCTGAGGGTGGGCTCAGCAGATGGGAGGGAGTCCGAGGTCTTTGGGGAGTGGCATATTTTCTGGGCTGGGCTCAAAGTTGCCCTGGGAAAGCGACCCTGATGAGTCCTTTCGCTAGAGGCCTCTGTGCCTCCCCTGCCTGGGACTAGGGAGTCGAGGGCCCCAGCAAGGCCTGGCTGGCTGCAGGGGGAGGGTCCAGGGTTGCGTCCCTTCTGTCCCCCACCTGCAGCCCCACTTTGCCTCTGTGCCCTCCTGTTCATTTCATCTCTCTGTGTTTCCTCCTGTTCCTTTGTTTCTCCATCAGACATGGTGCCAGGCCCTGGGGCCTGGAAGGTACCTTGATGCATGAGACACAGCTGGACCCACAAGAGGCCAGAGGAGGCCCCCGGCATGAACCAGAAATCATGGCTCAGGAGCTCAGGGCCTCGGTAGATACCTCGTCCTCAGAATTGCTTCTTGGTGGTTTCCTGGAAGGTTCCCAGAGCTTTGAACTTCAACTTAGCCAACCAACGCCGAGCAGGACCCAAGGCCCCAGGGCGGACAAGCTGGTCCCTCCAGCTCCTGCCCCGGGGGGACTGCTGCCCACGCCACCTGCCCTGGTCGGCTCTGTGGTCCACGGAGGTGGTGCCAGTCTTGGAGTGAGAGTGTGGGAGCAGGCGCCTGGGGGAGCGTGCTTAGGGGGTACAGCTGTGCCACATCCTGTTCTCCAGCCCAGAGCTGCAGCTCAAGCCTGCTTCCTTCTACCAGGAAAAACAGCTTTCTGAATGGACAGAGCCCTTGGGGATGGGACCGTGTGCCCCGCGTGTGGGCCTGCGGAAAGATTCGGGTCCTCGGGATGCCTCTCCAGCGGCAGGGATCCCAGGCTGGGGGGCTGCGTGCAGAGTCTGGCCCATAGAGAGTTTTCAACAATATATATGTACTTTGGGTCATCCTGTGTTTAAAAAATACTAAATAATCTGCCAGCCTTTAAAAATCAAATCAAAGCCTGTATTTCTTTCGAAAAATAGGACGGTCTGGCCCCACTAAGCCTACATTATCCCATAGTCCCAACTGCCTGGATCTGGGAAGCAGCTGCCCCCTTTCAACTGGATACAGGCTGTGCCTTCCCGCAGTCACCACCACTTCCTATAGCATCTCCCGTGCTGAGCCCAGGTGTCTGTCATCTAATTTTTGGCCAGTCATTTACCTGGCTGACTATGGGATCTGAATTTTCAACCTTTGGTGGTAGGATTGGGGTTAAGTCCAGTCACCTTTGAGTCCAGTGTCCTGTGTATGGAGTCTAGCTCTGTGGAGCCATGGAAAAATCACCCAATCTTTTAGAATCTCAGGTCTTCATCTATACAATGGGCTAAATGCTTTCCACTTCAGAGAGTAACTGGGAGGACTAAAGGAGGTGATAATTCACGTAAAGAGCTTAGCTGACTGCCTGTCACATGGCAATAATAATATATATATTATAAGATACTATAATGTTATTTTAATAATTTATACTATAATAATATTAAAATAGTATTATGATAATATAATAATGGTATAATAATTTATACTATAATAATAAGACATAATTACAGTGTTGTAAAAATTTATAATAACATAGCGTATAATAATTACAATATAATGTATAATAATCTAAGAATTGTAATAATAACAAGACCCAGCACCTACTGCGTGCTTCCCGGGGCAGGCACTGTCTCCAGTATCGGACCTGTACTAACTTGTCTAATTCTCACAATAGCCCCTGGGATGCCTCCCACTATCAGCCGCAGTCCCTCATTTTACAGATGATGAAACGGAGGCCCAGAGAGGTTAGGATGTTTGACTGTTGTCCAATAGAAAGTGGCAGAGCTGGGGTTCGGACCTACGCCGTCTGGCTCCTGCCTCTGCTTTCAGTGTATACGGCACCAAGTTGCCTCTACTGCTGGGATCCATGTCCTTCAGCTCTGACATTTGCTGGAGGATCTGAGGCTTGAAGTTCTCCCAGGGGTTTTGTTGCAGCTCCAGTGGATGTTGGGTCTTGGGCTTTCTGGACAAAGCCGAATGGGCGGCGGATGGTGGCAGGGTGGGGTGGCATGCAGACGCGAGACCTTGGGTAACTGTGACCTTCTGGTGGAAGCCAGGGCTCTTGGTCCCCACTGCCCCCACCAGGGCTGTTGGCCTCTGATCCAGCAGCCCCCCAGCCCCTGAGAGAATCTCAGCAATAAACACGACAGGCTGAAGGTTTTGTCGGTGGGAGGTTCCAGGGAATGCGGGATCCTTGGGTTTCCAGCCCCTTTTGCTCCTTCAAATCAGAGCTCATCTTGTCAGGGACAAAGCAGCAGCAGAGCGCTCGCAAGCTGGATTAATCCTGTTAAACAATTCACAGATCTGACGCCAGACGCCCTTTTTGAAACCTGGGGGTACGGACTGCAAGTCAAGCGTGAGTCTCACATCGCTTTCAGTGGCTCGTTGCCTGGCAGAGCTGAAGGGCCAGGGAACAGAGACGGCGGACAAGGCAGTGTTCCCACGACTTCACTGGCCGGATTCATGCTCACTGCGAGCTCTTCTCCTTTCCTGTGACTGATGTGCAGAAAAGAGACGGACATGAAAGGGAGAGGTTGCCCCTCGCCTCCCAGTTGGGCCCCTTCCTCCCAAACCCTCGCAGGGAACAGCCCGACGCGCTCTCATCACTCCACTAGGGCCGGCGTGGGACAGGGAGTCGGGCCGAGTGGCTGAGGGCACAGGGCAGTGTGTCCGGTGCTCACACAGTCCGCAGGGCTGAAACTGTGCTGGACCACATCCTGCTCACCACGTAAAGGCTGATGGGTTGGTCCTCAGTTTCCCCATCTGCTAAGCGGAGACTGTAGTCCTGCTGATCTCACGGAGAGGTGAGGACGTTTTAGGAGAGCGCCAGGTGTCCCCTCAGCCAAAGGCATCAAGCTTAGCAGTGAGCAGGTGTCCCTGTGCCCCGCAGGCAAGTAGGATACAGTAGAAGGAGCCATTGTCTCACTTGGGGCTGGTTCTCAACTAGAGGAGTGGGGTGCCCTTGGGAATTATTTCTCAGAAAGAGACATGGAATTCTGGCTAACCTTTCCAGGGGTACATGAGCCCCATGTAGGTTAAGAGCTCCCAGAATGTTCTGGGGATCTTCTGCATGTCTGTGGAGACAGCCCAGTGCCCTCAGCCCTCCAGTTCCCCTGCCTGCTCTTCAGTGCTAAACCAAGCGGCCCTTCTGTCCTCCAGGGGTGATGCTGGCCTAGGTGGTCCATACCCCATCCAGCTGGCAGGCTTTCTTCACCTGGAATACCGGCTGCTCTCGCTTCTGCATGGACAGAGCTGCTTGTCACCCAGCCCCTGTTGGCTGCCTTCTTGGGCTGCCCTGGGTGGTGGGCAGTGGCCAGGGTAGGGGCTCTGGAGTCAGAGGGCTGGGCTGAATTCCAGCCTCGGTCTGCTGGCTGCGGTGCTGCAGGTGCCTTGTTTAACCTCTTGGTACAAGGAAGTGGGAACAATGGTCATTGGACGAAAGTTAAATGCACTTGTGCATCTAAAGCGTTTCCCACAGCCTGGCTCAAGGAACGCTAGTGATCTCATCGTCACCCCCCTTGACGGAGGCTGAAGCCATGCGTCAGAGAGTCTGTGCACACGCGTGTGCACTGAGTACCCGACTTCTGTACCAAGGGAACCATGGGGCTGTGGACCCCCAGCGCTGGTGGAGCCTCTTCTGGTAGAGGGGCTGGTGCTGTGACATCTGTGGGCTGGTGCCGTGACATCTGTGCTCCTTCTGTGACATCCCTGCTGGGCTGAGTGCAGGGGGCGGTCCTCCTCCCTGTCCCCTGCTCGTCCCTCAGGCAGGACCCTTGGCCTTGGACCAGGTTCTCCCGGGAGTTCTCTGGCCTTCTGTGTCTGGGCTCTAATGCCGTTTCCAGGTGGGGGTGGAGGGCAGCCAGGGCCGCACTGTCCACGGGAAGAGCCCCAAGGGCCCATTTCTGCAGGCAGTGAGAGCCCTGGCCCTGTCCCATCCCCCTGACTTGAAGTTTCCGCACAGACCTAAGGGCCCTGGACACACCAACCAGCCCCTGACCGCCCAGCCGAAGACCCTGAGGTTCAGGGCAGACAACAGAGGCTGCCGTCCCCAGGCATGGTCAGGGTAGGGTGGGTGAGGACGTCCACCCGCTGGGGAACAGGGAGGACAGAGGGCTGTGTGGGCCAGGGAGCCCCAGGGTAGCTTTCTGATAGTGTGCAGTCTCAGAACAGGGGAGGGGAGGCAATGGGAGG